>NC_138885.1:109833219-110403485 GCF_965194825.1 Balaenoptera physalus | reverse complement strand
AAGCCAGTATCTGCAGCATTAAATTCACATGGCTTGGTTTAGCAATATGGTCTCAACCCAGTTTTCTAGTGTTTTGTGCTCCCACCTCTCCCTTCCATGTCCCCAGCTTTCAGTCAGCCTGCAGTGGTCACTGTCCTGTGCTTTTGCCCCCTTACACCTGCCTTACCACACCTGGAGAAGTCTTTTAAGGCTCACTTCTCAAGATGCCTTCCACCCCAGCACACATGATCTAAGACACTCCAGGAGTAACTGTAACTAATTAAGGCCCAGGTTCTCAGTCTGGGGAATTTTGCAGGCTCTCCCAGGGGGAGGAAGGAAGGAGGGTAAAGTTCAGGACCAGGGAGACTGATATGCCCCTACCTTTAAGTAACAGTTCCTTTAAAGCTAAAAGTAAATGCAACGTCCTCTTTGAAGCCCCTCTGATCACCACAACTCTTTGCAATGCCTGGTCACTAATCTACCTCCAGACTCTGGAAAAATGCCTGCCACCTAGTAGTCAAAAAGAAATGAATGGGGAGGTGCGTGCGGGCGGCCGCTGGTTACCTGCGTTGCGCCATCTCCACATCCTCGGGCCGGTCTTCGCGGCCGCTGGGCTCCGCGTTCGCGCAAGGTCGCGGCTGGGCGGGAGCGATGCTGCCCGGCCCGCTTGGGCCTTGAGGCGGGAGCGGCGAACCGACCCATTAGCTTGCCGACCGCGCCGAGCCCGCAGCCATGTCCGGGGGGGGTCTCCTTCGGGAGCAGCACGCTGGGCTCCTCCACCGTGGCCGCCAGCGGGAGCGGCAGGGGCGGCGGTTTCTCCTTCGGGACCGCGGCGTCTAGCCCTTCTGTGGGGCTCAGCTTTGGGACTCTGGGGAGCACGGCGACTCCAGTGACAACATCTGCTCCTTCTGGTGGTTTTGGAACCGGGCTCTTTGGATCTAAACCTGCCACTGGGTTCACTCTAGGAGGAACGAACACAGGCCCGCCGACCACCACGTCTGCGTCCACGGCAGGCTTCAGCTTAGGCTTCAGCAAACCCGCGGCGTCCGCCACACCGTTTGCGCTGCCCATCACGTCTGCCTCGGCTGGCGGTCTCACGCTCTCGTCTGCTCTGACGTCGACTCCTGCAGGACTTGGACAGAATGCTTTAGGTCTGTCTCTGGGAACTGCAGCAGCTACTTCATCTGCAGGCAACGAAGGCCTTGGAGGGTTAGAGTTTAGCAGCTCATCGGATAAAAAGAGTGATAAAACAGGAACAAGACCAGAGGATAGTAAAGCACTGAAGGACGAGACTCTGCCTGCCGTCATCTGCCAGGACGTGGACAGCCTGCAGAAATTTGTGAAGGAACAAAAACAAGTTCAAGAAGAAATTAGTAGAATGTCTTCAAAAGCGATGCTTAAAGTGCAGGAAGTTATTAAAGCTCTGAAGCAGCTTCTGTCGCTGGCTGCCAGTGGGCTGCAGA
Organism: Balaenoptera physalus; assembly: GCF_965194825.1. Lineage (NCBI taxonomy): Eukaryota > Metazoa > Chordata > Mammalia > Artiodactyla > Balaenopteridae > Balaenoptera > Balaenoptera physalus. Next base: position 110,402,043 of record NC_138885.1, on the reverse strand, counting down.
GGAACACTCTCAGTATTGACAAACTGAAAATAGAAACTGCTCAGGAGTTAAAAAATGCTGAAATAGCTTTAAGAACCCAGAAAACACCACCTGGACTCCAACATGAAAATACAGCTCCTGCTGACTACTTCAGAATCCTGGCTCAGCAGTTTGAGGTGCAGCTCCAGCAGTACAGACAACAGATTGAAGAACTGGAAAACCATCTTGCCACCCAAGCGAACAATTCACATATCACCCCTCAAGATTTGTCAATGGCTATGCAGAAAATTTATCAAACATTTGTAGCTTTAGCTGCACAACTTCAGTCTATTCATGAAAATGTGAAGGTGCTCAAAGAACAGTACCTTGGCTACAGGAAAATGTTCTTGGGAGACGCTGTGGATGTGTTTGAAGCCAGGCGAGCAGAAGCCAAGAAGTGGCAGAATGCGCCCAGAGTCACTACTGGACCCACCCCTTTCAGCAACATGCCAAACGCAGCAGCCGTTGCCATGGCTGCAACACTTACACAGCAGCAACAGCCTGCTACAGGGCCACAGCCATCTCTGGGAGTTAGTTTTGGAGCGCCATTCGGCTCAGGTATTGGCACTGGCTTGCAGTCAAGTGGCCTAGGTTCTTCAAACCTTGGAGGCTTTGGAGCTAGCTCTGGTTTTGGATGCAGCACCACAGGGGCCTCCACATTTGGATTTGGAACAACAAATAAACCCTCAGGAAGTCTTAGTGCAGGCTTTGGCAGCTCAAGTACATCTGGGTTTAACTTCAGCAACCCTGGCATCACGGCATCAGCTGGTTTGACATTTGGGGTGTCCAATCCTGCCTCTGCAGGTTTTGAAACAGGAGGACAACTCCTTCAGTTGAAGAAACCTCCAGCTGGAAACAAAAGAGGAAAAAGATAAACATATGGGTTGATGTGTTGAGAGAATCTGTAGCAGCATCGTTCATTCTCTGAGTCTATTTTTCTAAAGTTGATGCAGTAACTAAATTGCATCCCAGGAGATTTACGAAGTTTTGATAGTTTTTCCTTACTTCTGAAATTTGAACTCTGTTCTTGTTTGCCATGCTAAACAACTTTTCTCTTGTGTATTTGAAACCTAGTTGTGTATTTTTCATTATTTTGATTCTCAGTGTAAGAAATATTACATCGCTGATTGGTAAATCCTACTACTATTTAACCTAGTGTTTTAGCAATGTTTTTGTTGATAAGGTTTACATTACGTGAATACATGCACATTTGTTTCTTATATAGGTGGTATGAACTCTAGGGCCTGTACCAGAATCACTTTGTTCCTTGATAAAAGGCCTTTTGAACTACACTGCAGGGCATCTTGTGAATATGTATGTAAAATATATACAGGATAATACACACAATTGTGTGTGCATATAGAATATATATTTACAGACCTACAACTTTTGCCTCAGACTGTTCCCCTTTTCTAAGGGTATTCCATTTTTCACCTTTTATGCTTCAAATCCTCAGTGCTTGTAGAACAAGGAGCTAAAGGTACCAAGTCATTGTAGGTATTTGCTTAAAGACTTAGTGAAATGGTTACTGGTGTAAATATTGACCAACTCAACTTCATTGCCCCCAGTCTTGCCCGTTTTTGTTGCCATGTTAATCTTAGCAGCTACTCCAGATGAGGGCTGCTGAGACTCATCAAACCGATTTCAACAACTTTATTATCCTATGTATCCTCATATCTGAGATGAACCTTCAAGAGCATATTTGAACTCCAGACTGGTGTTCTGGGGGCAAAGAGCTATTAAGCCAAATTGATTCTATGCAGGTGAAGGATGACTATTATTTCAGTGGAAACTTTTCTCGCTGTTCCAATAGAGAGTTCTTTCTTACAGGGCTATTGATGTTGACACCAAATGGAGTCGCTTATCAGCCTCTTCTATGTCTTAAGTAAGTGCTTAATTTGGAATAAAGGAACAGTATATTTTAAGAAAAAAAGTATTCTTTGTAGCAACAGTAAACTATCCCCCGTTTTAACAGTGAACAGAGAGCTCCAGGTAATAAGATATATAGACATGTCAGGTTGCATCTGTGTGTCATTTGTGTTAGTATTAGTGACAGAGAGTGGGTGAAAAAGAGAGCCCTTGGAAAGAGAACTGCCTTAGCCATGATTTCAGACAGAAACCGTTAGGTAGACCTATTTTATCTTTCAAGTGCAGTTTTCAGATGGGATGTGAACGTGGAATTTCATTGAAAATAGTTTAATTTTTTTATATAGAAGGTTTTGTACATAATGTGCATCAAGTGAATATTTTCAGAATCATTTTCACCAAGGCACCTTTTTTTCTAAAATAGGTATTACATATACACACACACACACACACACACACACACACACACACACACACACATATATTTTAGTATAACGTTAGTTGGGTTTGATTATAAAAGTGTTGTCAAATCTGTTTTATTTATATGCATATAGCGATGATTGGCTTTTGGAATTGAAATTTTTGCGCCTTGATGCATTAAAATAAGGAAAATGCTTTGTTTCTGAGCATGAAAGTTGTTTTTATTTTTGCATACTTCCCTAATACTGCGGTCCCCAGATCCAGGTTTTGGGGAAGGGTAGGAAAACATGTGGTTTTGTGTTTTGAATTACTGTCAGAATTAAATACACAATTACAACAAACTTTTTTTAAAAAGGACATTGCATTGTGCTGCAAAAATCTGGATATTTACATTTCTTGTGTTTTTTTCTTTATATATTTTACATTTTAATATGTTGACCATTGGGAATTTGTAACAGATCAATTTGTGACAGGAGTTTAAATGTGTCGTCACTGTGTCCATTGTCTCCACTTTGTCCAGAGCCTGTCATTATGTAAACAATAAAATTTACTGTGTCAGTTGCTTTGAATCTTAAAAAAAAAAAAAAAAAAAAAAAAAAGAAATGAATGGTTTGAAATGTTACCCTCACTACTTTCCACTTTGAATTAGGAGGAGTTGAGCTGGGGGAGCCACTGTGGCCTCCGAGCAGGCAGAAGTGGTGCCCTGTGCTTCCTGGTGTGCCCGTCACCCCAGCACCTAGCGCCGACCCATTACAGAGGCATAAGTGTTTGCTCGGTGCGGGGCAAGGAAGAAGAACGGAACTAGCGTGTGTGACTGTCTGTTACGCCCTAGGCATGCACCAAGCCCTCGCATGTGTTATTTCATCGTCCTAAGATAATGGTGTCCTTACATTACTATGAACACACTGGCTCAGAGAGGCTGTGACTACCCCACACAGAGCTAGTAAATGACAGAGCCAGGTCCAGTCCTGGTTTTATCTGACCCGAGTCCAGGCTCTTTCCACTGAAACTGTTTTGCCAGCTGGGGTAGGGAGTGGAGTAGGGAGTGGGGTAGGAAGTGGTTCGGTTAGAGTGGTAACCGGAGGAGAACTTTATGGAAGGACTACTCTACAGGTGATGGGCAGGGGATAGGAAACACAAGGGACAGTGCAGTTCTCCAGGGCTAGGGACAGTGGGACTGTGTCACCACCTCTAGGTCCTGACAGGTGCGGGGAGTGAGCAGTTATGGAACTTGGAGGGACAGAGTTTCGAGGACAGGGCCACCTGACTGCAGTTGTGACCTCTGACCTCTGGTTGTGGGATGACCCTTTGGGCGGGAGACGAACAAATACCCCAGCCCCACTGGCTCCTGGCCGACCCTCTCCTGTGGGGCTCTCCATTGGCCAAACCCAGCTGAAGCTGGAGGACAAAGGGCCCCCTGCTGTGTCCACCCAGGCCAGCCCTGAGCACAGTGGAGAAGGGTGGAGATGGGTTTGGGGACAAATGGAAGGTAGGCAGCCAAATGAGGCCAAAGAAGATATGTGGGTTTGGGGGCGTATTGACCCTTCAGAGGTGAAGGCCGGATACCACTTTTCACCCACTCACTGAGACAGCTCCTAACCGGCCTCCCTGCTCCCATGCTCCACCCCTCAACCCATTCTCCACTCAGAACCAGAGGGTTTTCTTAAAATACAGCCCAAATCATGTCCCTCCCCTATTCAAAACGATTCAATGGCTTCCCTATAAGGTAAAACCCCAAATCCTTAACAAGACCCAGGAGGTCCTGCAGATCTGGCCCTGCCCACCTCCCCCGTCTCCTCTTAGGCCATGCCCAGTGCTCACCACTCTCCAGGCACACGAGTCTCCTGGAAATTTCTGGAACACCCCAAGCTCTTTCAGCTTTCGAGTAGCCTCCACCGCCTTCACATAGCTTGTTCACTCAGGGAATAATAACAGCATGCCTGTCACTGCACACACACACACACACACACACACACACACACACCATACACCTATACCCACACACTATATACACATATACCCCTACACACACACCATTCATACATATACCCACATATCACATACACACGTATACCATAAACACACCCATATGATACATGTACATATATACACATATACACACATTCACATATATACCACCCATGTACACTCCCAAACACACACATACATACCATACACACATCCATATCATACACACTCATACATACACACACCATACACACACACTATACACACTTACACACAGTATATGCACACATACCACACACACACCATATATACACCCATACCACACACACACACACACACACACACACACACACACACACACACACACACAGCCTGTGTGACTCAGGCTGCTCTTCGATGCCAGCTTCTCAGAGCAGCTGCCTTGGCCTCTCCAATCTAAGCGGGGTCCCCGTGTGCTGTTCTCTTGGGTGCTGAGTCCATTGTCCTTCAGTGCAGGTATTATTGTTTGTAACAGTACATTTACTTGTGAGGTTAGTGATTAATGTCTATCTTCCCGACTGGTCTGCAAGCTCCAGGCGGGCAGGGGCTGTGCTTATTTCATCCACTCCTGTCTCCCCGTTGTTTAGCACAGCACCTGACACATAGTCTGCCCCTCAGAAATACCTGCTAAATTAGTATTAAAGGGTTGGGTTGAGTCCTGGCTCTGCCATTCCTAACTGTGAGCCCATCAGATGACATTTCACTGTTCTGAGCTCAGTTTCTTCTTAAATTAACTTTTTATTATGGAGAATGTAAAACATGTGAAGAAAGAGGAGAAAAGAGAAGGAGCTCTCATGTCCCCATTTTCTAGCTTCAACACTGGTCAACTTGTGGCTTTGGTTGCATTATCTGTAGACAAGGGAGATTAAAGTGATTTTAAGACTTTTTTGACCGTGACTCACAGTTAAGAAAGACATTTTTTTTTTTTACATGGAGACCCATACACAATACATATATAAATAAAACTGAAACAAAGTTACACAGAACAATAGCAATGCTTATATTCTCATTTTTTTCTAGTCTTTTTTTGAATGTAGGTATCACCCACTTAATTGATGTTACTAATGGGTCATGACCAGCAGCATGAAAAACGCTGCGCTGAATGATCTTCCACCTAGAAAATTGTTAAGGGTCCCCCTTTCCTTGCCAAGGGATGATAGCCAGATCCTGCCCCCTAGTGGTCATGTTTGGAAACTGATCGTGTCTTCCTAGAGGTCAATTTTTGACTGGGGAATAAATTCTTTCCAGGAAAAAGTACTGAGTGCAGGCCCTAGGCCATGCATCTGAGGTGGTGGGCTCTGAGATGAATTACAGCATAGACCCTGACCCAAGAGTCTTCTCCCAACTGATGACCACAGTGTAATTGCTCTAGGTCTGTGCTGTCCAATATGGTAGCCACTAGGCACTGAATGCTTAAAATATGGCTAGTGCAACTGAGAAATCTAATATTAATTTTAATTCATTTAAATTTAAATATAAAAATCGATACTTGTTCCAGTTACTGGAAAACACTCAAATATGTTTGGAACAAACTTTGTATGTCAATTCACTTTTTCAACTCTACATTTTATAAAATCTAGATAAAGATTCAATCTTTCTGATGAAAATTGAACATCCAAATTGAGATGTGCTGTAAGTGTACTCTACATACTGGATTTCAAAGACTTGGCATGAAAAAAATCTCATTAATAATTTTTTATACTGATTAAATGTTGAAATAACATTTTTAGATATGTTGGGTTAAATAAATATATTACTAAAATTAAATTCACCTGTTTCTTTTTACTTTTTAAGTGTGGCTACTGGAAATTTTTAAATTACTCATGTGGCTCACACCATATTTCTGTTGGACAGCACTCACAAAGCTGGAGTTCCTTTTGATATCCCTCCCTCCATCCCCTCCTGTGCATCTTGCATCCTTGATGGAGAAGGAGGAAGCCGCGAGAATCCTCATTCAGACTGGGCTATGGATGGGGGTAGGGATTAGGAGTTAAATGTTGGACCTATTAAGGTTGAGATGCCCATGACCTCACCACTCAGAGAGTGGTCCCCACACCAGCAGCCCAGCATCACCTGGAACACATTAGAAATGCAGACTCTCAGGCCCCACCCACCCTACTGCAGCAGAATCTGCATTTAACAAGATCCCCACGTGATCTGTTTGCACATAAATTTTGAGAAGCGGTCAGCTATTAGATAGCCAAGTGGAGATACAGGTGGCAGTTCTTTTCTTTGCTCAGTGACATAGGAAGCAAAGTCAAGGCTGAGAGTGAGGCTGTGGAGCAGGTGCTGGAGTTTTGAAGAGACTGGAGAAAGTGTGGATGGGAATGTTAACATGAATGGAGGAGAGGAACCTAAGTCTTCTGAACTCAGAGTGAGATCAGTCAGTGCCTTGCGTGTTTTTCTCCTCCTTTTCAGTATGTGGGTGCAGAGCTGCAGTTTTGCCTGCTGAGTACCACAAGGCAGAGAGGGGTAACGGAATGGAGTGATTCTAATGATGGATCTGAGCTGGTTAAGGAGGGAATCGAGGCTGGGAGACACAGGGAAGACAGTTCACAGATGGGCAGTCCCAATGTGGGCACGGAGTTGTTGGCGGCAGGGTCCTTGAGCTGGAAAGAGAGATGGTGGTCAGAGCGTGGGGCGCTTGAAATTGAGATCATAGCGGATGCAGTTAATGGTAATGAGAGGTTCCAGGGCAGCTATTATCTTGGGCTGGAAATAAGAGGAAATGGCTGTTGGGTTTTTTTCGAGAGGGGAGTTGTTTAGACAAATGCAAGTGAAATATGAGGAAGGGTTTCTCAATCTGACCAGGAGGGGGGTTGCAAAAGCTGAGAACCCCCCCACAGGTGGGGATGACTCAGAAGGCAGAGGTCCACGGTGGGCGGCCATGGGCAGGGTGTGAGAGGACACAGCTGGAAGGAACCTGGGCCTCTTGAGCTACCGCAAATTCCTCCATCTACGTCCTGTTTAGTCTTCCAAACGAAATCATATAGCTGGCCAAACTGAGGTTGTGTTAATCACTGAGTCACTGGGTTTCTATCTCACAAACAACAATAGCAATTGAGTTTCTGCTAGGTCCCAAGCACTTTAAAACTGCTATTTTAAATCCTTACCGTCCTATACTATCACCTCCTTTTATATGGATAAGGATACCAAGGCTCAGAGAAGTAATATGACCAATGTCACAAAACCACTGTTAAGCAATTTAAACAGAACCCAGGTCTGTCTAGCACCAAAGCTGGCTGATAATTACTTTCTCCTTCGGGGATTCATTTCCACATTCCCTGAAGATTCTGATTCAGAGATCTAGAAAGAGGACTCTCCAAGCAAATCTATATATTTTCACAAGCCCCTCGGGTGATTCTGATGGTCAGGGAAGATTGGAAAGCATTGTACCCTGCACCCTGCCTGGCCATCGCGGTGTGGTGAATGTCAGGCTGGTTCTGTAGTCCAGCCTTCCTCCTGGGAAGGAGAAGTTCTTATCTAACCTGATTCCAGCTCTGTCTAGTCTGGTAGAGTCACTAACAACATCACTGTGTGCCATTTTCAATGCCTTTCACATAGATGATTTCATTTGAGGCATTGAAAGTCGTAGGAGATAGGAAAGAGCAGTACAATTAGACCCATTAAACCCATTAGAGATAAAGAGGTGGGCCCAGGCCTCACAGCCACTCCTGGCAAAGCTGGGACATGCTCTTGCTCCTGGGACATTGAATCCACCATTCTTCCCACTCCCTATTTCTTTATGAAAGTGCTAACTAATGTTTATGGATATTAAGTCTAATTTTTAGGGGAAAGAACTCTAATGTCCTTCCCCCTACTCTAATATCTGTCATTCCTGCCTGAGAGCCTTGCCCTGATGCCAATTTAGAGCATTAGAATTCCTTAAATTCCATGGATGATGGGGATGGGCTGTGCTGAGGCCTAGAGATAAATGAGACTTTGTCCTTGCCTTCCAAAAGGAGAAAGAGGCATATTTACTCCAGGCCAGGTTAAATGCCTCAATTCAGTAATACAAAGCCTTCTGGAAAAGGGCAGCTTCTTTGAGAAAGTTAGTGAGAAATGAAAAGACCTCTCTTGGGTGGAGTAACACATAAGCTCTAAGTAACAGGGCATATGGCAGGAGGAATGTGTGGAACCAGTTAGTGGAGCCCTGGGGTTGGGCAGCAGAGAAGTTTCTCTGGATCCTCTGAAACCAAGTCCCCCTAAAACTGAGTTCCCTTACTGACTTTATGATTAACCTCTCTATCCAAAACTTCATTCCCTTTCTTGTCCCCTCTGATTTCAATTCTATGCTAACCGAACACTAATCGAGTCAGATGACTAAAATTGCTGTTGTCGGTAACATCGTTAATATACTAAAATTGTTATTATGGATATCATCATTAACATACAAACTCAGGTTGTTTCTTCTGGGCATGATGAGCTAATGGACCCTGGAGTCATGGATCACCTGGGCAGAGAATTGTAAACAAGAGACATCGCGACTCCCAAAACTATGATTAAGAAATGTCACAGAAATGTCATAAAATGATGATTAATCCCAGTCTCTTTGTGCTTCCCCTTTAAAAAGCCCCCTAACTCAAAGACCAAGTTGGAGTGGATTTGAGGCTTGCCTCCCACTCCACTCCCTTGCTTGGCGCCCTGTAATCAACCCTTACTTTGCTGCAAACTCCAGCTGTCAGTGTTTGGCTTTCCGTGCCGTGGGCAGGCGAGCCCTTTGCTCGGTTTTACCCCCACTCCAGTCAAGTTTTCCCACCCACTCCCTGGGGTCCATCTGGGCTCCAGGGAACCACTCCACCCCCTGTCATCAATCACTAAGCTTAGGCTACTCCATCCCTAAAATAAACATCAGCCTGATGCCTTTCATCCCCCAACCTTCCTGCGGCCACTGACTTGACTCTCCTCCCAGAGCAGGGTCACCAGAAAAATACATGACACCCACTTAAATCTGAACTTCAGATAAGAAACAAATAAATAGTGTAAGTATTTCCCAACATTGTATGGGGCAATGGGACATACTTATGCTAAAAGTGATTTGTTGTTTGTCTGAAGTTCAATTTAACTGATCGTCCTGCATCTTTCTTTGCTGAAGCTGGCAACTTTACCCAGGGGTACCACCAAGCTTCCCCTGTCCTCCCAACCTCCCTCTAGATGGCTGTTGACAGTCTCTTGGCTCCCTGTTGCCCTAGGGTAAAATTTCAATTCCTGGACCCCTGCTTCCTTGCCCAGCCCTATTTCTTACCACTCTCGCCCCACTCCACCCGCCCCATCCAAGATTGCTGGGACAAGGGGCCCTAAGCTCCTTGCTTCAGATGCTGTTCTGTCTGCCTGGAGAACCTGCTTCCCTGCCCCTGCACGAGCTAGGCTGATTCTTAAACATCCACCAACATGGAATCAGGTGTTACTGCCTCTCCAGAGTCTTTCTTTCTTTTTTTTTTTTTTCCCCAGCCGCCATGTGGTGCGGCTTGTGGGATCCTAGTTCCCCGACCAGGGATCGATCTGGGTCCCCTGCAGTGGAAGCCTGGAGTCCTAACCACTGGACTGCCAGGGAATTCCCCCTCAAGAGTCTTTCTTGAAACATCCCTCACTCCCACACCATGCTCCTTTTTCTGGGATCCCACAGAACCAAGTGAACACTCCTCTATCCCAGCACTGGTAAAATTGACAAAATTGTAATTATCTGGTCTTTTACTCTCTCCCTTAGATTGTGAGTTTCTTGAGGTCAAGGGCTGTGTCCTTCAGTTTTGTCATCTTTAGAACCGGAAATTCCTGTCTGCTTGGCAGACAGTAGGGCCTTAATTAATAATCTGCTAAGGATTCTGCAGATAAGGCCCTATCCCTTTTATCCAGGCATACAATGGGGTCCAGAGAAGGAGACATCACTATTGACTACCTATTGTGAATGGTCACCCTGGGCCTGGGGCTTCTGATGTTCTTTTAGGATTATCATTGTCAAGAAAAAAACATTGCTTGCCATTCCAGTTCTACAGGATCAAGCCATTGGTCACTGCAGTCACCCACCAACAGTGCACCCTGAGGGGAATTCCGGGTGGGGGAAAAAAAAAAAACAACAGGAGGCATTCTGTGCTTTGGATATCAGTGTCCTTAGATAGTTAAGATGCATATCTAAGAAAAAATTTTAATGACCCCAGATTCTTGCATCTTCCCATACATAGAACACTAAAATCATCAACTTGAGATATCTGTTCTTTGTGATCAGCAGTAACCTTTTTATGCTTGAATACATGTTTTTCCCAGCAAAAAAGATCCTGTATATTCCGGCTCCTCCTTAATCTCTTTGGAGCAGTTTCTCAGAGCTATCTGAGAGGCTATGGTCCTTAGTAAGGTCCCCGAATAAAACTTAACTCACAAGTTTTACGTTGTGTGTTTTTCTTTCAGTCAACACAATCTTGATTCCATGATCAGAAAATGGGCTCAGGAGAAAGAACATGGAGCAAGGCTTGTGTTGGGCTTGTCTGTGTGCATCCCCACGGCCCACTTTCCCAGGGGGTGGATGTGATTGCTGGCTGGAAAATGAATCCGCTTGAAATCATTGTAGCAGTTCTAGAAAGTGGAGCGTACTTTCTGGAGAAGGGGCCCAAGTGCAGGCAGCATGAAGGGATGTCAGGAGACGCGGCCAGATGCGGCAGGGCTTTGCAGTTCATGAGGGCTCTGTCCTGTGATCCAGGGGTAAACTGATATTGAGCAGAACTGTACTTGCCCCGGTGCGTTCTTGCTCCCTTTGGGAGGGGACTTCCTAAAGTGAGGTCTTTGACCCCAAACCGAACTTACACTGAAGGGTTGGGGTGGCTGGGGGAGTTAGCCCACCATAATGTCCACCAGTGCCCCTGAGTAACTCCTACTTAAGTTATATACAAACAAACATACACAGTGTGTGTGGAGGGGGCAATTTAAACAACACCTTTATTTTAATTGGTCTCAATACAGTCCAAGTGGTAACCTTGCTTACTATGCTTTCTAGTAGTAAACACACTGCTTTCACTTATGTTTAGTATGCAAATGAGCTTCCAGATGAGTCCACAGGTTCCTCCTTCCTAAGCCTTGCTCTGTGAAAGAGCAGGACTGGCCGCTGGAGATAATAATGTAAAGAAAAGTGCTTAGTGATGGGTTTGGAATCCCGAGGTTGTCCAACCGCATTCATTTCAAGCTGTGTTTTGTCAAGTCACACCCCTCCCCATTCAAAAAGGAAAAGTGTCAACAGGCTGTGAACAACATTCAGTGCAGTGCAGATCTGCAGCTACTAGCACGAGATAAGCACCTTAAACAAAGCCGTTCATCTACCGGTAGCCTTGGCGTAATGGAAAAAAACCATGGACTTTGGAACTACGTAAACTCCGGCAACGTTTCAAAACTTCCCAGAACCTATTTCCTTGCCTGTAAAATGGAATGACTAGTACATTCTACCGTTAGTGGCTGTGAGGGTTGAGACTACAGGTGCAAAGCCCCCAACACAATGTTGTGCACTGATTGTAGTGATCTACACCCCAGGATTTCTGACTCTAAAACACCTGCTTTCCTGGTTGAAGTAACTTCAGGCAGGCAATGTCTTAGTTCCCAGGGGCAGAGGTTCTAAGTTCCATCTATCTCTGCATTTGGACGTTTGAAGTTTAAAACTTGAAAAGTACATTTGGCTTCAAAGCATAGACTTGTCAAGGATGTTCATCACTGATTTATGTTTCATAATGAGAAAAATGGGAAACAATTTAAATGTCCTTAAAAGTAGGAAACCGATTTAATAAATCAGCAATAGCTGTGTGATAGAATACTTTGTGGCTTTAAAATTATGCTTTTGAAGAATATTTAGTGACAAGAAAAATGTTCGTGCAAAAATGTGAAGTAAAAAAAAAAGCGACAAGCAAAACATCGTATAAAACAAGTCAAATACGTAGATATATATAGGCAAAGAAGCATCAAAAGCAAGCGCTTGCCGCTGGGAGTCGGGAGGAGTGGGAAGAAGTGATCTTTTCCTGTAGTTTTGAGTTTCCAACAATGATCACGTAATGCCTTAAAATCCAAAGACACTAGGAAGTTCTCAGGGACTTGGGAGGAGCGCGAACAGGGCAGACGCGGGCGGGACCGGGGCGGATGCGGGCGGGACCGGGGCGGACCCCAGCGCCCGGCTGGGGCCTGCGCGACGGGGCGGGGCGTGGAACACCAGTCCAGTCCAGGCCGGCGAGGGGGTACTCAACTTGCGACACCGGGAGGCCGGGGACGCACCGTCGGGAGCGGCAGGCAAGCCAGGGGCCCGGGGCCGGCGGGAGTGGGGGGCCGCGGGCCGGCGGGGACCCGGCCAGGGCTGGGGCGGCGCTGGGATGGGGTCGCAAACTTTCTTGGAGTGCGCAGCGGGCCAGAATGGGGCTCTGTCTCCCTCACCTTTGGCGTTTCTCTTTCCCTGTGCGCCCCGGGCGGGCGAGTGGCGCCTGTTTAGCCTTGGGAGCCGAGCCGCGGGTTGTGGGCACAATCGGGCCAGAGTCTGAGGGTGTCCTGTCCCCCGCTTCCTGGCGCGTATCTGTCGCTGGGCGTGTCCACAGTGCCAGCCCCAGGGTGGCCAGCTGTGAGTGGGATAAAGGCTGTCACGGCCTTAAGCTGGTGGGAGGGGGAGGGGAGGCGGCCCAGGGCCTGGCCTGGCCTCGGCTTGGCTCTGCACGCCCTGGTGGCAGCTTTGGTGTAGACAGGTGACTGAGTATTTGAGTGAGTTGGGGACCGGGTGGAAGCCATGAGCAGCCCCCATTCTTCGCGTGGGGAACCTGCCACCTCTGTCACCACGACTTTGCCTCAGTCCACCCCCTTCTAGCCACTGCCCTCAGACTGGATTCAGAAAGCTACCCGGAAGTATCAATACTATCCTCCACATGGCCTCTTTGGGTCGGAGTAAAAACCAAACAGGAAAATGGGAAAGGGGAAAACCGTGGAGACAGAGGACAGCGGGAGGGGCAGTGGAGGAAGGCTGCTGGGAGGCTCGGCCCTGATCTTGCGGGTTCTGCACCAGCTCTTGTCCGCTGGGGGTCACTATCCCTTCTGACCCCACGGTGGCCTCTGTGTGGTATCCAGGGGTTGGGGTTCCCCCTGAGGAACCTGGACATGGGATGAGGCGGGTAGGCCTGGGAACCAGGGTCAGAGGCAGATGTCATGGAAGGTCCCTCGGGTGTCCAGTTCTCTGGGGCTCTGAAATATTCATCTCACTGGTGAGCTTTGGTTTCAAAGCTGGCGCCTTTGGCTTGGCCGGTGGTGGCAGGAGGAGCCAGGTGCTTCCTTGGGGCTGCTTTGTCAGGGGCAAGGGGGCAGCCATGCTCCCTCCTCACCTGCCTGCTCTCCCCACCTCTCCAGCCATGAGGACCCCGAGACCCAGTTTCAAACTTAGAAAGTAGTGGTGGGACCACACGGGGTCAAGTGCCCTGGCTTCCTGTCATCTTGTGCCGTGACCTCAGGGCCTCACCTGTAAAAACAGGCACCTCAGAGAGGTAATGACAGGGTACCCCTCAGGTGTGGGGAGAACCTCACTTCATGAGCTGGGGTAATAGCCACCTCAGCTCAGCCTCCTCCCAGGGGAATGGCTCAGCTGGAAGAGCACTTCCATCCCCCAAACTTGTCACCCTGTACCCTTCAGAAAGAGCAGAAGCCCCAGGCAAGGGACACACACTGGAAGGGCCAGAGTGGAAGCTCATACAGCAACTTGGGGAGAAGGTCTCTGCTAACAGTATGGTTAACCCTGATGTGGGCTTTCTGGAGTATTCTGTTGGGAATGCTGTGGAGGAGATGGCCTTGACAGAATCTTCCAACCCTGATTCTGGGGATCTAGGCCAAAACCTGGGCCTTGTTTTAAAGTAGAAATGATGCCCAGAAGTCCACAGGCCACAGTGCCAGGTACCTAGAGGGTCAGGGAGGAGGATGAGAATGAGTCCTTATTCTCATATGTAACGATTGGTATTTTTTCCTATTACATGAAGGCGATGTTAGGGGATCGCAGCCTCCTGGCTCTGTGCTGGAGATGTCCCCCAGCCCTTGGCAGTGAGTCCCGTTTTGGAGATTATAGCGGCTCTGGGGACAGGGGAGAGGAAGGCCCCTCGCAGAGGATCCGGGCGTTGAGCTGGCTCTGAGAGTGAGGGGGCATGCCTGGTACTGAATGTGACTATTCTGAGGGGCTGGGGGTGAGGACAGGGGTTTTACGATATGAGGAGTTAGGACATGAATCATCCTGAGGTCAATCTGTAAATCAAAGGTGGCCTGGCCAGCACGCCACAGGATGGTAACTAGGTGTGCCCTGATAACAATGTTCCAGGCTTAAGGATGTTTGAAGGAACAAAGGTGAACACGTTTGCTCAGTGCAGAACTTCTCAGAGGCTTCCTATGCCATTGTGCCTTGTGAATTTCCAAAAGGGGATATGGGTTGTTTTTCAGACTTATCTGTTCTGAGCTCATCCATTAACATCTCTTGGGGCAGTGCTCTTTAGAGCAGTCTGGGAAATGCCTGGCTGGATGAGTCTAGCTTTCCACTCTCTGGTTCGGGTAACTAATCCCTCTTCCTTTCCCCGATGTGGGCTGATTTGGGGGAAAAGGAGGCCAAAGGAGGTCATTTGCCTGGACCCCCACAACTAGGTAGTGACAGAGTTAGAACTTGAACCCAGATCTCTTGACTTCCTGCCTCGTACTCTTTCTCTTCTGCAGCGTGTCGCTGTTTCTCTGCAGGCTCTGTGGTGAGTGAGACCCAGGAGATGCTGGCCGCAGGGTCCAGAGGGCAGTCTGGGAGGAGAGGGAGTTATGGCTACCCTCAGGCCCAGGTCATGCCCTGTGCCTCTGCCTCTGTAGCCATCGTCCAGACCAGTTTCACATCCGGCGGAGATTCTTTAGGAAGCAAGTCATTCCGCCCTGAAGCCTTCTGCTCTGGTCTGTTAGGCTGTTCGTTCAAAAGCAGAGACTCTTAGAGTCCGAATGGACTTTGATCTTTTGGTTCAGTGCACTTGCTTTACGGATGAGAAAACTTGAGCCCAGAGATGTGCGGTGGCCAGCCCTGACTCACACAGTGGAGTCAGGACCAGAGCCAGGACAAGAACTCAGCTCCCTGCCTCCTAACCCGGGGCTCTGGCAAAGATCGACTTTCTACGAGGGAAAAGGAATTGGTGTCAATGAGAAAGGTCTTCACTACCTCAGCTGGCCCCACGTGTTGGTATTGGCCTATTCACACAGGTGACTGGTGGGGGCTTCAGGGGCTTTTGCTCCAGGCAGGTGTAAAAGCAAAGGGCACTCTAAGTCAGACGTCAGATCCGGGTTCAGACCTATCTCTGCTGTTCGGCTGCTGTGGGACCTTGGATCGGGTTTTCTCTGAATTTCAGTTTTCTCATCTGTAGGGTAGGGATAAGGATATGCCCCTCATAGGGCCCTTGTGAGGAGCAGACATCCTTGGTACCCAGTAGTAAATACACAGTACTTGCTACTCTAAGTGGTTCTCTTCCTTCCCTGCCCACCGCAGGGAGGGGTTTGTCTCCCTTCTCTGCTGTGGGTTGTTAATTATCTGTCTGACTTTCCCCCTTCTCATCTTGAAGTTCAACTGAAAAGGTAGGAGAAGACGAAACACAAAGGAGATGGATGGGGCTGTGCTTCTGAAGCTGCATCCAGCCCTGGTTATTGCTGTCTGCTTTCCTTATCTGCACTCCCCAGCTGTTCTGACCACTGGCTTGGCTGGGGTCTCCGAGTTCACCTGCACTGATGACACTGCTTTGCTCCCCTGGAGAAGGGTGATGGGGGGACTCTAGTGCTTGGGTCTTCCCATGCCCTCCAGGGTGGCTTCCCCTTCCTGGGAGGCTGGAGCCACCTTCTCAGTTCCTGGTTGGAGAGAGGCTACCCTGGTTAGAGACCGGGGTGGGAGGGAAGTCATGGGTTGGCAGCCTTATCTGTTTCTGAGCAGGAGGGCATGGAGAGCTGGGGGGACGGGGACTTGTTCTGGCTCTGTCTCAGCAATGCGTGCGCTGGCATCTGTTACTCTGAGTTCTCAGACAGTGGGCAGGGCTGGGAATGAAAGTTCCAAACCCATGACCAAGAGGGCCTGTCACGGGCTGGGCAGGAACTTTCTTGGCTCTGGGGTTTCCTGGTCTGTCAAATGACCAGATGATTTCTAAAGTTCATTCCAGCTCTGACGTTTCAGTTTTTAGATCCTCTCGGCGTCATCCTGAGAGCTGCTAATGACCCTAATGGGAGCTGGAAGAGGTGCAGAGCCCAGATCTTGGTCCAGACAACGGTAGGATTAACCGTGTCCTGGAAGAACCTTTTACCAATTTCCTATGCTTTGCTCTGTACACAACCCTGCTCTGTAACTAGTCCAGTGTCAAGGGTTTATTTCTGAGGAAATATATTCCAAACTCCTACTGAGCGTCCAAATGTGCTGAAAAGATATCCTAGTGTGAGTTCGCAAGGGCACAGAATCTTCTCAAGGCACCAAAACATTGCAAATAATATATTGCTCATTCCTATGGTGCTGATCTCACCTCCATCTGGTAAAGATAACTCATCCTAATAAAACAGCCGTGTGGCTACATCGTAAGCTCTCTAAGGGTAAGGACACAAATCAAATCAATCTTGCTTCCATTGGATCTGTACCACCGAAAACCACTCTCAGCACAAAGTAATTACTTTAAAAATATGTGATCAATTAATACAATATATTGTTAGTATTACTGTTTAAGTTCTAGATTTTCTAAACATTTTATTTACTTTTATTTCAATTCTCCCAGTCCAGATCTAACAAGTTGCCTTATTAATGTATGAAAAAGAAAAAAATCCTATGTGTTTACTTATTTAACAAATATTCTGTGATTTTATTTCTGTGCTAGGTGTCTGCTAATTAATGAGTCTATAAAGATGAATTCAAGAGCTAAAATACTTCAAAGGCTTAGTGTCCTGAGGAAATCAACACATAAATGAACAATGACAGCACAACCAAAATCTCTTACTCAGTTCTCAGGCTGCTCAAGAAACTGTACACGTTGGTTTTCTGCTTGTGTCCAGGAATTGGCGAACAGTACTGAGATGAGTGATAAGATTGCAGTTCATCCTAACGGAAGGTCTGGTCTCGCCTCCTAAAGAAGGTGTGTCCGTGTGGCAGCCCTGCCCCAGTGCCTGTGAGGATAGACGCATCCCATCCACCACCACCTCCAGTCACCCGGACCTGGACCTGGTAAAGCATCCGACAAGAAAGAAGGAAGTTAGTGGCGCTGTTTCAGGTGGAGCTTCAGGAGGTGATAAGCGCGTTAAATTTATAACTCAGTGTTTGCTGGTAAGATGCCCTGGTCTTCCATCCCCGAGGGCTCATGTTCTTACCATGCTATATATCTTCTGTCTGCCTTTCTACTTACATCCGAAAGCTGTTGGAAATATATAATGAGATAAGATATATGAAATGGTTTTGTGTGTGTGTGTGTCCATAAGTTTGACATTTTCCAATAGTACAGATTTGATAGTTTTATTTTTTCTTTGACATTTCCATTAAATCAGAGTGAAAAACTCACACTGATTCTTCTATTTAAATGTTGATACTTTTTAAAGAAAGTCATGCAAAACATTTGTAGTGAAGTCATACTTAGTAAGGAGATCAAACTTCTGTTTCCATGAGATTAGGCGGGTGGAGAGTTGTAGGCATTTTAATAAAGCCAGATACGTTTCAGGGCAGTTGGCTGATATTTGCAGAACTCCTTTTGGCTTTGGGAATTTCTCCTAACAGTTTAACTCTATGTCTTATAACGGCAAAATATCAGCAAATCAATCTTTTTGGCACAGTTTCCTTGCTCTCCTGGAAAGGGAACAGTGTTACAACAGTTACTGGTTGTAACAGCTGCTGTCAAAGGCCCAGGAATTTGACATAAAATACCTGGTGTTGGAAAACTAAAGTGAAAACATAAAGCCCTTGTTTGTTAAATGGAAAAGGTCAAAATGCTTGTGAGGATGTAAACAAAAAACACATATTAGAACATCAGGCAAGTAAATCAAGGGTTAGGGACCTTCCTTGCTCTGAAGGATATTTAGCTTCAGTGAAGTAAACTTAAGGGTACTCAACGTGAAAGAGAGACATTTCCTTAACTTGTCCCATGGTTAACAGAAGGGGCATAACAGAATCTTCCTTCAAACATCAGCAAAAAGCCTATTTCTCCCCTAAAATGCTGACCTGAGCAATAATAATTAAACAAGCCCAGGACTTAGGCTTTTTCTGTGGCTACTAAATAAGACAAATTAAATCAGCCTTCAACAATCCGTGTCGAAAAAGTAAACTATATTCCCAAACTGAGAAGGTTTGTTATCAAAAAGCCTGAAAGGTATTGTCGGTTCTGGGTAAACTGTACGTCAAATTCAGTCATTTGGAAAATTGTAACCACTGAACTGGGAAATCCATCCCAGCGATTGGGAGACTTGTGCTCACTGTAAGCTCTGATGCCGAAAACTGTCCACGCTGCTGTGGGGAGACGAAGGTCTACCCACGCTCACGCCGTTTCCGTATTTCAGAAAGGAGCTTCTACTCTGACATTTCAGTGGAACTGCCAAGTGAGAACTAATCAGGAAGAGAACCCAACAGCAGCACTGCCGCCCTGGACCTCGGAGGACGCCCCCGAGACAGCCGTCCCTTCTCCAGGAGGCTTCGCTATTCACTGTTCCCCGTGATGGGAAGAGACACTGATTCCCCACCTCAGCTAGATCCCGACGATGGTCCAGCGAGTTGCTCCACGCTCCAGGGCAAATCCCTAGCAGTGCAGAGGATGCAGTGAAGTCAGGATAACCCTCAAAGCAGAGTCAAAGGGGCTCTCTCTCTCTTCTGGCCCTTACATCTGGCCTTCCTCTGTCCAAAGCATCACGGCACTTTTCAGTATCAGCAAGACCTCTGAAGGGTTAAGTCTCCTCTCTTCCCGGCTTCAGAGTTCGGGTGAGTGAGGCTCAGCGACCCTGGACGGAAGCAGACTAAACTCTGCCAAGAAACAATTACGTTTTTCCTCCCCAAAGACAAAATAGCCAAAATCAATAAACTTCCTTCCTATGATCCCCTTTGCCCAGTGAAAGAACATCTATTTCTGTTAGTCTTATTTGCAAAGAATTACTGAACAAACAAATCAGTGATTTTATCATAAAACGTAGGGAGAGAAAAGTCACAAAAATTGGGGGAATAGAGAATAGCAAATCCATCAGATTCTTTCTAGTGAGGCTTTAAAACATAATATTGGACATTTAATTTATCCCAACTTTTTGGAAGAGATGCAAGTGGTAATAATACGTATATATTGCACATGTAATCAGACCAACAGCAGCAGGAGGTGTGAGGGCTGCTGACATCTCCTGAGCACTTGCTCCATGACATGCTTATTTCATGGCTAAGTGCTTTGCCTGCACTGCTTCATGTCAATATTTGAAAATCTCTAGGAAGTGGATTCGCCTCCATTTTACAGGTGATAAAACTAAAGGAGAAGATGTGAAATACATTAAGAGCACAGAGCTGATAAGCAGTAGCCCTAGGAAGCAAACTCAGGCCCGACTCCGTACAACTTACCAGATATAAACTGTAGAGTCCGTGGTGAGAATAAAGTCGGCAGTGTGAAGTGTGGCGAAGGTCAGATAGTCAATTCGATTTGTCTCCCCTGCTGAAACCTTGGGTCCCTACACGTGCTGAGAGAGAGGAACAAAGAGGGAGATGGCTGAGGCAGTCTGGAGTCTGGAGGGCAGGCCAGCAGCCGGGATTGGGTGTTTCAGGGAGAATTTCTTCTTTGGGAGACCGCAGCTTTTGCTCTCAAGCCCTCCCACCCACATTACGGAGGAAAGTCTCCTTCACTCAAAGTCCGCTGGTTGTGGACAAAGGGCCTTCAGAGCCACAGCCTGAGCGACGCTAGGCCTGCCCTCCCCAGGCTTCCTCGCTGGTCCTGGTCGGGCGTGCTCGATGACTTCTTCTCAGCTGGGGGCAGCGGAGGGCAAGGAGCCGGCTTGTGACGAGGTCCATCGGCAGCAACAGCGGAGGATTTGCGAGTCTGCCGTCTGGTCTGTGTCTGGACAAGGACTGTCTGGACACGGCAGAGAGGGATACGGACGTGCCTTGCGGTGTGTCTGTGTTTCTCCACCCCAGGCTGAACTTGAGAAGCCGAAGCCGCTGCAGGTGCCCTGCGAGTCTGCACACCTGTAGTCAGAAAAAGGCCTCACCTGCCACTGTGAGATAGTCCTGCCTCCAGAGTAATCAATAAATTAGACTATGGGGCCCCTTGAAATAAAGGAGCCCTTCTCCGGCTGGTTTTAGACTAATAAGTGTTTGCATAAATCTAATATTCCTTGAATTCCAAGAACATTTACAAAAAAAAAAAACGGAACTGCTAACACTTGAAGTGTACTAGACTTCAATGAAAAAAAATAAAAAGAACAAACTTTTGAGAAACTGCTAGCATGGAAGTACTTTTTCCTATAAGAAATCGATTCAAACGAAGATAAGCCTTGGACAGATCAATTTGGTTTGATAATTTTGATTTAAAAAGTCTGTGCAATATATTATAATTTTTCATTTAAGCTGTTATGAGGTCTGAGTTTTCTCATGACAAATCTAGATAATTTAAATTTTCTAAATTTCTTACACTGATTTACTCTGGATAAACTAATAATACACCTATATCATCTTTAAGATTAAAAAATATGTACACTTTTAATTAAATACAGTTATGATTCCGACATACACTTTTATGGCAAGAGTAAGTATGTATTGTGGTGCGTGACCTTCAAAATAGTTGTCAAGGTCATCAGTTAAGCAAAGATCTTGGAACAATAGAATTCAGTTGGCACTTGTTTTTATATGCTGTAAACGGGCTCTACCTCTGGGTCATGCTAATGAATGCATTCACTTTTCTGTTTCACGTAGGTATTAAAAAAATGGGTTTGGCTGTAAAGAATGAGATTAAGTGAAGGGTTGTCCACATTCCAGGGCCTTTTTGCTGCCCTTCCCATTTGTGCATCTGAAGCGCTCTGTGGTTTTCAGAGTCCACACAGCCACGCGGCTCGCGGCCAGCGCTCTGCTTGCTTCCCCACCAGCAGCCTCAGGGGCACCAGTTAAAACTCAGGTAGGGAGAGTGGGAGGGAGACGCGAGAGGGAGGAGAAATGGGAATATATGTATATATATAGCTGATTCCCTTTGTTATACAGCAGAAACCAACACACCATTGTAAAGCAATTATACTCCAATAAAGATGTTAAAAAAAACCCACCAAACTGAATTGGACAACCATAGCTCTAAAATTTCCAAAACTGAATCGAATGCTTGTTTTGACTGGTGTTTTGAGGCTTCCAAATATTATCAGGAGCCTAAAATTGCCTCTCTGCAAACTAAGATTTTAAAATTAACTGAGGTAAACGAATGATTAAAGAAAAATAAAATGGCTTCCAAAGCTTCAAAAAAAAAAAAAAAAACTCGGACCAGCTGTGCAGGGTCCAGCCTCGGCCACGGATGAGTCGCCAGCTTCTGTGTTTCAGGATGAAGTTCTCGCCAGCGTGTTCCTCACCACAAATGACTTGATGTCGGTGTTAATCTGGTGTCTGGAAATCAGCACCTTGATGTATGTTGTGGATTGATCTGTGTCTCCATAAGAGATGTTGAAGTCCTCGCCCCTAATATCCGTGGATGCAACCTTATTTGGAAACAGGGTCAATGGAAGTACTGTTAGCTAAGATGAGTCACCCTGGAGCGGCGTGGGCCCTAATCCAGTAGGTCTGGTGTCCTTACGAGAAGCCGCGTGAAGCTGGAGCTATGCTTCCCAGGAGGGGTCCCCAGGAGGTCGGAAGGGGCGGGTCTCAGGGGGGCGTGGCCCTGCCTACACCTTGACTTTGGGCTTGTAGCCCCCAGACTTATAAGACCTTAAGGTCTGTTGTTCTAAGCCGCCCAGTGTGTTGTGCTTTGTTAAAGCAGCATGAGGACACAGAAGGCAGAAGACAACCATTTAGAACAGGTGCCTTTTAACGAAACTTCCCCTCCCAGAGCCTGGGGTGCAGAAGTTTTCTGCTTTCTTTAAAAGGTATTGCACAAAACCCTTGAAAGAGATTCAGTCCAGGGCTTGTTCCCAAAGAAAATTTTGGGTAAACAACTTCCATTCTTTATTTTTAATGTCTGCTCTCTCTCTACGGGTCTCCTCCTCCTCATTTCTTACATCTGTGATGTAAATTTGTAAAGCTGGAGGGGTAAACTTCCACCCACCAGGCCGTGGATCGTGCAGTAGAAATGACTGTTTCAACATGACCACCGTATGAGGGACCATGAATTACGTTATGGAAAAGGTTAGCTCCTTCCCTAAAGAAAGAACAAGCTGTGATGAAGAGAAGTAATATCCGTTAACTACGTTTTCCATATTCACACATAAAAAAAGAGTTATTTAAAATAAAATTCAAAGTAAAGGTAATTAGTACAATTTGAAAATAAGAGAAGTAAGGGCATAATAGACTAACGGTTGGGTAAAAGAAAAATAATAACGAGATCTAAAGTAAATGAACTTCAAGATAAAAACCTAGGAACTCAGTAAATAAATGATACAATATTATAATTAAATAGTTAGAATATTAATGAGAGAAAAATTAAAATGAGAGCAGTGGGTAGAATTAAAGATTAAAAACAGGAGTTAAGAACCTTACAATTAAGAAGGATTAAGGAAAACATATCTGAAAAAAATAGAATAAGAAATCTGAAGATTAGAGAGATCAGTATATTAATTGAAATCATATTATGAAAAAGAAAGATAACATAGCATAAGCTGACAATACAATCTATAACAAGAGCAGAATGATAGCTTTAAAGGTTGCTTAAAGAACTAAAATATTGTCTTAGCAAAAACAAGGTGCCAGATGTGGTGTCATTAGTGTCAATATCAGACGGTGGCAGAGGGGCCCATGACCAGATCTGGGCAAGGATGCCCGTTCAGGGCCAGTGTGAGTGGTGTCAGGGTTCTTTTCCTCTTTTCCTCTGGTGAGGCCCACACGCGTGTACATGCAGCCGGATCAGGAATTAAATCTTCATTGTGTGAGGGATGCAGATTTGGGGGTGGTGGTTAATACTATAGACCTACCCTGACTGAAATAAAAAATGGGACCACAAGTGGGATGTCCATTGAGGGTGATCCAAAAAAATTATTTTAAAAGCATGGAGGGAAGAAAGCAAGCCGCAGGTGGAATAATTGGTCCCCAAACACATGCACGTCCTGCTCGAGGCCTGTGGTTACGTGCGTAACGTGGCAAAGCAAGTGAAGGTTGCAGACGGAACTGTGGCCAGTGGTCAGCTGACCTTGAGAAGGGAGGTCATCCCGGACTGTCAGGGAGGGGGTGCGGGCAGTGTGATCACAAGTCCACGTATGTGATGAGAGGGCAACATGTCAAAGTCCAGGTGATGCAGGTGAGGCAGTGCTCCTGGCCCAGGTGGGAGGAGGGCCAGGACGCAGACAGCACGGCAGCCCCTGGGAGCTGGACCTTCCCCTGGCACCTGTGGAAGGAGGGCAGCCCACCAACACCTGGCTGTTAGACTGTAAACCCCCTTGGACCCTGGCCTGCAGAACTGTAAGAATTAGATCTGTACTGTTTCAAAGCTGATGGAGAAAGTAATTGAGAGGACCCACGAGTTGGTCCCGGGCAACTGGGGCTCCTCACCCCTGACCTTGGGATGTTTGCACCATCCCCACCCTAGACACAGCCTCGAGGTCGAGGCCGTCTAGACAGTGAACCTGATGGAACCCAGGTAAGCCCTCTATAAACTTCTAAAATCTGGCTGGTGGGTGCAGATAGCCACTTGTCTTGCGGTCCAAGGCAAGCCTCATAAGTAAGCCCCCCGCTGGTTACACCTGCCACCCCCCAGTCTGGAGGTCTGCCAGCTTCTTCGGTCTCTCCCTGTCCTCTTGGGGATGGGGCCAGTTTATGAACCAATGAAAGCCACCAAGGTTGTGGCGGTCTGTGACAGCGACCACGGGAAATTGTTCTGCAGTGATGAATACTTAGTAAGACCATCACTTACAGAAGTTGGAATGTAGATAATTTTAGCGGCCAACCTGTGATGCACAGCCTGGCAGGGAGGGGGTTAATTTCAACGGTGGGATGGTACCCTCGGCGTCTCCTCAATTACACGTCTGTCTCCAGGAAATGGGCTAAAGATGTGCTTCCCACACACCTGCTGGGTGGCCCTAATACCAGAGTGTAGCTATTGTCGCAAGGAGCCCCAAATAAGAAGCTCGCCAAGAGTTTGAAATAGTTGATTGTAGAGGAAACCCTGAGCCTGAAGAAGGTCTGCGAGTGCCAGAGAATTTAAACGATGCTCGATCACTCTCCCACAGCGGGGCAGGCTTGGGGGAGGCAGGTTGGGGGTCACAGGCCGCGCCAGAGGTGAGGATGCAAAACCAAAGGCGTCCCCGAAGTGCAGCCGCAGGTCGCATGCAAAAGGGAGTGTCTGTCAGGGAACAAAATGGGGACTCACTGAGGACCCGTCCTCCCGGGCGGAGGGCCCTGACCTGGGCGCTTCTCCTCGGAGGGTGCTCAAGGCGGTGAGTTTGCTCCTGTCCGGCTGCACGGAGAGGAAAGGAGGGAAGGGAACCTTCTCCGTAAGAAGCAGATCCAGGTCTGCAGGCCGAGAGCTGCCGCAGCAGGACCTGAACAAGAGGCAGCAGCGTGAAACCTCCTGATGCCAAGTCGGGCTTCCATCCCCAGGGTCTGAGGGGCCGTCCTGCTGTCCTGGGACGTGCAGGAGCCCGTTCGGCCTGTGAAAGCATGGGAAGCTGTGCCGCGCACCTGGGTGACTTTGGAATTGGTCACTGCTCCTGCCGGCCAGGGCACAGGGCCGGTGCCCACCTGGGCAGGGAGGGGCCACAGGACTAACCGTGGACACTGAGCGTTGGCAGAAGTGGTCGGGGTTCCTTTAGGACGAACCTTTGTTGACACTGCCAGACCCAGTCTGTCCTCACCTCCAGGCCTGTCTTCACTTCCAGGGCACGTGAATGTGTATGTATGTGCATCTGTGCGTGTTCATGTGTGTGCGTGTGAGTGTGTGTGCATAATTTACACTAACACAAGATCATTTTTAATAAGTACCAGCCTAAAGGTGTTTACAAATGGCTACAGAATGAGGGAAAGAGCTAGCACAGAAGTATCTGGGAGGAGGATTTCTTGCCTGAATTTATCCTGAATATCTATTCTCAATTTACAGAGCAAATGTATTAGCCATTTTATAGTTATGTATTTTTTCTAATAAAAGACCTCTCATTTATTTGTACTTTGGGCAATATTTGCCTGCAGGACAGAGCTGCGTGTTATAATCTACAACCATATATCTTATGCTTTTTCAGCTGGACTTAGGCAATTATACAAATATACAAAATGAAACAAACCCACAACAACAAAAACCCTCTAGGGCAGTAAAATAGCACTCCTCCACACTCACCTTAACACATTCCTACTCGGCATGTAAAAAGCGTGTTGAGAAATAACCGTGCTTCATAGTAATGCAACATCTGAAAAATCAAGCTGATGGCAATTTCTAGCTCAAGAAAAGTATAGCTCAGTCCTTTCTATTTTTTCCACCATCTTAACCAAGGAAATGGGGGGAAAATGATTTTTAAAAGGTAATTCTTAAAATCAGTTCAAAAAATATTATCAGGCAATTAAAGAACATTAAAGATCTCCAAATTAACAAACTCCTACGGGGGTTGGTGTTCTGCTTATAAGCTTATCAACTCTTACAGAACAGGCTGCCTTTGTGAGCTCCAGCCACAACTAAGTAGGAGTTATACTCACAGCAGATCAGAATTACTTTCAATAAAGTAGAAGGGGCTCTAATACAAAGTCTGAGAATTACTATTAGGAAAACTTGTTTGCAAATCCCATGCCAAATAGATAGTTTTTTGTGTCTGGTTGTATGCCAGAAGCTAATTTTTGCTAAGGCAAACAATACTTTCTTCTACTGAGTTTTCACGTTGTAGTTTACTGAAGGGCGAATTAGCAGAATTATCATAATACGTAATGAAATGAAGAGCCCATTAAAAGCAAAGGATTGTGGGCAACACTGTAGATTGATTTCTTTTTAACGTTACAGCACACTTTCTGAGGGAGAAGTCATTTGTGTTTAAGGGGAGAGGATGTGACACTTCTCGGAGTCAGGTCAGGACTCCCAGTCTATCTGTGATGGCAGCTATTATGTCTACAATACGACTAATTGTCATAGCAATTGATGAAATTGGTAATAATTGTAGTGAGTAAATTTACTGAGCTCCTTTTATATTCCAGATGACACCAGACATTTTACAAATTAGTCATTATAACAACTCTCCAAAGTAGGCGTTAGGATTTGGGCTTTGAAATCGAAGTTCAAGGAATAAAGTACGTCGATTCATTAGTCAGGCGCACAGACGGCACGCAGGGCTCCGTGCTAAGGTCACACACTGTGCTCCAACCGCAGGCCCCTGCTCACCAGCCCTGGGCCAAAACAGGCCTCCACCCCTCATCTGTAAAATGGGATGAGACTGGCATTGAGCTCACAGGGCTCCAGAGAAAATACCGTGAGCTCATCCACAGATGACACTTAGCTTCTGGCCCATTGTATAGAAAGCTCAGGAGAACCTTAGTTGCCCCTAAAATCAATTATTGTTACCATTGAAGGTATTCTGTGGGGTGGTGACATTAGGTCCATGCAGCAACAATTTCTGTCCTCCCCAGCACACCACTATCGTGCATCACACCTAACACTCTGCAAAGTTTTGAAAGAGCAGTGCAACATTTCGGGCTCCACTTTTTTAATTCAAATCATTGACCACTTAAGAAAAGGAGTTAAGCTTCCATGTTCTGAAGCCTTTTCACAAAAACTGTAAACACCTTTCAACATTCAAAATTCATGTCCTCCTTCTTTAGAAATAAATTTGCAATGAGTTTTCCATTGTTCTTTATTTGTTGCACTGACTCATTTTACAATCAAAGTTCCCATTATCTGAAATTCTGAAGTATAGTAATTGAGAAGAATGGCAGCAACAGGCAAAAAGATCGCTGGGCAAGCAAAGCGATTGTTTATGAGACAGATTTGAAGGCTGGGTTTGGATTTTTTTAATGTGTGGGAAGGATGAACAACAATGATAAATTTTGTACAGGATTTTCTGTGTAATTTGTTAATACTAAGTGATATACCTGTTTCAAAGACGCTCCTCAGGCATCCACAAGGAGACAAAGTGAAAGGGATTTTAATCACAAGGTTGCTATAGCAGCAAAATTCATAGATAAACTAAAGATTTATCATTTATTTATCTGGCAATTAGATAAGTAAAATAGTGGAATTTTATGAAGTAATTGAGATAATGCATTGTTTATATGTCATATTAAAGCAGCTCAATATCAAAAAAAACAACAACCCAATCAAAAAAATGGGCAGGGCTTCCCTGGTGGCGCAGTGGTTGAGAGTCTGCCTGCTAATGCGGGGGACACGGGTTCGAGCCCTGGTCTGGGAGGATCCCACATGCCGGGGAGCGACTGGGCCCGTGAGCCACGACTACTGAGCCTGCGCATCTGGAGCTTGTGCTCCGCAACAAGAGAGGCCGCGATAGTGAGAGGCCCGCGCACCGCGATGAAGGGTGGCCCCCGCTTGCCGCAACTAGAGAAAGCCCTTGCACAGAAACGAAGACCCAACACAGCCAAAAATAAATAAATAAATAAATAAATAATAAAAATAAAGGAATTCCTTTAAAAAAAGTCTTTAAAAAAAAAAAAAAAAAATGGGCAGAAGACCTAAACAGACATTTCTCCAAAGAAGACATACAGATGGCCAAGAGGCATATGAGAAGATGCTCAACATCACTAATTATTAGAGAAATGCAAATCAAAACTACAATGAGGTATCACCTCACACTGGTCAGAATGACCATCATCAAAAAATCTACAAACATTAAATGCTGGAGAGGGTGTGGAGAAAAGGGAACCCTCTTACACTGTTGGTGGGAATGTAAACTGATACAGCCACTATGCAGAACAGTATGGAGATTCCTTAAAAAACTAAAAATAGAACTAGCATACGACCCAGCAATCCCACTACCGGGCATATACCTGGAGAAAACCATAATTCAAAATGACACATGCACCCTAATGTTCATTGCAGCACTATTTACAATGGCCAGGTCATGGAAACAACCTAAATGTCCATCAACAGAGGAATGGATAAAGAAGATGTGGTACATATATACGACAGAATATTACTCAGCCATAAAAAGGAATGAAATTGTGCCATTGCAGAGATATGGATGGATCTAGAGACTGCCATACAGAGTGAAGTAAATCAGAAAGAGAAAAACAAATATCGTACATTATTGCATATATGTGGAATCTAGAAAATGGTATAGATGAACTTATTTGCAAAGCAGAAATAGAGACACAGATGTAGAAAACAAATGCATGGATACCCACGGGGGAAAGGGGGTGGGATGAACTGGGAGATTGGGATTGACATATATACACTATTGATACTATGTATAAAATAGATAACTAATGAGAACCTACTGAATAGCACGGGGAACTCTACTCAATGCTCTGCAGTGAACTAAATGGGAAAGAAATCCAAAAAGGAGAGGATATACATATAGCTGATTCACTGTGCTGTACAGCAGAAACTAACACAACATTGTAAAGCAACTATACTCCAATAAAAAATAAAATAAAATTTTACTAGGTTTAGAAAAATAGTTCTAAAAACATAGTAAGGTGGAGAATGTTAGAAATAGAATGATTTCTATAGCAAAATACCACACACACACACCCCACTACATAATTCTAAAGAAATACATATATAAATAAATATGCATGTAAGATAGGGGATGGGCATGGAGATAAAAGAAGAGGAATTATTGTGATATAAAGAAAGTCCCTCAACAAACCAATGTCGATTATTTAAGAGGAGTTGTGTATTACCAGCTCAAGCCTGTCAACCTAAATCCGAAGCAATAAAAACAATCCTAGAATATGACAGGGTGATCATTCACACATTTTCCATCCTTTTAGAAATCCTACTGAAACAGAACTATACGTAGAGTAGAGAAAAATTATAATCGTAGAAATAAAATAATAAACAAGTAGTGATGTACATGTCAGTAAATAAAGGCTGGTAAATCTCTCCGGATTGAATGTGGGAAAAGGAAACTTTTGTGCGTTGTCGGTGGGTATGTAAATGGTACAGCCACTGTGGAAAACAGTATGGAGGTTCCTCAAAAAATTAAAAATAGAACTACTATAGGATCCAGCAATTCCACTTCTGGGTATTTATCTGAAGAAAATGAAAACTCTAATTCTAATAGATATCCACACCCCAGTGTTCATTACAGCACTATTTACAATAGGCAAGATATGGAAGCAACCTAAGTGCCCATAAACAGAAGAATGGATAAAGAAGGTGTGAAATATATATATATATTTATATATGCCCGAACATTAATAATGGAATATTACTCAGCTATAAAAAAGAATGAAGAATGAAATCTCACCATCTGTGACAGGATGGATGGATATAAAGAGTATTATGCTTAGGGAAATAAGTCAGACAGAGAAAGACAAATATGTTGTGTTCTCACTTATATGTGGAATCTGAAAGAAAAGCCTAAAGCAAAACAAATGAACAAACAATACAAAATGAAAAAAGACTCATAGACACAGAGAACAAACAGATGGTTGCCAGAGGGGATGGGGGTGGGGGAATGAGTGAAGTAGGTGAAAGAGATTAAGAAGGACAAACTTCCAGTTATAAAATGAATACGTCATGGGGATGTAATACACAGAACAGGGAATATAGTCAGTTATATTATAATAACTTTACAAGGTGACGTATGGTTACTAAACATAGTGGTGATCAATTCGTAATGTAAATAAATGTCAAATCTCTTTGTTGTGCATCTGAAACTACTATAATATCGTATGTCAACTATACTTCCAAAAAAATGAAAAAAAGGATGTTAAAAAAATTTAATGGGAGAGTAAAACAACTGAGTATTTGCATTTGGTATATTTGGCATATATTTTATGACATTTTTAAAAAATATTATTTTATTTTTCTCAAAAGGACTTTTAAAATAAAAATAAATCTACTCTCACTGTCATTTTTAAAAGAGAAAGGGAATTGTCTCTTTTAAACCTCACAATCTCGTGTTGAAAAATGCGTGTCCTCCAGGCTCAATATGGAGGGGTTTCAGAGCCGGGGCTCCAAACGTGACTACTGGGTGTGACTCCCTCCCTGCCCTCAGACCAGGTGACCTCTGCAAATTACCTGCATCCTTCTTCCCAGGTCACCTCACCAGGGAAGTGGAAAGTGAGGGACCAGCTCCGGGACCAGGTGGGGAGTAAGCATCACGGCTGGGCCACGTCTGAGGTGGGAGTTACTTCTGTGGTGGTGATTTGTATAAACAATCTCAAGAGTATTTATTCAGTTGGGTGGATCTATGGGTAAATTAACCTTCGGAGGTTCACAGGGGAATCAAAGCTTGTCAATATCTTGTAGCCACTCACCATGGATCAGAGAGTTCAGAGTTTCCCGAGATGCTCCAAAATCTTTGTTTTTGGAGAAAATCCCAATTGATATTCACTCTCTGTGCAAAAACATTCATGATGTGTTAAATACTTGCCACTTTTCCCATATTATATATATGTGTGTGTGTGTGTGTGTGTGTGTGTGTATAGAGAGAGACTTACAAAATACTGATATTTTAATGAAAGTCAAAGAAAATAAATGACTTGAAATAAAAATCTGTATTTTACATAAAATTTCATAAGGAGTTGTAAGTAATAGTCCCCAATGAAACAGTATGCACACTAAATCATGTTTGGAAACTTGCTGTAGAGTTCAGTTGAATATAAATTCACATGTATTTTTTCCAAAGGAAAAAACTTGTTTCTGTATAGTGTTTATCATGTAGTATTCACCATATGTATACTACATATAAAGCTATATGGTACTGATAGCATATAGAACTGTATTGATATACAGGTACTAGTTTTTCTCTTTGAAAAGTGAAAACTACAAATTTTATGAAGGATGAGATAAAAGTATTCTTCATAATCACATACATTTCCAAGGCAGCCACCATCCCCACGTCTATGGAAGTACAGATGCCAACGCGCGTACACACACCTCCTTCTCAGGCGCTGGTACCCTGACTGCAGCCAGGCTGCCAACACGCCTCTCCTCGCCCGGAGGACTTGGGGTTCTCCTGAGCCTGCCCCAGAGCACACCTTACTTACATGCATGCTCTATTACGTAAATGCTACTACGTTTTCTCATAAAGTGTATTATTCAGTATGTACATTTTATAACTTTGTTTTCTCTTAACATATTGTAGACTCTGTCTACTAGACATAAATGTAAATATACCTCATTCTTGGTAACAGCTTCATAAAAAATGTGTACGGATGACATTTTACTTAATTAATCCCTTTTTATGTTTAAAGATGGTGTTCTGATATTCTTCTGTCTTAGTAAGGCTGTAATGAGCAGTGCTGTATCTGTGTGTGTGTGTGCACAATTCTTTTTATCACGTACTATGATAAATTCATACATGTGGTATTGCTGAGTCAAAGGCTTACATATCAACCTCTCAAGCCCTGGTTTTCTTCCTCAGATTGGGACTATGATACCAGCACTGAAAGTTATTGGAATGACCGGGTAAGTGCACGGCTGCCCACAGAGCTGTCCTGTGAGCAGATAGGGACGGTGCCTCTTCCGCCGCTGTGCCTTCTGAAGACGCAGAGACCAGGCCTTCTTCTCCAAAGAGGAGCAGGGAAACACCACTGACCTGGCTTAGGAGCAATGGAACTGAAAGTATATGTTTCCCTTTGTCCAGGTTAATCCTGACTGTTGGCCCCTTTCTTAAAATTTCCAGGAAAAAGAACTCTGGTTTTCATTTTCTGAGGATCAACTTGTAACTGGGCCTTCAAGTAACTACAAAGACTTCGTCATTTTTCATTAATTGATTTTTCAGGTTGATATTCACTCAAGTTTGATCAGATCCGTGCGGGACCCTGAATGTCTGGGTGGATGGGGGCTGTCAGGGAGCCCTGAAGGAGGCTGACTCCTGGTGGCAGGTGGATAAAGCCAGCTGGAGAGGATGGAGGAGAGCCTGAGGTGGGGAGTTAAAGCTCTTTGAGAATCTGGTGTGGGAGGGAGCTGAAAATGGGCAATTCCTCCGGAGGATGAGGGAGGGGGTATGGGGGGGAGGAAGGGATACTGCAGGAAAAGGGGAAAGTGACAGGTTCCTTAGCAATTGGGGTGGGGCGGACTATTCCATAAGGCAGGGCATGTCCCCTGAGACGGGCAGCAGGAAGTGTCTGTGGAGGGAACAGAAGGTGGGCGGATTTGATTATAGGGTGGGAGACACATGAGGTAGCTCCTATCTAATTGTTTCTAGTTTCTCTTTGAATTAGAGAGAATATCTGCAGCAGAGTGAATGGAGGTGGAGGGAAAGGGGGAGAGAGAGAGAGAGAGAGAGAGAGAGAGAGAATATGGGAAGGAGGGAGGAGGGAAGTTGTTTTAGAGCCTGGAAGTCAAGCCCACCAGGAGGGGTGGCCGAACCACAGGAGTGACTGCGTGCCTGCTTGAGATGTGGTCCTGGATGGAAACAGACCGGTCGGCAGGGCTCTGTGGTTTTCCCTCATGGGGTTCAGGTGTTTGGGGAAAGGTAAGGGACAGGTGGATAGTTGGGCTTAACCAGGTCTGTGGTTTCACGAGGCAAGTCATGACAGCGAGAAAAACTGGGGGAAGTTAGGAATGTTTGTAAGAGACTGAGGACAGTGGTGGATTTTATAATTTAAATGGAATAAGGAAGAAATTGAAGTCATTTTTGAGGGAGGGGCCAGTGGTTGCCAGCAGATTATTTGGCTGTAAGTGTAGAGTGAGACACAGGGGACGTGCAGAGGAAATGAGCTGGCGGGAGGGGTACTGACAGTGGGACTGCAGGTGGTTGGTTCCTGGGGCTGGTGGGGCAGATGTGGGCGGTGAGGACCATGGCGTTGAGGGAGGGGAGACTGAGGAGACTGGACAGAATCTCGGGCATCCCGTACTCACTTGCCAACTAATGCCAAACCCCTTGGCTCCCGCTGTTTCTGCTTACGCTTCCTGTGTTGTATTCTGCACACTGGACCGGAGCATGTGGTCTGTGTCACCATCGTGTTGGTCCCGTGTAGCACAAGCCTGATACATAACACAAGTCCAGCGCATATTTTTTAATAAATAAGGAAGGAGGTAACTGAATGATTATCTTATTAAACTATGAAACAAAAGAATCCCATATTCTTGGTTGTAGGCGGGTGTTTTACTAAAGCACTTTCTTATAAAAAAAAAAAAACCAAAACCTGTAGATTGCAAGCAATTTTCTGCAAGAAAAAGTAAATAAATCAGAAGTTCAAACTTTTCAAAATTCATACACTTTGTACATTTCTAATGTACTTATTAAGAAAAAGAAAGTATTAAATGAGAAACTAGCCTCATAATTGTTTTTGTCACAGCAAAAGTTGAGGAGAATCGTATCGTGTTGCTCAAATTTCTATTCATTTTTCTTAAGCCTATGAGAATCAAAGTATCTTTGTGTTCAGAAACGAATTCTCTCCTCAGAGCCTCTGTACACTTATATAACTGAAGATAAGATTTGGGACTTGGTTATGAGTCAAAACTAAATATATTCATGGTTTATTTCTATTTGGAGACCATTCTAAAAATTCAGGTACATATTTGAATATTACAATGCCTACTCGATATATTTAATATCTTCTCCAAATATTCTTACTCAGGTAAGGATACGGTGACATAATCAGTTTTGAGTTCACTCATACATTCTCAAAGATATTTAACACGTTAGCTAAGAACCTGATTTGGGAAGGACATTTTTATTACATGGGTAATAAAATGTCTGTAATCCCTCCAATAAGGGAGGCAGTAATTTTATGTCCGTGACCCACTAGACTCTGAGCTCCGTGAGGACCTGGTGGTCTTACATTCATCACATCCCCAATATCTACTAAGGCATCTAGACATCGGTCAGCAACCAATTGTTGTTGAATGTGTGAATGATTGAAAAAAATATTGACTATTGAAAGCGGTAAAAGGGGGCTTCCCTGGTGGCGCAGTGGTTGGGAGTCTGCCTGCCAATGCAGGGGACACGGGTTCGAGCCCTGGTCTGGGAAGCATCCCACATGCCGCGGAGCGACTGGGCCCGTGAGCCATAACTACTGAGTCTGCGCGTCTGGAGCCTGTGCTCCGCAACGGGAGAGGCCACGACAGTGAGGGGCCCGCGCACCGCGATGAGGAGTGGCCCCCGCTTGCCGCAACTGGAGAAAGCCCTCGCACAGAAACGAGGACCCAACACAGCCAAAAATAAATAAATAAATTTATTAAAAAAAAAAAAAAAAGAGTGTTAGGTAACACATTAGGAACTAGGTGGCTCTGTGCCTATAATCTTAAAAAAAAAAAAAAAGCGGTAAAAGATATAAATATTTACATACAGTTATAGGCATTCACTGATCACCTGCCTAAAACCCACTCTTGGACCGTGACTGAAGAGCCCTTGCGTTATCCTGCAGTTGCACAGGCCCCAGGACCCTGGTGCTATAGCCCTGGTCAGTTTCTGAGTCCTCCGAGGATGGGCCGATTCTCAAGGGCCCCCAACAGCCATGGCTCCCCTGGGCGAGGTTTCCTACAGGAATCCCCCTCCACTGCTGTGGAATCTTTCTCTCCTTTCTCCTTCTTCTCTTCCCTTCCTCCCTCCCTCCCTCCTTCCCTTCCCGTTCTTTGAGTAGCATATTAGTGTCGATTATATCACACCATCCTTTTTAAAGTGAAATGTCACTTTTTCCAAAAAAGCTCAAAAATAGTACTCACTTCAACTCCTTAGCACACAAATATGAACAAATTTCCTAAACAATATGAATTTAGCAGTAAAATTTATTATCTGAAGACTGGGAAAAAGTGATACCTGCTCTACAATGTAGTTCTTGTAAGTTTTAGTTGTAATTCATATTAATATCAGGTTTAAAAATAGAAATATGGTAATGATCATGTGATGCTCTTTTTCTTAAATAATTATTAGTTTTTTTACTCTTTAGTGAATTTCTAGTTTAGACAACATCGAGAAATTATGGCGTATGCAAACACACTTCTTTTGTAGTAAATATGGTTTTCAAAACACACACAAGGAGCTTCCCTGGTGGCACAGTGGTTAAGAATCCACCTGCCAATGCAGGGGACACGGGTTCGAGCCCTGGTCCGGGAAGATCCCACATGCCACGGAGCAACTAAGCCCGTGCGCCACAACTACTGAGCCTGCGCTCTAGAGCACGCAAGCCACAACTACTGAGCCCAGGTCCTGCAACTACTGAAGCCCGCACACCTAGAACCCGTGCTCCACAACAAGAGAGGCCACCGCAATGAGAAGCCTGCACGCCACAATGAAGAGTATCCCTGCTCGCCGCAGCTAGAGAAAGCCCACACACTGCAACGAAGACCTGACACAGCCAAAGATAAATAAATAAAATAAATTTTAAAAAAATCCCTCAGTTTAAAAAAAATAAATAAATAAAATAAAAACACACACTAGTTTTCTGCTCAGAGGAAGATGGAGAAAGCAGTATGGAAGTACCTCGAAAAATAAATAAAATTATTATTATACCCAGCAATCCCACTTCTGGGTGTATAACCAAAGGAAAACAGGGTATTGAAAAGGTATATGAACTCCCGTGTTTATTGTAACATTATTCACAATAGCCAAGACATGGAAACAACCCAAGTGTCCAGCAACGGATGAATGGATAAGGAAGACGTGGGGGTGTGTGCCTGTGTGTATGTATATGTATTGTGATATATGTCAGACATATATGTATATATGTGATATATATGTGCCTATGTGTATATGTATGTATATTATATGTACGTATAATGAATATCATTCAGCCACCAGAAAGAGGAAATCTTGCCGTTTTGCAACCACATGGATGGACTTTGAGGGCATTCCGTTAAGTCAGAGGAAGGCACATGCTGTATGATCTCACTTCAATACGGAATCTAAGAAAGCCCAACGCAGAGAAACAGAGTAGGTGGGTGGGTACCAGGGGCTGGGGAGTTGGGGTCTGCAAAGATGTTGATCAGAGGGTACAAACTGTCCAGTTATAAGATGAATACATTCTGGGGGCCTAATGTATGGCATGGTGATTCTAGTTCTCAAGACTGTATTATACACTTGAAAGTTGCTCTGAATATTTTCCCACTTCTGAAAAGAAATGGTAATTATGTGACCTGGTGAAGGTCAGCTAACCGAGGGTGGTAATCACACAGCGGTATAAGTGGATCAAGTCAACACTCTGTACACCTTAAATTTACACACTGTTATCCATCCATTATTTCCCGCTAAAGCTCGAAAAAACCAGGTTGCCGTCAGAAGGAGCAGCGTCTCTCGTGTCTGTTCCACCGCCACTTGCCCGCCATGCGTCAGGCGTCCCACTCGCAGAGACGGGTCACGCTGGTGCTGCCACCTCGGCCTTCGCGCTTTCCCGCCTCGGAAGGACAGCGAACGGGCTTCCGCAGATGAAAGGCCGCGCGCGTCTGCGCCCCTGAGAGTTTGCGGGACCGGGAGACGCGGGATGTGGAAAGGGAGAAAACCCACGCCCTTCGTAAAGGTTGGTAGCTTGGGGTGTGTGTGTGTGTGTTTTCCTGAGATTTATGCCAAACTTTCATTTACGCTTGAACGAGGATGACTTGAGTCTACGCAGCCTGATACTGTCCTGAGAGAGCAAGGGACTCGCCGACCGGCTGCTGCCCCACTGCCCGGAGGTGCGCCCAGCCCCGCGCCCCGGGGCGTCGCCGGGTCCGCAGCGAGGACACGGGCGCCGCCGAGCCGCCAGCCCGGGGCGCGGGTGGGGCGCGCGGGCGCGAGAGGCGTCCTTTCCTCTTCTGGACAGTCCCCAGGGTCCAGCACCAGCTCCACGTGACGGGGAGACCCCGGCGGAGGGGTCCCCAGGGACCCGGCAGGCAGCTGCCCTGCGACCCTCCGAGGGAGGGGAAGGCCCGGAAGCACCCGACTGCGGACGGGGGGACGCCCCAGGTCAGATCCACCGGGGAGCAGGGGCGGGGAGGGGCCGCCGAGCGGCAGGAGCGCTCGGCCCCGGCCCGGGGGAGCGGCAGCCCCCAGAGGCTATCACCTCTCCCGCTCTCCCCCGGAGCGCCGCAGCCCGGGACGCATCCCGCCCCTCGGCAGCCGCGCGCCCCTCCTCTCCTGGCGCGTCGCGTGGGCGGCGGTCACGGGCGGTGGGCGGTGCTCAGGGCGGTGGGCGGTGGTCACGGGCGGTGGGCGGTGCTCAGGGTGGTGGGCGGCGGTCACGGGCGGTGGGCGGTGATCACGGGCGGCGGGCGGTGCTCAGGGTGGGGGGCGGTGGTCACGGGCGGTGGGCGGTGCTCAGGACGGTGGGCGGTGCTCACGGGCGGCGGGCGGCGGTCACGGGCGGTGGGCGGTGCTCAGGACGGTGGGCGGTGCTCACGGGCGGTGGGCGGTGCTCGGCTCCTCCCGCCGCAGCCCGCGGAGCCCGAGCCGAGCCCGAGCGGCGCCGAAGCGCAGAGGGGCGTGGACGTGGCGCCCGCGGGGCCCTAGGAGGCTCGCGCGGGTCCTCGGCGCTGAGCTCGCGCGGCCCGGAGCGTTGGTCCCGCCGAGTGGGCGGCGATGAGCGCCGAGGGACCCTTCCCCCCGGCTGCCCCCCGCGGGCGCCCCGGCCGCCTGCTAGTGCCCGCGAGGGTGAGTGCCGGACCTCCCGGCCGTTTTTTCTGCGCGCGCCCCTCCTCTCCCTGCGCCCCCTTCCCCTCTGCACCCCTTTCTCCCTCCAGGCCCTCCCCTTCTCAGCGCCCCTGTCTCTCCTCCGCGACCCGTCTTCCCTCCCCGTGCCCCCTCCTCATCCTCCGCCCCCTCCTCACCCGGCGCCCCCTTCCCTCTTGCGTCCCCATCTCCATCTCCCGGGGCGGCTCGTGCGGGCGGGCGGGCGGGCGCAGACCCCCCTGACCCTCCGTCCTCCCGGCCCAGCATCCCAGACGGAAACTTGTAGGGTCTGCCTTTCCCCGTCGTGAAGGTGCAGCGGCTCCGTGGCCCGTGGGAATCAGGTTCTCCAGGGTTGGGGGTTGGGGGTTCGCCCCTCCTGTCTCCCTGCGAGCGGCTCCTGGCCTCGGGGGCCGCGGCGGGCGTCCTCCTGAGCTCCTCTCCGTCTTGGGGGGGGCCTCTGCCCGGGCTGGGGGCCCCCCCGGCCGAGCGCCCCGCTACTTAGGGGACAGCTCAGCTCTGGACGCCCAGTTCGTGATACCGATTCGTGCGTGCGTGTCTGTGTGACATCTCTTCTTATCCCTGCCCCAGACGACTCCCCTCCACCCTCTTACTTCTAAATAACTTAACTGTTGGGGGAAAACAGAAATGTGGCTCAGTCAAAAACGAAAAGTTCTTGGAAGCCTTCGCGTCGCCACCCCCAGCATAACCGAGTGTTCTGGAAACAGTTTAGGAACCGCAGCCGAGGCTCCCCGACTGATTGACTAATCCGGCTGGAACCGCCTCCCTTCGGGTTTGTCCTCACAGACTCCCTAAGCCCGGGAGCGACAGTAAAAACCGGCGTGTGTCTAGCAGTCCTTTTCAGGATAACAGAGAAATGTTTCGGAGACTATGGGTTGAAGGCTTTTATAAATTCCTGTGTGTCAGGATGCTTCTAAACCAGGGCAGTACTAATGACTGTATGATTTTCTTAAAAAAAAAAAAAAAAAAAAGCTTATGTAGAGACAGTTGCTTCTTCCATCAAGTTATACAATTCTGGGGTGTTTCCACAAAATCTTGAAATTAAATTTCATGTGAAGTTCCGTGCTGATTGTGTAAAGTACTTTGTCACGGAGCAGTTTTCCTTAAACCGGGAAGACGTGCTTGGGGTAGTCGGAAGTCAAGTGCTTAAGAAAGAGGCTGGGAGTTCTGTCACTGCCTGGAGTCTTGCGGCCATGCGCTCGCTGGTTAGGAGCTGCGCATCTGCTTGAGGTGTTCTTGCAGCCGTCCTGTGTGTAACCACCGTAATTATAGTGGAAGAACCAAGTGGATTGATCATACTGCATAATTGACTCCGTGGACGAGTTATTGGCAATAACTTAAGTTTTTAAAAAATATGTCAACTGCAGGTTCTCAAATAAGTACTCTCCAGGGTGCTAAATGTTGACTCCATTAAGATACTAAATTGGGGGCTCAGAAAGGGGCTCCATACCCCATTTGCTGAGGCTGTAACTAGTGCTTATTTGTAATAAGAACCTTGATTATAAGATGCATCCTATGTGCCTCATACTGGGTTTGAAACGACTTTCTTGTATGTCATCATTTTTCTAATTAGAAGCACTAAGTTCTCCTTCTTAACTGAAATGATGAAATAACTCTGTAAACTCAATGATGTTATGGACAGTTACTGATAAGAAAAGCAGCAAACCTGCATGCTTGTCTAGATTCCAAGGATTCAAGTGAAAAATTTATGGCCATCAGAGGTCCACAGTGCAAAGATGTTTAGGGCCATTTTCCAGCCAAGGTTCCAGCCATGATTGTGTTCCAGCCAGGAAGTTCTGTCAGCACCAAAGGACAAGTGTTGGAATAGTAACATGGATCCCGTAATAGCAGGAATGGTCCCTCCGGTGTCCTAAGTAATCAGGTGTGCTCAGATGCTGCGTGCTCCGGCCTACAGCAGAGCTCAGATTCTTGCTCATTTATAACAAATCTGTTAACTGTTCTGTCTACACATGTGTCTTTTAAAACGGGAACATTCATAGCTCACAATCATGGCTGGAACCTTGGCTGGAAAATGGCCCTAAACATCTTTGCACTGTGGACCTCTGATGGCCATAAATTTTTCACTTGAATCCTTGGAGTCTAGACAAGCATGCAGATTTGCTGCTTTTCTTATCAGTAACTGTCCATAACATCATTGAGTTTACATAGTTATTTAATCATTTCAGTTAAGAAGGAGAACTTAGTGCTTCTAATTAGAAAAATGATGACATACAAGAAAATCGTTTCAAACCCATTATATTTCTAGTTGTAAACATTTTTTTGAAGTCAGAAAAACAACATGTTCTTTACGACTGCTGGTTTGAATCATGAGAATTTGGCCACATTTGAATGTCTCTTGCTCAGGATTGGAACTTCTTTTTCTCTTTCGTTTTAGGTAGCCGTACCCTGTTACATGTATTCCCTAAGTTGAGCCAGTTCATATACCTGTGTCCCTGAGTCTCCTGTGTCCCTGTGGTTAAACCCCTGGGTGGAGAACCGCCAGTGCAGTGTGTAAAGGTGTCCTGCTTTCCTGTTCAAACACTGCTGTTGGTTTGTGCTGAACACAATTTTCTGTTTTTAATTAACATCACTGCTTCAGTCGAGGGGCTGGAAGCCTGGGAGAGCCAGTCATATGTGAGTTCTCACGGTGAGCTTGGCGACTGGAAGGTGAGAGCATGTCAGGTCATTTAAAGTAGGCATCTAGTAATGTCACCACTTCGTCATCTAGTTAGAGATGTGAGTTGTCGCGGGAGCTAAAGGAAACAGGTAACCTCTGGGGAAGGATGTCCGTCTGTTCTAGGCTTTTGTCACGTGTTTCTCATCCTTGCTGACTCATCTTTGATTTCAAGTGTAGAATTTCTGATGATCTCTATGATGTCATAAGCAAGATTCACATATTTTAAGATGGGGAATTACCTGACTTTACCAGG
The DNA here is from genome assembly GCF_965194825.1 of Balaenoptera physalus. Taxonomy (NCBI): domain Eukaryota; kingdom Metazoa; phylum Chordata; class Mammalia; order Artiodactyla; family Balaenopteridae; genus Balaenoptera; species Balaenoptera physalus. Next base: position 110,360,995 of record NC_138885.1, on the reverse strand, counting down.
AGATAGGTTTCCTATCTTGGATAGGTTTCCAAGATCCAAGTTTAAAAAGTGTGCTTATTTATTGAAAATACCAGATGTAAAAATTGCCGTATTTCACCAAACATGTGTAGAACAGCGACCTTTTATATCTACATGCCTGTATAGCTACATAAACATAAATGTGGCTTTTTAAATTTCAACGTTAATTTAGTTCCATGTCCCTAGATGTCCCAGGAGACACACTTACGAAGGGTGACAAGAGGGCAGCACTGATGTGAGTTCGGTCAAGGGAGTGAGTGGCAGACGGAGACGTTGAGCTGCTTTATCGCTGGGTGGAGGGAGGGAGCTCGTGTCAGTGAGTTTATAGCCCGGTTCCCTCTCTGTCACACGGGTACCCCAGCTGCAGAATTATGAGAGCAGCTCGCCTGCCACCACAGGAAGCAGGTGGCGTCGGGCACGTGAGGTCCGTCTCTGTACCCCAGGCCCCCGCGCTGTCCTTCTCAGAGCAGACACTCGCTCTGAGGCACGTGGACACGGGTGATGGGTGGCCGCTCCAGGCGGGACGGGGACGGGGAACCGTGTGTCCCCTGCCTCCCCCTCGCCCGAAGAACCTGTGGTCTGGGTTCTGAGTCACTTCAGACCTGATTCCGACATCCTCAGAAACTCGCTAATTAGAATCTACCTGTATTTTTTGCAATGTAGCAAGGCAGGTTCAAGAAATGCTTTTGGGGGAAAAGTGCCTGCGAATTTCGTGGAAAAAAGTATTTGTGTTTCGACTGGCGTGTGCTTTTCCTTAGTATCAGCTGGTTACTGCATGTTGTCATTCAGATTGTACCTTTGGAGAGCTTTGGGCTTGTTTTCAGGGAACACTGGATGTCAGTTTCCCCCAGGCCACCGAGGTCCCCACTCATTCTGCGCTGAGCGGCGGAGGCTCGGCGCCCTGGACGCCCGCCCTCCGGCCTCCCCGCAGCCTCACCTCCTTCCTCTCTTGCGTCTCATCTTCAAGGCTGTTGCAAAAGTGTGGCGAATATTATGCTGTTGTGATTTCTCAATTGAAATTATTGGTGAGACAGTTTCTGTTTTCTACGGAGGCTGTAGTTTTACATCCATAAATATTGTTAACTAGCTATCTTTTAATGAAGCAAGGAAGTAGGACTTTTAAAAAGTGAATGTGACTCTTAGCTTGCTTAGCGGACCACTCAGCAGGCCCTGTTGGAAACAGTTAGAAAAGGCCAGTTACGTGTGGGCGCCGAGCTGCCCTGCCGTGGAGCCCTGGCACCGGCGATGACCTTGTGAGAGTTTCCAGAGCGGCTGAGTCTCGGCGCTTTGCACTCAACACTGTCTGCAGGTTATTTACAGTCACACTTATTATTCTGAGTGCATAAATCTGACTCTAAACTGTTGACATTTGACAGCAATTCTAGTTTTGATAGGCGCCAAAATTCATTTGAAATTTGGATGAATACCATTGTATTATGGCGCTGAATTGTACTATTATAAATACGATCATATAAATGGTAAGGTTCAGTATTGTAAATCTCATGGTGTTATTAGCATTCATACTGTTTTATTTCTCGTGCTGATTTTAGTTGAAGGCTGACTCCCCTCCCCTTCCAGTGAGTGGTAATTGCATTTAAGCGTTGACTAAAAGAGAAGTAACTGTAATTATTTGTATTTTAATCGAAGTAGTTTGAATGACAAATCATTGTAAGAATCCAATTCCATTTCTAGAATGAATGTGAATGCTCTCAGCAGGTGTATATTTTATTGTCTGTTTTATGAATTCATATCAGTAAGAATATAACCACATGGATGCACCCAGATTCTACATTAGGACATTTTTGTTCATTGAGCTAGTGTTTAGGAGAATAATCTGTATTTATAAAGTGTGACATAACTGCCAATTATTCCTATCAGGAATTACAACACTTTCTATTGACAATAAATGTCACATTTGACAACGTTCGCACACATTTTGCATGACACGACTTTCAGAAACTAAGTGCGGTGGCCGTCGGGTCTTCTTTAAAGGGAGACCAGCTTCCCTTGCTAAGTCAGAATCCAAGAGGTGGCAGGGGAGCTGAACCCACCTCCCTGATTCTTTCCCTCCGAGTGTGTTGCCCTGGGAGCTGTCCCTTCGTGGTCCCTGCCCCCAGCTGACCATCTTCACCTCTGTCCCTGCAACACTTAGGCCACCGTGTCCCCAGACCTGCTGCCCCTCTGGCTTCACCTCCAAGGGGTTTGAGCTGCTGACAGCTCACCTGCCACGCCTCCCTCCCCGACCCTCTGCTTTTCCTCCTTCCGTCTCCGGCTCTTTGGGGACCTGGTCCTCTGCTCTGCCTTTCAGAGTGCGGTGTACAGACTTTCTGCTGTAGGTTCTTTTCTCGCTGTATGTTTCCAGGTGGCCTCACCTGCCTCTGGTTAACCCACTGATGCCCAACACGGTGCCTCGGTGAGCCCCGCTTGGCTGTCCAGTTAACACTTCCAAGATCCTCCGCCTAATCTGAATCCCGAAACCCCCGCTCTCTCTCTGTGTTTATATGTCAGACAACGGCAGCACCACCCAGCCAGCTCATGTCTCTGTCTGATGTGCTCGTGCCCTTGAGGCCGCCTCAGGGCCTTTGCTCACGCTCTCGTCTCTCCCTGGACGTTGACCCCGTCCCTGGCCTCTGTCCCAGCCTCCATCAGCCCTGCTCATTCCCAGTCACAGCCGCGCCCCTTCTCTCTTGCTTTCAGAACCCACGTTTGTCTGGGTATCTGGTGCCCGTATGCTTTATGGGCCTCATCCCACCCTCAGGTGTAAATATGGACCAGTCTAAGTCAATGATTGCCTTTGGAAAGGGCATGATTGCAGCTTTGCCAGTGAGGCTGCTTGTGAGTGAGGGGGGAAGTTCCCCTTTCTTTCAGAAAGAGACGCAAGACTGGGTGAATAAATTACATGCCTGGTACGTAACAGCTGATACGCACGGTTGAATCATAAGTATTTATCTGAATTAATGGTATGTCATGCTGTAAGAGGGAGGAAGTTCTGTTTCTGGCTCTTGTACTGAGAATTTATATTTATGATTAGCTATTTTGTAAATTTATTTATTTATTTATTTATTTTAGGCTGCATTGGGTCTTCGTTGCTGTGCGTGGGCTTCTCATTGCGGTGGCTTCTCTTGTTGCAGAGCACAGGTTCTAGGCGTGCGGGCTTCAGTAGTTGTGGCACGGGGGCTCAGTAGTTGTGGCTCGTGGGCACTAGAGCGCAGGCTCAGTAGTTGTGGCGCACGGGCTTAGTTGCCCCGCGGCATGTGGCGTCTTCCTGGACCAGGGCTCGAACCCGCGTCCCCTGCATGGGCAGGTGGATTCTTAACCACTGTGACATCAGGGAATCCCTGATTAGCTATTTCGGGTTTGAATACAATTGTGCCTTTATATTTTTATAATTGCTGCCTTTTGATATCAATTTTACAAATCAGCATAACTGTTAATGGTAAAATATACCGTATTCTCTTCTCATCTCTATCCTGCTGAATATTATCCTTAATGATTTCTCTTCAGATAATTATACTTTACCAAATGGCTCCATTAGTTGACTCTTCACATTATAATTATCTTAAGTTTTTGTTACGTGCTGAGGAGCATGAAATTACTCCTCAACTGTAAACCTGGGGACATTCGGACCCCTTGAGGCGGCAGCAGTGCTTTGGGGAAGGTGTGTGGGCTCGACATAGGCAGTGCTAGTCCTGTCATCTTGGTGATAGATCCAGGCTGTCATGGCTTGTGTGACAAGGTAGACAAATAGCAGCTTCTGCATTTGTGGCATTAGAAACGCCAGAGGTTTCACTGCCTTCCTGCCGGGGAGGGCAGCCAGGGGAAGTGGCGCCAAGCTGGCCTTTTCCACAGCCGTGAGGGTTTTCCTGAAGGGGTCAGGACTTTATGAAGGTAAACTTAAATGTCATTTGGAAAAGTACTTTGTGGTTACAGATGTGTACGTACCTGCACCTGCGTGCACACCATTTATGCGTGTACATCACTAACAGAGCAAAGTCTGAGCGCCTGTTAGGAGCTGTGCTGGGAGCTGAGAGGACAAAGCAGGACAGAAGGGGTCCAGACACAAGGTGCATGCCGGTGAGCACCCCCCAGCTCCCCCCACCCATGACCACTAGCGGAGGTAGATTCTGGAAGCGCAGGCTTTGGGGCGGGGCAGGGGGGCGTGAGTGGCGGGCGACAGGTGCTTCCTTCCTGCCCCGAGTGGTGACTGCTGCTTGTTGCTGGGGGTACGGCTGTGGCTGTGTGCACAGGAAAAGAGTGACACACGGAAAACATGATCGCAGATGTTTATGGCTGTTATGAGGGAGAGAGACACGACCTTCCGAGAATACCGTATGTGTTAATCATAAGTGCTCAGCTTGGCGTCTCGGGAGGCTGCCTGGACCATCAGCTGCCCGGTTGTACCCTGGCTCTGTGACCCCAGAGTCTGGGGCCTGGATGCTCTCAGGTGACTCTGTGCGACGGTGAGCAGGTACCAACTTCTTTGTGTGACTCACCTGTAAGGTCGGGAGAAAAATAGGGAGGATACTCATATCTCTAGAATAATGACTATCATTTAATTCTTTTTTTTGAGGGGGATTAATAAGAAAAGATCCAGGTGGGATAGAATTGATTACAAACAGGAGACAGTGTGTGCGTGCATGTGTGTGTGTATGTTATAGCACATTTGGAAAAATCATTTGCTCTTATTAGTTATCTATATTATACACATTAGTGTATATAAGTCATTCCCAATCTCCCAATTCATCCCAACACCACCACCACCCTGCCCCCGCTTTCCCTCCTTGGTGTCCGTATGTTTGTTCTCTATATTTGTGTCTCTATTTCTGCCTTGCAAACCGGTTCATCTGTACCATGTTTCTAGAGTCCACAAATATGCGTTAATATACAATATTTGTTTTCCTCTTTCTGACTTACTTCACTCAGTATGACAGTCTCTGGGTCCATCCACATCTCTACAAATAACTCAGTTTCGTTTCTTTTTATGGCTGAGTAATATTCCACTGCGTATATGTACCACATCTTCTGTATCCATTTGTCTGTCGATGGACACTTAGGTTGCTTCCATGACCTGGCTGTTATAAATAGTGCTGCAATGAACATTGGAGTGCATGTGTCTTTTTGAATTATGGTTTTCTCTGGGTATATGCCCAGTAGTGGGATTGCTGGGTCATATGGTAATTCTATTTTTAGTTTTTTAAGGAAACTCCATACTGTTCTCCATAGTGTCTGTATCAATTTACATTCCCACCAACACTGCAAGAGGGTTCCCTTTTCTCCACACCCTCTCCAACATTTACTGTTTGTAGATTTTTTGATGATGGTCATTCTGAACAGTGTGAGGTGATACCTCATTGTAGTTTTGATTTGCATTTCTTTAATAATTAATGATGTTGAGCAGCTTTTCATGTGCCTCTTGGCCATCTGTATGTGTTCTTTGGAGAGATGTCTATTTAGGTCTTCTGCCCATTTTTTGATTGGGTGTTTTTTTTTTTTTTTAATATTGAGCTGCATTAGCTGTTTATATATTTTAGAGATTAATCCTTTGTCCATTGATTCATTTGCAAATATTTTCTCCCATTCTGAGAGTTGTCTTTTCATCTTGTATATAGTTTCCTTTGCTGTGCAAAAGCTTTTAAGTTTCATTAGGTCCCAGTTGTTTATTTTTGTTTCTATTTCATTTCTCTAGGAGGTGGGTCAAAAAAGATCTTGCTGTGATTTATGTCAAAGAGTGTTCTTCCTATGTTTTCCTCTAAGGGTTTTATAGTGTCTGGTCTTACTTTTAGGTCTTTAATCCATTTGGAGTTTATTTTTGTGTATGGTGCTAGGGAGTGTTCTAATTTCATTCTTTTACATGTAGCTGTCCAGTTTTTCCAGCACCACTTATTGAAGAGACTGTCTTTTCTCCATTGTATATCCTTGCCTCCTTTGTCATAGATTAGTTGACCATAGGTGTGTGGGTTTACCTCTGGGCTTTCTATCCTGTTCCACTGATCTATATTTCTTTTTTGGGCCAGTACCATATTGTGTTGATTACTGTAGCTTTGTAGTATAGTCTGAAGTCAGGGAGTCTGATTCCTCCAGCTCCGTTTTTTTCCCTCAAGATTGCTTTGGCTATCCGGGGTCTTTTGTGTCTCCATACACATTTTAAGATTTTTTGTTGTAGTTCTGTAAAAAATGCCATTGGTAATTTGATAGGGATTGCATTGAATCTGCAGATTGCTTTGGGTAGTATAGTCATTTTCACAATATTGATTCTTCCAATCCAAGAACATGGTATATCTCTCCATCTGTTTGTGTCATCCTTGATTTCTTTCATCAGTGTCTTAAAGTTTTCTGAGTAGAGGTCTTTTATCTCCTTAGGTCGGTTTATTCTTAGGTATTTTATTCTTTTTGTTGCAATGGTGAATGGGATCATTTCCTTAATTTATCTTTCTGATCTTTCATTGTTACTGCATAGGAATGCAAGAGATTTCTGTGCATTAATTTTGTATCCTGCAACTTTACCAAATTCATTGATTAGCTCTAGTAGTTTTCTGGTGGCATCTTTAGGATTCTCTATGTATAGTATCATGTTATCTGCAAACAGTGACAGTTTTACTTCTTCTTTTCAGTTTCTATTCCTTTTATTTCTTTTTCTTCTTCCAAAGAAGAAGCACTACCTGACAGCACTATTTACATAGTTTTTTGCAAAACTATGTTGAATAGTAGTGGCAAGAGTGGACATCCTTGTCTTGTTCCTGATCTTAGAGGAAATGGTTTCAGTTTTTCACCACTGAGAATGATGTTTGCTGTGGGTTTGTCGTGTATGGCCTTTATTATGTTGAGGTAGGTTCCCTCTATGCCCACTTTCTGGAGGATTTTTATCATAAATGGGTTTTGAATTCTGTCAAAAGCTTTTTCTGCATCTATTGAGACGATCATATGGTTTTTATTCTCCAATTTGTTAGTATGGTTTATCACACTGAATGATATGCATATATTGAAGAATTCTTGCATTCCTGGGATAAATCCCACTTTATCATGGTGTATGATCCTTTTAATGTGTTGTTGGATTCTGTTTGCTAGTATTTTGTTGAGGATTTTTGCATCTATATTCATCAGTGATATTGGTCTGTAATTTTCTTTTTTTGTAGTATCTTTGTCTGGTTTTGGTATCAGGGTGATGGTCGTCTCATAGAATGAGTTTGGGATTGTTCCCTCCTCTGCAATTTTTTGGAAGAGTTTGAGAAGGATGGGTGTTAGCTGGTCTCTAAATGTTTGATAGAATTCACCTGTGAAGACATCTGGTCCTGGACTTTTGTTTTTAATCACAGTTTCAGTTTCATTACTTGTGATTGGTCTGTTCATATTTTCTATTTCTTCCTGGTTCAGTCTTGGAAAGTTACACCTTTCTAAGAATTTGTCCATTTCTTCCAGGTTGTCCATTTTACTGGCATAGAGTTGCTTGTAGTAGTCTCTTATGATCCTTTGTATTTCTGCAGTGTCTGTTGTAACTTCTTTTTTATTTCTAATTCTATTAATTTGAGTTCTTTCCGTCTTTTTCTTGGTAAGTCTGGCTAAAGGTTTATCAATTTTGTTTATCTTCTCAAAGAACCAGCTTTTAGTTTCACTGATATTTGCTCTTGTTTTGTTTCTATTTCATTTATTTCTGCTCTGATCTTTATGTTTTCTTTCCTCCTACTAACTTTGGGTTTTGTTTGTTCTTCTTTCTCTAGTTCCTTTAGGTGTAAGGTTAGATTGTTTATTTGAGATTTTTCTTGTTTCTTGAGGTAGGATTGCATTACTATAAACTTCCCTCTTAGAACTGCTTTTGCTGCATCCCATAGGTTTTGGATCATCATGTTTTCATTGTCATTTGTCTCTAGGTATTTTTTGATTTCCTCTTTGATTTCTTCAGTGATCTCTTGGTTATTTAGTAATGTACTGTTTAGCCTCCATGTGATTGTGTTTTTTATGTTTTTTTCCTGTAATTGATTTCTAATCTCCTAATGTTGTGTTTGGAAAAGCCACTTGATATGATTTCAGTTTTCTTAAATTTACCAAGGCTAGATTTGTGACCCAAGATATGATCTATCCTGGAGAATGTTCCATGTGCACTTGAGAAGAAAGTGTAATCTGCTCTTTTCAGATGAAATATCCTATAAATATCAATTAAATATATCTGGTCTCTTGTGTCATTTAAAGCTTGTGTTTCCTTATTAATTTTCTGGCTGGATGATCTGTCCATTGGTGTAATTGAGGTGTTAAAGTCCCCCACTCTTATTGTGTTACTGTCGATTTCCTCTTTTATAGCTGTTAGCATTTACCTTATGTATTGAGGTGCTCCTATGTTGCGTGCATATATATTTATAATTGTTATATCCTCTTCTTGGATTGATCCCTTGATCATTATGTAGTGTCCTTCTTTGTCTCTTGTAACATTCTTTATTTTAAAGTCTATTTTATGTGATATGAGTATTGCTACTCCAGCTTTCTTTTGATTTCCATTTTCATGGAATATCTTTTTCCATCCCCTCACTTTCAGTCTGTATGTGTCCCTAGGTCTGAAGTGGGTCTCTTGTAGACAGCATATACGTGGGTCTTGTTTTTGTATCCATTTAGCGAGACTGTGTCTTTTGGTTGGAGCATTTAATCCGTTCACATTTAAGGTAGTTTTCGATATGTTTGTTCCTATTACCATTTTCTTAATTGTTTGGGGTTTGTTTTTGTAGGTCCTTTTCTTCTCTTGTGTTTCCTACTTAGAAAAGTTCCTTTAGCATTTGTTATAGAGCTGGTTTGGTGGTGCTGAATTCTCTTAGCTTTTGCTTGTCTGTAAAGCTTTTGCTTTCTCCATCAAATCTGAATGAGGTCCTTGCTAGGTAGAGTAATCTTAGTTACAAGTTCTTCTCCTTCATCACTTTAAATATATCGTCCCACTCCTTCTGGCTTGTAGTGTTTCTGCTGAGAAATCAGCTGTTAACCTTATGGGAGTTCCCTTGTATGTTATTTGTCGTTTGTCCCTTGTTGCTTTTAATAATTTTTCTTTGTCTTTAATTTTTGTCAGTTTGATTACTATGTGTCTTGGCGTGTTTCTCCTTGGGTTTATCCTGCCTGAGACTCTCTGTGCTTCCTGGACTTGGGTGGCTGTTTCCTTTCCCATGTTAGGGAAATTTTTGACTATAATCTCTTCCAATATTTTCTCGGGTCCTTTCTCTCTCTCTTCTCCTTCTGGGACCCCTATAATGCGAATGTTGTTGCGTTTCATGTTGTCCCAGAGGTCTCTTAGGCTGTCTTCATTTCTTTTCATTCTTTTTTCTTTAGTCTGTTCCACAGCAGTGAATTCCACCATTCTGTCTTCCAGGTCACTTATCCGTTCTTCTGCCTCAGTTATTCTGCTATTGATTCCTTCTAGTGTAGTTTTCATTTCAGTTATTGTATTGGTCATCTCTGTTTGTTTGTTCTTTAATTCTTCTAGGTCTTTGTGAATCATTTCTTGCATCTTCTCAATCTTTGCCTCCATTCTTATTCCGAGGTCCTGGATCATCTTCACTATCATTATTCTGAATTCTTTCTCTGGAAGGTTGCCTATCTCCATTTCATTTAGTTGTTTTTCTGGGGTTTTTTCTTGTTCCTTCATCTGGTACCTAGCCCTCTGCCTTTTCATCTTGTCTATCTTTCTCTAACTGTGTTTCTTGGTCCACAGGCTGCAGGATTGTAGTTTTTCTTGCTTCTGCTGTCTGCCCTCTGGTGGTTGAGGCTATCTAAGAGGCTTGATGGGAGGCTCTGGTGGTGGGTAGAGCTCTCATTTACCAGTTTTATTTTACATAGGATGCCTCATTTACTAAAACCATAGATTCCAAGTTGCTCCATGAAAAATGTGATATTCTTAGCTGTCAACATTAGGGAATTTCCCCAATCACATTTTTAAATTGATTTAATGTGTTATTTTTGAAAACATAAGTTGGGATATCACAAAATGGACTTAGCCTGCAGAGGCTTACTTTCAACCAGAGAGCTCCATTTCCATGTTCCGCTTAACAGAACCCAAAATGATCTTCCTTCCTAAACCTCTTCCTTTTCCTGCACTATCTAAGAAAAAGTAACCACACTCTACATAGTTCCCTAACCCAGAACCCTAGCAGCCATTTTTGCTTCTCTTTTCCCCTTCCCGCTCCATATCTAGTCACTGAGCACTTCTATTCTACCTCCCAGATGACCTCAGATCCTTTCCCTCCACTCCAATCTCTGCCACTGCCTTTAGTTTGAGCCCTCACTCCTCTCTTAGATGAATATAAAGTCTCTTAATGGGTTTTGTTGCTTCCATCAGTCCTACTTATTCTCAAGCGTGACCTCACTACAAACCACCTGATAGTGACTCCTTAACTTCACAACATTCAATGGCTCTCATGTTTCTGGGAAGAAAACCAAGCTCTTTACCCCAGCATCTACTTGGGGTTAATAGATCTAGGTTTGAATTTCAGGTTTAAGTACTTTGCAGCAGTGTGACCTCAGACTATTGGGCTTTCTAAGCCTTTGTTTTCTCACCGTGCCTGAGGTCACTGAGGGCAGGACTATTTTTCACACACGGGTGCCTGGCATGTAGGAGGGACTAATCAATGTTGAATGAAGGGAAAGTATTTTAAAATCCACATCAAAAAATTGTTCCTCCTTAAAAAAAGAAAATCCTGATACACTATGCCACTTCCAACCAAATTTGACTTCGACCTTTATTTTCTGATGATCACAATAAGGTGCCTTTGGGGATCCGTACAATCGGGGATCAAATCCTGGCCACACCCCTGAGCAATCATGTGACCTTGGGAACGTGACTTAGCTTCTGTAAAATCTGTAAAATGAAGGTTTCTGAGGATTTTGTTCCCGAGGGTTAAATGAGTACCTCACTTGGAACGGGGGCGGGCGCATAGTGTTTGCCAAATGTTAACTATCGTTATCATCTTCATCAAATCAAGACCGTGGTACTTCACTTTGTGACTCTCAAGTTTGTATGAGAAAATCGTGCTTTATGCGTTGTTGTTGGCTAAAGTAGGGAAACCTGGAAACTCCTGCCGTGGAAGAGAGCAACAGGCGAGAAAAGCGAGTTGCTGAATCCCAGCGCCTCAGAGGTGGGAGGGAGGAGTTCGGTCCCTAATTTACTGATGAGGAAGTGGAGGGGTGACGTGTCCTCGAGTCTCATTCAAGACACAGCCACAGCTCTTTATTGAGAGTAGGACCAGGGCCCCGGGGGTTGCTATGGTTAAACTGTAGGCGGAAACTAACACTCTTTGGAAGGCAAGACAGGAGGAGCATTCAGTTATAAAAAACGGTCAAAAATTGGGGTGAAACTAAGTTCGTTGAGCAATACATCAAATGAGTCAACTGTGGACCCGGTGAAACCGAGTTGCTAACTGAACTGTCATTTTACGAACAGGGGCTTTCTACAGAGCCCACTGACTCAGGACGGCTTCGATTAACAAACTCCCGCGGCGCTTCCCGCAGGACCGGAAAGCTCGGAGCGCGAGAGATGAATGGAAACCAGAGTCTGGGGCGGGGCAGCCGCGGGCGGGGGCGGGGCATTGTGAGTCACATGCCTGCGCTCTGAGGAGGGCGCGTGGAGGGAACTCTGGTCGTGATTGGTCCGTCGTAACCAGGTAACCGAAGGACACATTCCGGTAGGCAAGGGCCGGCCGGGCTAGCTACTTTCAGTCGGGAGGCAGCAGCGGAAGGAGGAGGAGCTCCGGCTGCGCTCTCTCCCTCAGTGGCTGCGCGTCTCAGCACTTGTCTGGTTCCCAGCCCTTTTAAATAAGCGGGTCTGGTCACCGCCCTCACAGACTAGTTGGTTCCGGGGAGGCGGCGGCGGGGGTGCGGCCGGGGCCGGACCCCTGCCCGGGGCCCAGCGGCTGGGCGGGGGTGCGGCCGGGGCCGTACCCCTGCCCGGGGCCCCGGCGGCTGGGCGGACAGGAGAGCGGCGGGCGAAGTCGCGTCTGCATGTGCGGCACAGCCCTGGCATAGCCTGGGGCTGCCAGTGCCCGCCGCGCCATTGTTGGGGGAGGGGGCGGCTTCTGAGCTCGGCGGAGTCGGGGGACGAGCGGAGGCGGCGGCGGCGAGGAGTGAAGGCGCCCCATGGGGAACTCGCTGTGTTGTTGCCTGTCCCCCAATGCCAGCCCCAAGTCGGGCCGGCGCAAGGGGTCAGCGGAGCCGGACTGCGAGTCTGAGGTCTACAAGGCGGCGGCCGGGAACGCGGTGGCAGTAGCTCCGGCGGCGGCTACCGTGGAACCCGCCGAGTTGGATTTCGCAGGTGGCGAAGGCCACCACCTGCAGCACATCAGCGACCGGGAGATGCCCGAAGGTAAGAAGCGGCTGACGCGCCTCGCCCCTCGCGGGGTCGGCGCCGTCTGCTCTCGGGCTTACCTCTGGCCTCCGCCGCCCCCAGGGTCCCCTGGGAGGGAGACACCGCCTAGGGCTCCTTCTTGCCCGGAGTTGGCTCTCCCAGGGCTGGGCACCGGGGACGAAGGCTGGCTCTGCTTGGCGTCCCCACCCCTTATTCTTTACCAGTCGCGTCCGGCCAGTCTCCTTCCCTCTTCCCTACCCGAATGCCCAATTCTTTCCCCCGTTCCCATTTCCCAGCCCGGCCTGAGACCCTCCAATCCGCGGCCCTTCCTGTTCGTGGTTCTATTTAACATCTCGTGGGACTTAGCAGAGACTTTCTGGTGTAGTCTCTCTTTTCTTAATGCAAACTTAAATACTCTGACTTTGGCGTATCCATCCCGTCTCCCTATCCAGATGGTACCTAAGCGAAGGAACTAGGTAAGGGCCTGATGATAGACTTCTATTTGTTAAGGTAGTTGATACTCGAGACAATTAAGACAAACATTAGAGGATTTGTCATTTAAATTCAAAATAGAGATGGACAGAGTCAGTGTGGTGTTCTTAACTAAAATTCTTTGGATTTTAATGTTTTCAGTCGCCCTGATAGAAGCTACTTTATCCCTTCTAACTATAATTTGAACACGATAGGAAAGAAAATGGTGGGAGAGGGGCTTAAAATAACTGTGAACGGTGTGAAACGTTACTGCCACGGCTGCAGAGAATAGTTGTTGGGTTTTTTTTCTTTACCAAAGGAGACCCCATGGAGTTCTGATTACTTTTAAATTCCCACTTTGACACAAGTATGTCTTCAGTTGCACAGCCTTAACCGACTTCTTTTGCACGTTGCCTGTTCTAAGGGAGGGGTGAGGTGGTTCCTGAGACTGCTGGACAGAAGTTTCAAAGGAGAAAAAACAAATTCAGATTGTAATTTGTAATATAAAGGTTTGGGAGTTAACATACCACATCCATCCTGCAGAAAAATGTCTCCATGGCTCCCTCCTCCTCCGCCCCCCCCTCCAGTAGAATACTATTTAACTTTAAGAATGTTCAGGTAAAAGTTCTGAAGACTAAGTGGCTGGGGGTGGGTGTTGTCGGGGAGGAGAGGAGAGAGAGAAGAGAGGAAATGTTTTGATTTTTGCCTCTAGAATTTTGGAAAGGGATGGCTCTAGGTTAAAAAAAAAAAAATTTCTGGGTAGCATAGTGGCACTTTAATAAAGACTGTTCTTTGAAGTATAAAACATTGTATCATAAAGATGTTAAAGCCCCACTGGCCCATTTGTTTCATTTAAATGCCAGAGATTATTTCATTATTTCATAGACGAAATGTCTTACAGCTCTTCTATTTAAATTTTAGTTGGGTTTATTTAATTTCTTTAAAAGTTAGAATAATTAAGCCTGTGGATTCACCCTTATGATGGACGTGGCTTTGTAAGTGGAAAGTACTCCCTTTTCAGAATCGTTAGATATTGTGAAAGAATGAACAAATTATGTGAATTAATTGTAGCTTTAAACACAAAGCATGTAAGTACTTGTGAAAACTGCTCTGCTTGTTGCTATAAGGTAAGCCTCTAAATGATTTTTAAAAACAATTAGTAGTTGGCTAGTGTAGGATGAGAGACGAAAATTGGACCTTTATAGAATTCTTTTAAGATTTACAATGCATTTTCTTGTGTATTTCACTCGGCCCTTCCATCTACAAATAAGGCCCGTATATATTCTCCCTCTGTTGCCGATGAAGAAGCCAACACTTAGAGATCTGAAATGACTGTGTAACACAGCTACTGAACAAAAGAGACAGACTTGGGAGGTGGTAGATACGCCAAATTCAGTTCTTGGGATGCTTAAGAAACTGTTTAGAGTGCACCTTATATTTTATAATTTATCCATAAGTTAGGCCTATCTCAGCATACTCCAGTTTTGATTATTGCCATTCCAGTTTATTGTACACAACTCAGAAGCAACATTTACCTCTCCATTCTCTGTCTGTACATACATTGCAATGGATATGAATAAAAGTAGAAGTCATGAAATAGCCTAAATTTATCAGTCAGGTAAACACGTTGATATAATTTAAAGAGTTTGTTCTGGTGAAATCCAATTGAAGCCGAGAATGCCCTGGACAGAGGGACATTAGGGGAAGCTGGTAAGCGGGCAGGTAAGGTACTAAGCATTTAGCATACGACTATGTATGATAAGGAAGGAGTGCTAAATCAGGAACTGGAAAAATAGAGTTCATGAGTACAGAATTTACCTTTTTATGTTTAACATGATTGTTAAAATTTCATTTCAATTTGTCTTTTTTGGGGGGGCATTCGATAAAGTGATAAGAGAAACCTCAATTTCAGCATTTGCCTATTAATTAAGTTTCCATAGAAACAAGGTCAGAACACCAAATATAAAGTACAGGCACATTGGAAGTTTGCTCTTCATGTCTTTATTTCAGACAATTTTGTATCAGTTTCCCTGGAAACTGAGAAATACCTACTCAGATATAAAACATTTTGGCTTTTCTACAGTGAAGAATTATTTAGTTACTTAGAGAAAATCGTACATAAATGATGCTCTGTCTTGTTCTTCAGAAACATTGGAGAAGAACATGATTTCTTCAAGCCATCTCAAAAAAGTAACTCCTAAGAACGTAGTATAGATTTCAGATAGACTCAAAAGAATTTTTTACTACTTTGTCTTTAACAGTATATCTAATATAACTGATGGTAGTGTCATAATAGAAAAGAAGATGCTACGGTCCTATTATCTGATTTTATTTTTATTCATCAACTTTTCATACAACCTTTATGTTCTGACCTTAGGAGCTTTGCTAATTTTCTGGTGAAAGGTGCTCTCTCAAGTGACCCCTACCTCCCATCCCCCTGAAGAGTGGGTAGGGAAGGAATTGGCAATATGATGTGGAAAAACCTCTGAGCAACAGATCTTTCCTTTTTTTGGTGACAGTATTAATGAACATTTGATGTGAAAGATTGAGAAAACACAGAAAAGTCCTTCACTCACACTCAGAATATCCAGAATTTTTATTAATATTTTGGTGTTGATTCTTCCTGAACCTTTTGTATGCATATACACATAACATTGTGTTTATTTTACAAAGATGGGATTGTTCTTTATGTGCCACTTTGTAACTTTGTGTTATAAAGAAAAGTAACGACATGAAGCTCCTGGAACTGTGCTGACACCTAGAGAGTGCTCCAGGGTGATGTCTTTCCATGCAGCTGCGCATAGCTCTACAGCCTGCCTTTTACCAACTGTTTACTGTGCCATCGAATGGTTGGAGCATAATTCATTTACCCAGCCTTTATGGTTGAGCATCTTTTATAATCCCATTATAATGCTTTATTCAGGGGACACAGATAAAAACTGATGCATTGTATTGATACTTCCCTATAGCATTCTGATTGTACACTTTGTCTTACGACTTAATTAAATTCCTAGGGTGAGTCATTTTGTAGTAAAGGTATTTTAACATTAAATGTTCTTTTCCCAAATTAAAGTTACCATTGATTTTTCACTGAACATTAGATTTCCTCTTTTAGGTTTTCGTGGTTCTTGGTAACCTGTCTTGTGTCTTTGATTCTGAGTAACTAAACTACTACTCTAAGAGATCTGAAATTAACTCTGGTCTTAGGTGACAGACACATCAAAAGACAGCATTAGAAGAAATCTTAGATGATGTGGGAAAATTGGGAGAACCTTAACTGGTTTTGGGTACACTGAAACATGATTATTAGGCACCATTCCAGAGGCAGGACAAACAGTGGTTAGACAAGACAAAACCCGTATCCTAACTCAGGTCCTTACTTTCTAGAGGTGCCTGGGGGCTGACGACACAAGAATAACATCAGGTAGTGAGAACACTAAGAAAGAAAATGAAGGTAATGGGCTGGGGAGGAGGACAGTTTTACAAGGGGTGGTTAAAGACAGCTTCTCTCCTTAAGCGACCCATGAGCAGTCCTAAGAGAGCCATGTGAGGCTGTGGGAGAAGAGGCTTCTGTGCAGTTCCTAAGAAGGGAATATGCTTGATGCGTGCCAAGGACAGAAAGATGGGTGGCTGCAGCTGAGTGAATGAATGCCAGGAGGAATATGGGGGATTAAGACCTTGTATGCCTAGTGGGCCTTGACCAAAAAATATGAATTTTAGTCTAATTGTAATGGGAAACCATTGAAGGATTATATGCAGGGGAATGATGTTAATTCTTAGAAAAAGGGAAGGGGGGTAGAGAGGGTGGAGGGAGATCAGACCAGCTACTGTGTGAGAATAGACTGTAAGGGTGGAAGGAAACAGAGAGGGAGACGAGTTAGGAGGCTGGTGCGGTAGCTCAGGTGAGAGCCAACAGTGGCTTGAACAAAAAAGCGATATTAATAAGGGTCTAAAATAGGCTGTAGTATATAGATTGCTCTTGCATTTCATTTGATTCTCACCATGTTCTGAGTTAGGTAGTGTAGGAGTTCTTCTCTTAGGTATAAATTGAGTTGTCCAAGGTTTTAAAAATGAGTATTGATAGAGAGTAGGACTGTAAATTCCAAATGCATGGCATATAGGAACAGAATTTATTGTTGACATTATGTGAGCTTCTTTGGAATACTACCTTTTTTCTCAGCCTTTTTTGTTGTTGTTTTAGTGTATTAAAGTAATAAAACTTAAGAGTTAAAACAGTAACACTGCGTAATGTGAAATGAAATGAAGGTAACTTGCAACCCAGAAAGGTTCTTAAAAGTCCAAGAAACTGAGTAAAGTACTCTTTAGAAATATATAAAGCCAGGTGTACTTACCTATGTGTCACCTCTCAGTCATGATCACTGTAACACTGATTGAGGATTAAAATAAGGCAAAAGTGAGAACCAGGGTAGAGGCAGGTACAGAAGCAGTTGGAAACCAGAGCTGGGAAGTTTGGAAGCCAGGATTGTCCGAAGCTAGGAAAGCAGGATCAAGGCTTGGGTGAGCAGTAGCCTGGCAGGTGCAGGAGCCTGCTGTGTACCCGCTGGTGAGGCAGCCCAGCTCAGGGCTGGCTGGCAGGAACTCCCTGACTGCGGTGGAAAGTGTGGACTCAGAGATGAAATCATCAGTTTACATGGTAATTGTAAAGATTGTAATGTTTGTATTATGAGCCATAAAACTAATACACTGCACAGTATAGGGATGCTAGGGCAGTTCAGTAAATGCAGTGGTTACCGTTAAGTAAACTGGTGCTCAGCAGTTGGCCCAGAAACTGCTGACATCTCCTGTTTATTTGGAATATATTGAAATCAATATGTCGATATTAATCGCTTTCTGAAATATGCTGCTTCTGTCAGATGCTTTCTTGGTCACTTCCCTCTCCCTCTAATATTTTAACAAGGACAAATCATTTATCGACAGTTTGATAGCATAGTTTTAACACTTTTAGCCTTCAGTAATGCATTTCATTTGTTCTAAGTTGCCTATGTTTTCACACTTTTAACAACTGCAATTGAGATGGATCTTAACAACTGGTAGAATCTTAGATTGGAGGAAAAACAGTATTCAGTGTCGGTGGTGTTTTACAGGTTTCCTCTGAGGAATGTTTACATTAAGACCGAGTTTAATTTTTCTTTAATCATACTTTTTCTACATCGACCTATCATGCTGTCAAATAAGTTGCAATTTAAATTGATAATACAAAAATGATGGGTCTTAAAATACAGTTTTAATCATAACCCCTAATCATGAGCTCAAGAATATTTCTCCTGGGTAAAACATTCTTAGAGGTTTCTAAAGAAATAACTTTCGGAAGAATCCATGTAATTTCCTGAATGCACAGTAATTCCCTGAAGTCTCTAAATTACTGTGTGTGCATGTGGTGGGGAGAGGGATGAGAGGGATGGTGGGTGGTAAAGCTTTGCTTAATAGTTGGCAGTCTTACCTTTGTGATAGTGAAGAGTGTGGTAGGTTTTATCATAGTCTCCTTAGGCTCTTGGGAAGATAGTTCATGGGAAGTGCAGAAATATTGTGTGTATGTATGAGTTTACTGTCTAATGGCTCACATGTCCATTCTATAAGATAGTGATGTGGTATTTTTCATTAGCAAAAAGTGCAAGTTATATAGAAAATTGTTAGTTATATAGGCTATAAACAAAAGATTAATATTTTCTGAAAACCTCATGCAAACTGACAGCAGTAGGGCCCTGGTGTTTACAGTACATTCAAATGATAGGCCAACTCACCAAAGTGGAAATAACACTGATAACTGTGGGAAAATGGTCAAACTGTGTAATCAAAAGAAATACAAATTAGATCTACAGTGAGGTTCCTCATTCATATCAGTAGGAATTTTTTTTTTTTTTTCAAGTATCCAAAGCAAGGGTAGGAACTCAAAATGTCATGATTGGTAGCATTATACCCTAATGTGCCCCCCACCTTCTTTAGGAAGCAATTTAGCATTGTACATGGAGCCGTGAAAGTGATCTAACCTTTTGGCTTAGTCATTCCACTTCCGAAGATCTTTGCTAAGGAGATAAAACCATTATTTTAAAAAATTATGTACATGAGGATTTTCCTCATAATATTTTAAGAATAGAACTTTGTAAGCACCAATCCCCAGCAATAGGGGATTGGCTAAGTCCAGTATAGGAATAACACTTGATGGGCCAGTGTGTATTCATTAAACAATAAATATGCTACAGTGGGGTGGAGAGAGCTTGTTAGTAACAAGAAGACATAAATTGTACACTAATTAGAGCGTTTTTTAACGTATAAGAAAAGCAACTAAAAGTAACGGTTGTGAATCATTGTGTGTTAATGATTGTGAATGGTTGTGTGTAATTTTTAAACAGAGCATCGTTTTGTCTCATGCAGATTTTTGTTCATGATATTTGTTAAAGGAATGAGCAAGTGACTTTTACCTTTCCCCACCTTTAGTGTGATCATCAGTACTGCTGATTAACCAGGTCTCCTTCAGTTGCAAGTTAAAAGAACATCACAGAGTTAAGCACTACTTGACCCAGGAGTTAAATGATCTCCTCAGTTCTGCTCTCCTCTGTTGATGTCTCCTGAAAAGCCTTTCCCCTCATGATAGCAAGGGGAGTGTCCAGCAGCTCAAGACTAGCTAAGGATCCTAGAGTACAGTTCTGCCTTTCTCTTTTCTTGGCAAGCCCCAGGACAGCTGTGATTGATTGGCCGGTCCTGGGTCCTGTGCCTACCTTTGAACCCCCTAGGATAGAGTAGGGAGAGTGCCAGCTTTTTTCTGGTCACTAGGGCTAAGTTTACTTTTTTTTTTTTGCATGTTGTCATTTCTTTTATCCCAGCCTTCTTGACTTTTGTATTTAGATCTGTAGTAGCACATCTTGGTTTGGCGGGTGTGTGTGTGTGTGTGTTAAAGCTTGCTTCTCTTTGATTCTGGCACTTAATTTTCCTGGACTTCCATTGAAAATTGTTAAGTTTTACCATGCCATAGACACTGAAAAATAAGACAGCTACTTTGCAAACATTTCTGCTTATTTTTTAGATTCAAATGTAGTCTATTTACTTTCTTTTTGGTATAGGTAAGTAGTCATGAATTCTTTCGGAAGCTATAGGTTAGAGGCAGCTGTGAAAGTCTCTGCCTGCCATTTTGTGTACAGCTGAAATAATTTATTTTCCCATTGTCTTAGTTTTTCAAATATGTAGGAGAAAAAAACTTTAAAATAATTATATGGGTCTTTTACGTAAAAATGTTGAATAGAATATTTTCTCCAAAAGCAGCTTGATAAACTTCAGATTCAGTGAAGGAATTTTCATGAAGAACAAAGCAGTTGGTTTAGCTCTGTAAATTACTAGTGCTGGCAATGACATTAAAATGGATGGCTCAGATTCCTGTTAAAACGGGAAGTCCAAAATTACTGTTCGTGCCAAATTCTTTCTGGGTGGGAAAAGGGGATTCTAGGTAGATACATTTGTGAAATGCTGGGTTAGACAGAATTCACTACTAGACTAATTAGTTTTTAATATATCAATGTGTGTATTCTTTGGATTCTCTAAGAGGCAGGGATATATTTGTATTTCACTTTGACCATCAAAGCCATCTTTCAAAAACAGATCAGTTATTATGTGGTTTGGGAAATAATTGCCTTAACCATTACTCTTTATCTGAATCTTGGTCCAGTTTCTTAAAAGACTGGTTAAATGGTTTGAGATGGACTTTGCGGAGGAAGTGTCATAGGGCTTTGATGTTTGTTTGTTTGTTTGAAACAACAACCTTACTATCCTGTGTGGTAGCTTGTGCTTGTTTTGTATTTCTGCCTAAATAGAAGACGCTATCCCACCTTGGTGCAAGGTGGGCTACAGGCAGACCCACCTTTTCGTGTAGGTGTGGCCAAAATTTTTTTCTAGTAGCCCTATGATCTGCTCCAGAAAGTACTCTTATTGAAGCCCCAAATTAATCATGCAGCGTGGAATGAAGAAGTGAGTTTAGCTTTGGAAATAGAGGGCAAAGTTAAAAATCACTCTCATGGAAGTGTTCCTCTAGATTAGAACATTGAACTTTTATGTAGTCCTCTTAAATCTGCCATGATGAATAGCCCCCAGATAAACCACAGCCAATGAAATGAGTTCATTTGTTGAATGGAGTTAGAATTAGCCATTTGATTGTCTGAAGAACATTTGCCAAAAGCAACTCACTTCGTTTTGGCATATTTGATATATTGAGCTGGTATCTGACAGTAGTTGGCCACAGCATAACTTGCTTCTTGAGACTGTTCCTGGAATGTGCTAGTAATATCAGCTTTAAAAGAGGGTGACTGAATTTTTAATTGATAAATAGGAGGGGAGTCACATATATGATTCATCTAAAAATGGCATAGATTATTTAGGTGCAAGTTAAAGAAGTCTAAGACATAGCCATGGTTTTACTCCACATGTATGGAGAGTTTCTACAATTTTGCTGTTTCCCAATAGAATTTTTATATTGTGCCTTTACTAAAATTGCCTTTTTGTCATTACTAAAAGCTCTTCTCAAGACTATTAATAGGTGGTTTCAATCAATGTGTAGCTATCTTTAAAATCATGTATTTTTCTACTCAACTAAATCACCACACCTTTTTCTCTTCTTCCTATACAGACTTACCTTTGGAACCAAACCCTTCTGACCACCCAAGGGCAAGCACCATTTTTCCGAGCAAATCTCAAACAGATGGTAAGGCAATGCTTTTTTTTCCCTGAGAAAAAGAGTGAAAACTGTTTTTGTTTTGTGTATTATAGGAGGTATTTAGAAAAACTCTTACAGTGGTTTAAATGTTTCACTTTTTTTATGTATTCACTTGTCTTATTTTAATATGTTGATGATACAGTTTCCTTTAGTTGTCAGTGTTTTAGGGAGGAGAACACTTAGACTATCTGTTTATACATTTTGCCACCTCTTTATCAACATAGTCAACTGGCCACATGATTTAGATGTGGTCTATTTCTCCATGCTACTTTGTCCTTTTCCCCTTGCTCCGAAGAGCACATATGTTAAAGACAAATGATAGGGTTTAGGTCACAGTTAGGTTTTCATTTGATCGAATCAGAAAAATCAGTTGTTATATATGGGAATTGAGCCTTGTGATTTTGGCCCTGTTTTACACAGTGTTCAACCAGACGAGCCTATCTCACATCCAGATTTATGCTACTCAGAACTTTTAAGCTATTCAAAACTTTCTCATCCTAATGTAGTGCTGTGCCAGGGTAATAAGAGCAACATGCCATATGGGGTTTTCCAGAAGATTATCCTCAGCATGTGAAACTCATATAAATTTCCTGTGTCCTCCTTGTTTTAAGATGAGAATCAGAACCGTAGAATTTTTTGCACTCCTGCTTGCCTGCTTGTCTTCCTGAATGTTATGTTAAATCCTAGTTTATTTGCTAAAAAGCCATACGTGACCAAGTTTTTCAGTTGATTACGAGAGCAGGAATACAAGAAGTGAACATTCCATAATATTTAAAGTGAAGCAGCACAATAAAAAACGGAGGTTTGGTTTTTTGTTGTTGTTGTTTTGCTTTTGGTTTTTTTCCGTTAGATCGCTGGTTTTTATAAAAGGATATAACTCAGGAACAGCCAGATGGAAGAGATGCATAGGGCCAGGCATGGGGACAGGGCACAGAGCTTTGATGCCCTCTGCAAGGGTACTACATGCTCACCAACCTGGAAGCTCCTGGGGTTTCTAACTTGCATTTTTCTAGTGTGTGTACTTGAGCCACTCATTTCTGGTTAGGATTGCTCTATTTCTCAGTTTCTTCCAGAGCCATGAGCTGCTCACATGTAGAGGGGCTCTGGAGACAGTAAAAGAAAAGCTGTCCCATGCCTGTCTCTCTCTTCAGCCTTAAGGAATCCGTGCCTGTGATGCCTGTCTGGAGTTAAAGGAGGCAATGTGAACAAGAGTGTGGCCTAAGACCCTCTTCAGGCTTTTATTCTTCTGGCCTTTGTTGGAGCAAAACCGTTTTGTGTGCTGTAGATATGTTCATTTAGGTCAGCACACTCATTTTAAAATTTACGTTTAACATAGGTTACTTTCCAGTTGTGTATTTTTTCAGTAAGGTATTTGAGTAGGTTACCATTAAGTGGTTCAGGATGCTTCCAGAGATCCTGGTGCGTTCGGAGATGAGTGCCTGGCCAGAAACTGGTTCGTAGAGTTGTCATCTGTAGATTGTGGTAATTAAAGTAAGCTGTGTGTAAATGAAGACTTAGAAAATACTCCTGGCTAGTAGTTCAGCTATGCAGCAGGTAAATTTTTTTATTAGCTAAGTTTCTCACCTGGCCTAATTTGCTTTGTCCTTTTCTTTTGTAAATGGGGAGTCTTTCATTTGTGCCTAATACAGAATATCTATTAGGTCAAAAAAGTGAAACTAAGTTTTTAGATTTTATTTATAGGACTCATCTTGCTGGGTGATTTAAATTATATATTTTGTTGGAAATTATTTTAAAAAATAGAATGGAATTTTATCTCATTGTGTTATTGGTAATCCATCAGATAATTAGTGACTACTTTTATTTTTCTATGGCATTTGTATCAGAATTCATCAGTTAATTTTTTTTATTCTTAGTGCGGGAAAAGAGGAGGAGCAACCATTTAAACCATGTAAGTAGACAGTTGAAAAGTTAAGAAATTAATAGTTTGAATTAAAAATATGTCTGCCATGATTCCTAAAAAATATGATGGATCCAATACTGTTAGCATGGATCTCTTTTTTGTAGATTTTCTAAATCTCTATTTTCCTAATTATCAAATGTATTCAGGAAAGTCTTTGACTTAGTAGTGCCCATTTTTTAAGGGTTCTGACATTTACGTTAAATTTCAATAATACGGTTGTAGTATAAAGATCTGCCTTAAATTCTTTTGCCTTATTTTTTTGATCTTATTTTTTAACCAAAGTAATAAAAGTATAACAGGTAAGTTAATTTTTAGCACTGTCCATTGACTTCTTGTCATAGCAGGTGAAAGCTTAGCTTCTTCGCTCCACCATGACGTTATTTCCCTCCCTGTGTTCCCTCAACATGTATCAGTTTTTATTAAATCAGAATCAATGTTTACATTACTACGACTCTGCAAATATTGTGCATTGCTGAGCCATATAGTTCTCTGACTGTGCCTCCTCCTTGTACACCCTTCATTCTTTTTCTTAAATATTAATGAAATTGGAGCACTTCTGCACTTCTCTAGGATAACCCAATCCCCCTTTTCCTAGCCAACGTGATCTCACACAGCCAAATGCAGTAAGTAGCTCCCTGCCCGGTCTCCCTGCTTTCACATTCTTCATTTTTTCTGTGGAATTAATTTCCTGACTATATTCACTTGCCTGTTTTCTAACAGCTATTTTTTTCCCCAAATGTTTTAACATTTGTCACATGCCTATGAAAACTATTTTCCGTCTACTAAGCCACATCTGTTCCATTTTTTTCTTGGAGACACTTTGCCCCAATCTTTTGTCTTCCTACTCCCATATAGACTAGTGTTCCCCTAGGCCTGCTCTATGTCTCTTTTCCTGGGATATCTGTGTGAAGTCATCTGGGATCGCACATAACTCTGCTCTCTTATGTTGGATCCCCTATGTCCTAGATTCTGTTTCCCTCTTGTCTTGCTATACTTCCTTGTTTTACTGGAGCACATTTTCCTGGGAAAAGGGCACATGGGCAGAAAGCTTATAGAGATCTAGCCTCTCTGAAACTCCTTCTATTTGATAAAGTATAGAATTCTCAGTTGAAACTAATTGTTGCCGTTCTAAAGACATTTCCCTCTCATCTTCTCATTTACACTGTTGCTCTTAAACCTGTTGACATTGTATGGTACATTGTACATGACCGATTTTAGTCATTTTCCCCCATCCCTTCCTTCTCGGGAACCTTTTAGTACCTTCCCTCTCCCTGGGATTTTGCAATTTCATAATTTGGTTTGGTATAGACCTTTTTTGTGTGTTTCTTTGATATTCTGTTTTTTTCTTCCAGGTTCCTATTATTCAGATGTTGGAAGTCTTAGACTTACCAGATCGCTAACTTTTTTCCCCTCCTGCTTTGCATTTTGTCTTTTTGTCCTGCTTCCTGGAGATTTCCTTGACTGTGCTCTAATCCTTCTATTGAATATATTGTTTTGTCTACCTTATTTTCAATTTATAGAGTTCTCTTATATCCTGTCATTCTTTTTTTCACTGATGCAATTTCAAGTTTTCATTTGCTCCTGAGTTTTTATCACTCCCATCAATTCCTTCTTCCTGTTTTGTTTTGTTTTTTTTTAAAGCATCCTTATATTTTATTTGATTTATTTATTTTTTGGCTGCATTGGGTCTTGGTTTCTGCACGTGGGCTTTCTCTGGTTGCGGTGAGCTGGGCCTACTCTTTGTTGGGTGCGTGGGCTTCTCATTGCAGTGGCTTCTCTTGTTGCGGAGCACAGGCTCTAGGGCGTGCGGGCTTCAGTAGTTGCGGCTCATGGGCTCTAGAGCGCAGGCTCAGTAGTTGTGGCGCATGGGCTCAGTTGCTCTGTGGTATGTGGGATCTTTCTGGGCCAGGGCTCGAACCCGTGTCCCCTGCATTGGCAGGCGGATTCTTAACCACTGCGCCACCAGGGAAGTCCCATTCCTTCTTCCTGTTTTGATCTCTTACTTGTTGGGGGCTTCCCTCAAACGCGTGATGGTCCTTGGCTGTCTGTTAAGATCTAATTGGAAGCATCACTTGGACAACTCTTAACTGATGGGCCTCACTGCAAGGATTTGGGGACCACGCCTCTGAACTCTGAGCCTGCCTTGGGTTCTGTAAGACAAACTGGTTTTCTTGTTCCTGTCCTAGTCAGTCTCTGTAGGTACCAAGGTTGTGCTTCCTCTGTTCTGCCATGTCAGTTACCACTCCTTTATCTAATCTTTTCACCTTTCAAACATTAAAAATCATCTGCTGTTTATCCTGTCTTATGTATAGCTTTTTTAAAAAATGCCTTTAATTCTAATGAGATGATATCTGAAAGAAGGGGGAGAGGAAATAGATTTGTGGTCAGTCTACTCAAACTTAGATTTATTCTTTGAATATAGGTTCTGAGTTTGAAGTTTAATGCAATATAATTAACGATATTAATTCAGACAATATTTTTGATTATACCTATAATTAGAATATTATACTTTTCTACTAAGGCCTTGAGTATGAATTCTATTCAAACCACTCACCCTACCATATTGTCCATTAATGTGCAACATAGATGGAGTATTACAGACTTTTCAGTGAAAGTCATTGATTCTTAATAAACGTATCCAAAACTTGTGAAAAGGGGGAAGAAAAAAGTGAACTTCAGCTTTATCCTCTTTTTTTTTTTTTTTCATTTATATACTTTTATTTGGGAATGTTTAAATCAATACAGAGAAAACGAAATTTCAGAGACAATGAATATCATTAGTTTGGATATCATTACTTTATTATAAAAGAAACACGGAAATTATTTACAGGATGAAAGATTTCAGAACTTCAGTGGCAGCTTCACGTGATGCCATTGGGGGAACGGGCAGCTTCACGTGATGCCATTTCAATAGTGACTTATTTTAGTCGACATATTTTCCAAGAATGTCACCATCTCTAAATAAGAAATAATCCTTGTCATCTAGAACTACTTTGGTGCCTCCATATTCTGGGAGAAGAACTTTATCTCCAACTTTCACACTAACTGGTTGAATCTCTCCACCCTTTCCTTTAGAGCCTGATCCAACAGCTACTACCATTGCTTGCAATACTTTTCCTTGCGATTTTTCTGGAAGCATAATGCCTCCTTTGGTTACAACTTCGGGTGCACTTCTTTCAACTAATACTCGGTCAAAGAGGGGAAGAAACTTTCTAAATGCCTGTCCTGCCATGACTCGGGTTGCCGCACTTCGTACTCTCGCTCTCTCCAGCTTTATTCTTTTAATGGGTTAAAATCAGAGGCGGTAGGCACAATGGGAAGAGTCATTGGGTGGGGGCAGGATTTCAACAGGTACTTGACCTTTAATGATAAGCTTTGAGGGTTGTTACTTACTAGCCTCCTAGGTATGATTATTTTCTAGTCTTCACCATTAAACCTGCAGTCTACTAAGCAACCTTTCCCCTTATAAAGATTGTAAAAGTCCATGTATTTTGTCCTTAGTGCTGAATGAAGATAAATACTCTTCTTCAGTGACCAATTGAAATAATACCTATGAACATTAAACTGTCAGTAGTGTTTTTTGCTACTTGTTTGTTTTTTTTGTATTTGCATTTTATACCCTTATGTGTGTCAGTGCAGTTTATTGAGGTTGTGAGCCAGCAATGGTAAGGCTTTAATCATAAAGGACAGTTATCTTAAATTTTCAAGCAAGATGAGAGGAAAGTAATCTGCTGGCAGCTAACATATCTAGGCTTTGCTCAGAGGCTTCAATTCTGCCATCCTTTAGTGAACACTAGATGCTGGAAAGTTTGAATAGTTTCAGGAGTAGGCCTGTGGAAGTGTTTCTTTTGTAGGATCGAGCCAGTAGACTGTAAGTTGCTGATACAACTTAAATGAGCCCCCATAGGACTCTAGAGCACATCTAATTAAAAATTTTAAATGTTTTAGCAGTAATATTTCCAAAGACAAATCAATATACATTCATAATAGGAAAAAAAGTTTTTAATAGAGGAAAACAGGATAAATAGCACCCAAAGCTCTACCAAGTAGTCTATATTTTGGTACATTTCCTTACTGTTTTTATTCCCCTCATATATATAGATTTTTGGTCAGCATTGACTTTTATTACGTGTAGTGTATGTCATATTATACCCTAATAGTAGTGACCTTAAAAGATAACCTGCTTCGTTTAGAATCAAAGTATTTGAATGAGTGAATTTTCATTTTTCATGCTGTATCTGTTTTTTGAGATTCTAAAATTACACATTAACCAAATAGCTTAAGGACCATATCAGAGTTTTAGTTTAAAACATTTCTAGCTTGAAGGAGAAATTAGTCTTCCAAATAGTGATACTGTTTCAAATATGTTACATCTAGAACTTTTTGTTAATAAGGAATAAGTGGCTTTGCATAAAGCATCTGAAACAAGCAAAATGGTGTTTTATATATGCCATTTGGATATTTCTGATTATTGGATACTGGCAATTTTTATTTAAATGCTCTGTATTTTAAAAAGCATCAACTAGATTTTCTCCCTGCCTCACCTTTCATGTATTTGTGGAGGACATTGATGGGAGAGTGTGACAGCATGGTGAAAACTATTTTATATGAATAGGAGGAAGGAAGGCTCATCTGAATTAGTAAACAAACAAAAACCAAAAACCAAACCCAGCTTTAAAATTGTTCGTATTCTGTGGTATTAAAGAATGCTACTCTTCCTTCCAGTGGCTTTCAGTGATTGGGATTTGGTTATTGGCCTTACTTTAAGGAAGAGAGTTGTCCTAACATAGTTTAGGCCATTTTAGTATTTGACTATTGCCGTGTTCATGGGCTCTTCACAAATAAATGGATACTTCTAAAGTGTTTTAAAGATAGCTCTAGAGGGTCTCAAAAAGTTCTTTGTCACCTATCCAACACCACTGTAGATAAATTGTCACGAATTTGTACCTTTAGTAAGATTTACCTCCAGTTGTAACTGATCTTAAGTAATTTCTCAAACACTTGTCGAATCCTAATTTGTCCCAGATTCTGTGCTCAGTAGCTGGAGGTAGGAGAAGAATCTTCCTAACCTGGAGAAGCTTGTTTACTTAAGAGGGTGGTACTATGCAAGCAGCTGAGACCATGGAACAGTTGGTAAATTAGATGTGTGAGTGTGCAGAAAGTGAGAAGTTTTGTGGTGTGCCTGCTGGCAAAGGGATCCTAGAGGCAGATGGGATCAAGCTTGCTGGGACAGGAGGAAGAAAAAGGCATTGCAGGCAGAGAGCAGCATGGGTGAGGCAGGAGTGTCAAATAACACGTAGAACAGAATTAGTACAATTTTGAAATGAATGGCAAGTATTCTCTGAGGTTCTCACTTGAGTAATGTCATGGCAGTCTTACTTAAACATGAAGTGAGAAGTTAAATTCTCAGAGTTGTTTTATCCGTTTTTTTTGGATGCGAGAGAATCTTTAAGCAGTACCTTTTTGTCCTCCAGATAAGGAAATTGAGGCCCAGAGAGACTTATGGCCCCCAGCTTTTTAGTGATAGAGCAGCCCTGGCATGCCCAGCCTCTGATTGGAAAACGTTTGTTTCGTCACACTGTCTCCTGAACTAATACATTTATTATTGGTGTTCATTTACTGCAGTGAAATGCTCCTACATCGGTATTATATAAAGCATTACGTTTTATTGTAGTAAATGAATAGAAATAGGAAATCTCAGCTGCATTTCATTGCTTAAGGAAAAAACCCTGAAATCTTATTCTAAACTTTTTACATTATTATAAAGGTAATTTATAATAGGTGCTTGCCAGGTTTGATTATAGGTACTATATCAAGGCAGCATTTTATAACCCATTTCTCAAAGCTCGTCTGTGGAAGTCAGAGTATAGAGGTTTCCCATAGAGCTGCACATGATATCACACTCAGGCAGTTCATGGAGTGTAAGAAAAATCTTAATGCTTTATCGTTTGACATTTTAACCAAGGAAAAACACACACTTGATAGGTTTAACTTACTGTGACATTTTCTTCTATTTCCCTTCCCCTTCAGGTATCTCCAGGGCAGCTTACTAAAAAGTATAGCTCATGCTCAACAATATTTCTAGATGACAGCACGGTCAGCCAGCCTAATCTTAGAACCACAGTAAAATGGTGAGTACAAGTAGGTTACCAAGGGCTGAGTGACAGACCCCCTTATCGCTAAAAGCATCCTAGCCATACATAAGTTCATTCATTTGAATTGTCCTTTTCAGTGATCAGGTTAAAAAACTGGTGTCAACTATAGATTGATTTCAAGGACCTAAATATGAATTTTCAGTTTCCATTTTAATCTTAGAGCGCATGATAGAAGGGAAAGCCAGTTAGCAAATAAGAAATCCCAGAAATCTTTATTTGACGCGTTTCTGTTGCTAAGCCATTGTTGAACACAATGAGAAAGAGAGGTGCTTTTGATTGGCTGTTTCTAGAGACAATTATTTCTGTATGAGTTGTCCTCAAACAATGTGCACTACTTTGGAAGCTGCTCTTAGAAGAAGGAACAGCTTGTCCCCTGCTGGCACCAAAGCGAATCTGCATTTAAATTTAATTGGAGTTTGTCAGATTTATCCCACTGTGCATTTTTTTTTTTCCTGCACTCTTTCTGTATGAAATTTTACTTCTCCTTCCTGTCCCCCAAAGAGGGGGAGAATATATCAAACCAGTCTTAAGAAATACACACTCAAGCTTAATTTCTTTGTAGATGAAATTTGTTCAACTGAGGTTTTAACTTAATAGACACATTTAAGTTTTGTTTATATATATAAATATATCTCCAACACACTGTATCACTCACAGCAGAGAACAATAAAAGAGGTGAGGTTTCGGAAACATGGCTGTGGTCAGGCTTATACTTAAGGAGACACGAACAGTGTCATGATGATGGAAACTATTCTTTAATTTCTGGGAGCACCTCATAGTCCACAATTGGAGATGCACTTTCAAAACACCCTAATGATGAACCTTTCAAGCTTATTTAAGAGAAAAAAACCAAACGGGATGCAGAGCTTCTTGCCTCCTCCCTCGCGGTTGTCCACGAAACATTAACATCTCCTTAGGATATGAATGTTGATTTTCCAGAACACAGTTTGGGAAATGCTATTTGAAAATATTAATGTCCTCATCCTTAATTTTATTTGTTGTCTTAATTTTATAAGCTAATTGTATTTTTAATTGGTTTTTAATGTGCCAGCTTTTTTTTTAGCTATTTAAATTCTCAGTAACTTCTACTTTAATTAAAGACAGCAAGTTCACAGTCATAATAATGTAACTTTCCTCTCTTGCTTACAATAATAGTTGCAGTCAAATCATGTTTCAGCAAAAACTGAGCCCCATCTCTAAAGTCCTGAGTTTGGGCACTTATCACATAATCACTGAATGTTTTTCTTCAGCCAAGACACTGAATCTGTGGGTACAAAAACCACTCTACTTTGGCTAGAGTCGCAGCTTCTTTTGAATTCAAAAGAGTCTGATGTCCAGTATATAATTCAAAAGTACTTTGAAGGTTAACCTTGCTCAGGGACTTCCCTGGTGGTGTAGTGGTTTAAGAATCTGCCTGCCAACGCAGGGGACACAGGTTCGAGCCCTGGTCCGGGAAGATCCCACATGCCGCAGAGCAATTAAACCCGTGCGCCACAACTACTGAGCCTGTGCCGTAGAGCCCGCGAGCCACAACTACTGAGCCCGTGTGCCACAACTACTGAAGCCCACGCACCTAGAGCCCGTGCCGTGCAACAAGAGAAGCCACCACAGTGAGAAGGCCGCGCACCACGACAAAGAGCAGCCCCTGCTCTTGGCAACTAGAGAAAGCCCGCGCGCAGTAACAAAGACCCCATGCAGCCCAAATTAAGTAAAATTAAATAAAATTTAAAAAAAAAAAAAAAGATGAACCTTGCTCAGACAAGAAGGTTTCATCCTTTTTTTTCCCGACCTAGTCTAATTTTTGGAAGTACAGTAAATTTTAATTTGCTCTCATGAAGTTTTAGAAATGATCATTCATCACATTCATTATTGGTGAAATAAAGGTTTACTGAGAAAATTAATAGGGCCAATTGGCTTTTAGGAATGATTTTGAAAATGTTTATCATGGGGTTAGTTTTCAGTGGGGTAGTTGTTCTCAGTGGGGTAGGTGAGCCTTATTAGAATCACTTATGCAACTTTTCAGGATATATGTTTCTGGATGCACAAAGTCCACCCGCCTGCCCCCGCCTCCAAGACACAGTGTCTGTGTGTCTGTCTGTCTGTCTGTCTGTCTCTCACCCACGCACACACACCTGTTGACAAGATGGGGAATGATGTGAAGCATGATTATATGGACAAAAGCATCCCGAGTGATTCTCCGATCTTAACCCTAACTCATTCATCCCTAAACTTTGCTACACGCTGCAGTCATCTGGGGATCTTTAAAAACAGTCCTGATGCCCAAGTCATACCCAGTGCCGGTTAAATCAGAACATCTTGAAGCAGAAGCCAGGCAGTTTTTAAAGCTTCTCAGATGATCCCAGTGTGCAGCTGAGCTTGGGAGCCACTATTTGGTTAGAGGGCAGGAGAAAGAGAACTGCTTCTGATAATTAGTGGGACCTTAGGTAAGTCAGTTTTAAGCCTTGGTTCCCTTATCTGTAAAATGGGTTGTTTAATTAAATGTCATCTACGGTTCAGTGGTCCTTTCCATCATAAAACTTCTAATGCTGTGATTTTAAAATCAATTTGAAGATGAAACTTTGAAGCACTATAGAAGTATCCATCTTTGATGCTAACGGTGTTACAGGCCTTTATACAAGTGCTAAGATTCTATAGACCTATTCTAAAATTCAGATTTGCCTTCCCTCAATTATTTTGAGTTTCATTTTAGACACTGAGAACAAAGGGGAGCATATAACTTAACCAGAGAACCCCTTTGTTGCCTAATATACAACATCTGTGAATAACTTAGGAATATAGTAACTTAAAAAAGACTACCTAAGGACTTGTATCTATCTGTTCGTTAATACTTTATTTAAAATAATTTGGAAATACCTGTCATTAATAGGATACTGTGTAGTATTATGCTGTCTTATTAGCACTGCTTATTTCAGGATAGCTAGACCTATCATCAGTTTTGTGGCTATAAAATTTTGCTATTAAATTTTCTAATAATTATGTAAAAGTGATTTGAAATCATTTTGGTATAGAGCACTTTTATTATTTACTTTTAGGGAAATAATGGAAAACGGATGGGGAGGTGGATAGCGAACTAAATCAACTGAAATGCAGGGGCTAACAAAAAAACCACACACACACACACACCCCCACACACAAACTACTATATGGCTTAAATTTAAGCATGTGTATAGATAGATATAACTTGTACAGGACAGAAGGTTTTGTGGGTAGAAGGACAAATGACAGGGGAAGTATGTAATAATTTATATATTATAATAATCAACCAAAACATGCCTTCTAACAGCATATCTAGCATTTTGGGTCTCCTAATTTTGCTAAAAGCTGAAGAACCTAAAACAAGGGGGAAAGCACCCATGTGGTACTGTTCTGAATTCGAGGATTTCGGGGCCACTGGGCCTCTGGAAGGTCTTCCCTCCTTGCTAACCCCTTTTTAAAAATGTCTTCAGGCCTGATATGATAAAAATCAGTTATTACAATGTATTTTTTTTCCTCCACAGTATGACCTTAGCAATATATTACCACATCAAGAACAGGTGAGCTCTTTTAAAACCTATCTTGTTATTCCAGCTAATTAATTTACAAGGTATCAAGTTTAGTGTTAGGTAATAACTATAGATGTTACTGGCATAAGCTTTTATTATTAGAGTGCTTTTATTACAATATAGAAGTGAATCATTTATTTTTCTCTTAGGACCCTTAATTCTTAGGTTACTGAGCATCCCAAAGAGTATTTGTTTATATGGGTTATATTGATAATTTACTGTATTAGAAATTGAAATTGAGAATTTAAAAAATTAAATCCATTGTATGTTAAAACAGGGTTTGCCTTAGCACTATTGAAATTTTGAGCTAGATGATGCTTTGTTGTGGGGTGTCGTCCTGTGTGTTATAGGATATATAGCAGCACCCTTGGCCTCTACTCACTAGATGCCAGTAGCACCTTCTTCCCTCCACATTACGACAACCAAAACTGTCTCCAGCCATGGCCCGAAGTCCCCTGGGGGACGAAATCACCCCTGATTGGGAACCCCAGTGTTCAACATAAGTCATTTTTTTTTTAATGAAAAATAACTATTTTCCACAACAAAAAATATTGAGAGAAAAGTATCTCCTCAATAGAAGACAGCTGATTCTCATATCTATTCTGTCTTCAGTCATTTGTTTTGAAGAAACAATATGAAGAAGATCCAGCCGCTTGCAGATATATAGTTGGAAAAAGGTGTATTTTTAAAGCCTTCAGATAATTTGGTATATTCTTTGATACTGTACCAAAAGTCTGCATGTGCTAGTTTCTTAAATTAGTTAAAATGGAATTCTAAATCATATCAATGAACTTGTAATAAATACTATGTTAAATTAATACCCATTGATCTGTCATGCATACTGAGTAGATCTTTTTACCTGTACCTGACTTTATAATATTATACATTGGTCATTTGGAAAGTATTGGTTCACATTTCTTTAGACAGTGTCAAAAACTCACTTTTGTTAGTATCACCACCAGTCTTACCAGAAAAGTCTTTTAAGTGTTGAGAAGTTGTCAAGTTCACAATCGAAGGTAGTTTTCCAAAACTCCTGATATTTTTAGCTTGATGGCTTGAATTTTATCATTGGCAACAAATAACTTTAGAGTTATTTTCCTTGAAGTGACAGGCTCACTTTGTTCATTTTTGAAAGAATGACTGTGTCAGTTGTACATTCAAATAACGATGGTGTTCGATGAAAAAAGTGTTTCAAATAAAGATGGTGTTCTATGAAAAAAATGACTTACCGCCAAGTCACAAGTGCTTTTCCTTAACACAGCCATATTTCAGTATGTAAAAGTGCTTAATGCATGCTTTCCACTTATTCAGAATATTAAAAAGAAGGACCAAGGTTTAAGAACACTATTAATTTTTACTCTTTTATCAAGGATGTTCTTCAAGCAGATTTTTTAACTGCAAGTGGCAGTGAATAATTGAATGACTTCTAATTCAGTTTGGTACCACTGCCTTGATTCATGCTCAGAAACCAGCAGTTTTACCCACTTTTGCTTTTATACATCCATAGCAAATGTCACACAATGTGAAGGGCAGGTAGTGTCTTAGTATTCTTATAAAAGCAGTTTTGACCTCTTGGGCCTCCTGAAGGAGGGGATAGGGGAGAATCCCAGAGGCCTGCAGACCACATTTAGAGAACCGCTGTTCAAATGAGCGCAGTGTATTAGTGTGGTGAAATTTTAAATTAAAAAGCCTGGTTTCTTTTAAAATAAAAAGACAATTACATTTTTAACTCAAACTATTTAAAAGAGACAAGAAGAAATACACAATAAGAATATAAAGAACTAAAGAGAAAAAAACGGGAAAAAACCATGAATCTCATATTCACATTGATTGAAGTTAGAAGAATTTATTGCCCACCACCACTGCTTCATAATATGTTCTTGCATATTCCAGTGTGAGGTTAGAGGAGTGAAAATATACTGGTTTACTAGCATTGCCTGTTAGGGAGGGTCAGTGCTTATAGAGGCAACTCTGGCTGGTTGTTGTAGAAAAGATTTCACAGAACGTGATGTGCTGAGTAAAAATAGGTCAGGAAACCTTTCTAAGGGTGGAATCCAGGAGAAGAATTTATAAAACTGTTTGCTTCGTTGAAGGTTAAGCTTCCTCTACCCCTCTCTCTACTCCTAGCAGATATTTTACTAAGATAGTAACTCCTGAATTAATTTTTTAAATGCACATTCTTATTTTATAGAGATGCAGATAGATCCTTGGATATTTTTGATGAGAGATTACATCCACTCACAGTAAGTGTCAGTTTTATTGAAGTGGTATTTTTCTCTTATACAGTTGTGTTTATTTCATGCTGATTTGCTTTGAAATTAATTACTAGAAGAAAATTACTTCCTCCAGCTCGAAGTCAAATTCATCTTCCTTTAAGTCTTCTTCCCCACGCCATGTTGTGTCTAGTCATTTTCCCGAAGGCGTGTTGTATAAGGGGTTGATGGATATGAACCGAGTTGCACTTTGTGTGAATAGTGAGCAGGTAAGTAAACATACCCAAGTAACAGAAAATGTATCTTTTTAAAGGATGATGTTCCATAGCATCAAACAATATAAATATTTGTAAATAAACCTAATATGATAAGGCCTCTAAGAAGAAAATTAGAAAACTGTTTAAATTTTAAACGAATTAAAATGACAAAGTTTTAAAATTCACTTCTCCGGGTGCTCTGTGGCCACACGTGGCTGGCGACTGCTGTACAGGACAGCACATTCTTAGAGCCTTATGGTTACAGGACACTGGAAATGTGTTTTCAAAGTTGATTACAGAAAAGTATGACATATGGTGATCAGCAAGACTTTTGAGCCTAAAAATATTGGGTTGGCCAAAAAGTTTGTTTGGTTAGTGAATATATTGTTCAATAAAATGCTTGGTGAAAATGAAAACTGTGTCTTTTATTTTTACTTAAAACCAAATGAACTTTTTGGCCAACCCAATAGTTTACATTTGGTTAGAATTCTGTGGGGAGGAACGTGGAAATACATAAATTTTCTGCGGTTGTGCCTGTATTTTTCTTTAATGAATGGTGGTGAGTACTGGATCACTGTGGTATTTTAGGATCCCATTGTTTATATTTAAAAGACTACAAGACATGTCACCCAATCAGAATTATTTTAAGGGGCACGTGGGCCCAAGTGTGAAGACTGCTATCTTAAGGGTACTTTTAAGTATTTTTCTTCCGTGGATACTTAAATTGCATTTTTTCTCCCTTCAGCGAGAAAAGATTCCAGAGGAATACTTCGAGCATGATCCTGAACACAAATTCATTTACGGATTTGTTCATACTCTTTCTAGTGCCGCACAGCTAACTGCTGAAGGTGCAGTAGTAACTTTGGTAAGATATTTTTTCTTTCATAAAGCATCTGTAGAAATTTCTGTCTTGTACACATGGTATGGTCCTGTTTTTCCCAAATGAAAGTAGGTTCCTGAAACGATCATTAGAACTTTATTCAGAGAAACCTATCAAAAGAAAGTAAAGTATACACATTTGAGCTTTAATCATCATTATGATTTAAAACGTTGCCATTGTTTTTCTCATGACAAAACAATTGCTATTAAAGGCAGCAGGAGAGATTTCTGGTTTCTCCTTCCACACCTGAGGGGACACACGCACGCACAGTGCACACACGCACACACAGACGACGCGTGTGGTGGTGGTGGGGCGGGGCAATCACTGAGCGCTCTGGTCCACAGGCAGAAACAGGTTCCGGGGAGTTTGAAGCTGAGTCCCAGACTGCACTGCCTAGGCAGTTCTGATGTGTGTCCTGACTGAGAACTACTGCCCTCAGTTCTCTGTTCCTTGGATAATGGATAATGGTGTTAACCATCTCTGCTGTCCTCTTACTGCCTGCATGTGAAGTTGCCCAGGACTAGGGTGCCTGTAGGACTTCAGAAGGCTTTACTCTAGTTAGCCTGCTAAGCTACAGCTGTGTAAGGACCTTTTTGTCATCCATTCCTAATTCCTATGGTAAGATTTTATCATTTGAATAATAAATCATATTCAAGTGAGAGGTAGTTGGGATTGTTTTACTCCTCCCTATAGCAAACCTGTAGGGGGCAAAGTCAGCTGCGTGGTCTGCAGGGAAGGAATACTTAGGCCACTCACTGCCTGCTCCTATCAAGGCAGAATTTAGGACAGGAGGCTTGTCCTTTTGAAAAGAGACCCCTCAGTGGGTACTGGATCAGACACAGGCCTTTTCTTGGAGCTACAGGCCACTTGGAGTGCTTAGCACATGCTTGAGAGAGGCAGGAATGGTGCTTGCATATGGAGAGCTAGGAAATGCAGGAAGGAGAGTATTTGGGTTGGAAGAGGGGCATTTCTTTGTAGACAAGTTAAGCTTGATGTACCTGCGAGACAGCAGAATGGCAGTGTCTAGTAATCATTTGAATATATGGGATTGGAGCATGAATCTGAGCTAGAGGGAGGGAATTAAGTGTAGCTGTTCAAATGCAGAGAAAGTATGTAAAATAAAAAGTGGGTAGAAGATAGATCCTACTAGGGACTGTCAGCACTTAAGGGACAGATCCCCAGAGGAGTGGCTACAGTGGTAGGAAACCCAGCAGAGAACCCTAAGAGACACCAGGAGAGGTTCAAGAAGGAGAGTATGGTCCAAACGCTAAATGCTACCAAGAAGTTGCTCATGTCATAAATACCATGTCACTGAATACCTACTCTGTGTCACTTTTCTACATGTGGGGGGTGGAGGAGAGAACAAGTTGGATAAATAAAGTTCTTGCCTTTATGGAGCAAGTGTGGAAGACGTAAATTTTTTTTTTTTTTTTTTTTTTTTATCGGAGTACAGTTGATTTACAGTGTTGTGTTAGTTTCAGGTGTATAGCAAAGTATAAGTGTTTTTTTAATGAGTGTTTTTTAAAAGATGACTATTTCAAGTGGTGGTAAAAACCATGAAGAGAAAGCAAGGTAAAGGGATAAAGTGATTAGAGGGGCTTACTAGAAAGCTCAGGAAGAGCCTCTTTAAAGAGGTAATGTTTGAACCCAGGACCTGGCTGAACTGAGGAAGATCAGGTACGCTGGCATTACGGGCAGAGGGGACAAGTGCAAGGCTCTGAGACAGGAACTTGTTCTGTGTGTTCAAGGAAAAGCAAGGTGGCCATTGTGATCCGAGCGGGGAATGAGGGAAAGGGCATAGGTGATGAGGTCACGGAAGGACAAGGCCGTACCGCACAGGGCCTCGTAACTTGCAGGCCACGGGAAGAAGGTATTTGTTTGATGGGAAACCTCTGGCAGATCTGGAGCAGGCGCATAAAGTACTCTTAATTGAAGAGGCTCTCCTGGCTGCTTTGGGGAGAACAGACTGTAGTCTGTTGGGAGGCAGAGAAGTTAGGCAGTGGCAGCGATACAAGTCAGAAGTGACAGACAGAAAAGCGGTCAGGGTACCAGTGAAGGTAGAGATAACAAGAAGTTCTAACAGATTGGAGCAGGATACACTCAAGTGCAGGTTTTTGGTCTCAGCGACTGGGCGTGTGGCAGTGCTCTTTCATTTATGAGGGAAGGCCTGGGGAGTGGAGCTCTGGGATGAAGAGCTCTGGGTTGTTTGTGTGAAGGCACCGGTGACCACGGCAAGAGTAGTCTCTGTAGAGTGGTAGCAGCAGGAGGCTGACTGAAGTGGGTTAAGGAGAGGATGGGAGATGAGGAGCTGGCCTCAGGCCTGAGGACGCCGTCTAGGGGCAGTGGGGGACAGGCTGGGGACATGGAAGCATTCACACTGGAGGAAGCCTCTGACAGAGAGGGAGAAGTTGTTCAAAAGGAGACTAACTGTGGGCACAGTGCTCTGCAGAAGTGAGGTGGGATCAACTTCATTCATAGGAGAGTTAGCTTCAGTGAAAAGAAAGAAATCTCGCTTCCTCCGAGACAGGAGGGCAAGTGGGATAAATGAATATCGGCACGTGTACCAAGTTTGCCAGTACAAAGGTGAGAGGAAGTTGAGAGATTGCCAGTGTCGTTTCAGTGCCTCTGATGAGTCCCATAAAGTAGAGAGTTGAACCTTGCGGGGAGAGTCGTTCTTAGGGTACTAGAGAGTGCTGAGTTCTTTGGGGAATGGGAGCCGAATTTCACTAAGAACATATAATCTCAATACCCGTGTTTGAAAACACAGTAGAGTTTGGAGGGCATGGGCGAATCTGAGCTGTCAATCTGATAACCCTTCAGAGAGTAAACAGACTCTTTCAAACTGGACATTTTTCTTTTTGTCAAATGGCATATACACTCTTCTACAGAGGTAACAACAAATCACAGCTTACCTCTCTAATCTTTGCTCAGCTGTTAACTCCATCCAGTTCTTTGTAGGGTAGACATTTGATACATGTAAAAGAAACCATGAAATCATCTCACAAACCGGCAGGTTTAGAGGAGCCCCAGGGATACAGACACAGGCAGGTCTTCCCACCTTAAAACCAAAAGAATTGACTAAGCTGCAGATTATGTAAGACAGAAATGAATAATGAAATGATAATGGAGATGTGAAAATTGGGGATATGAAAAGGACTACCCTTTGTATGCATGTGTGTTCCTTAAAAAGGCACTAAAATATGGGAATACTTGACAGTTGTAAAGCCCCTTTGTACTGCCTGTCCTGCTGTGCCACGCAGCAGCCACTGGGAGGCTCTCTTGACCACCAGTTTTTATCTTCAAGTTCATGCCACAAAAGGACTGGTGACTCTGAAGAGAAGGTAAAGATGTGCTCAGTCTTACCAGAATTTTACACACTCAAGCGTTATGTAAAATCGCCATGCAACCACCACCAGTCTTGTAGTTAACATTGCACGTGATAGGCACTCAAGCATTTACTGAACAGTTGAAGTCGACACTGGGCTGTATGTGCTGCCCTTGACAAGTGGGAAGGTAATAATACAATGCGTGTCTTTAGAATGCCCTTTGCTGAGATGTCCTTTCATTCCTGTGACCAAAATTGGGTTGGAAATTCACACGGGCAGAGTAGAAATATCAGACTCACAGAAATATCTGACTTACAACTGTGACCTGGCCTCTGGCCTTGGCTTGGCTGAGCAAAGTCTTTGTAGAACCTAGGAATAAAAGGGGTGTCAAAAAGAGATGAAATCTGTCATTCCTAACAATTCTTATCACAGCACTTAAACTGAACGAAAATCAAAGATCAGTGCTCTACTTTTGCAGGTTTACTTAGAAAGGCTTTTAACTTATGCTGAGATCGACATTTG
This sequence comes from Balaenoptera physalus, assembly GCF_965194825.1. Lineage (NCBI taxonomy): Eukaryota > Metazoa > Chordata > Mammalia > Artiodactyla > Balaenopteridae > Balaenoptera > Balaenoptera physalus. The sequence continues at coordinate 110,320,643 of NC_138885.1, read as the reverse complement.
CCCCACTAACTGGAAAAGAATTGTTTTGGGAGCCATTCTTCTTGCCTCCAAGTTTTGGGACGATCGGGCTGTATGGAATGTGGACGACTGCCAGATCCTCAAGCACGTTACAGTTGAGGACATGTGAGTTTGTAAGGTTACCGTGAACTTTCTAACCATTTTCCAATACCTCATTTGCTCTCATAAAGTTTACATTTTTACGAAATGTTACATTTTAAGAAAGGTTACCTTGTGCAGAGAGCTGAAATAGACATAAAATTACAGCCTTCTTTCTATCTAGCTGTAGTATAACAATTTGTATTTCCCCTCATTCATTGGTAGGTCTTGATGTGTTATTGTTGTAATATTCTGCTTGAGAAATTGAAATTATTTTTCTGGTGGTTTTTGCCAAACATTTTACAAGCTCACTACCAGAGCAACATGGTACAGTAAGTAACTTGACAGCTTTCTTAAAGCTGTCTACCAGGTCCAGTCCATTTTTAAGGGGCACATGCCTGGTCTTTGAAGCAAGTGGCCACTGTTAAGGTCTTAGGGCCTCTAGACTACTGACAGGTTATAATTTCAACCTGAGTCACACATTGTGTATTTGCTTTTGCTGGTCTTTTTCTCCTTTTTATCTGAGGTTCTGTTGTTACAGAAACTATGATGTACAGGTAGCCACATATAAAGGTTTCAGATCCCTGTGTTCCTGTCTCCTCCCCTAAAGTCTGCTGAGTTAGGAAACACCTACCTCTCAGGTCGTCCGGGAAGCATCCCTGGGGCCTCACCCAGGGCACTCAGCAAACACAGCGGCACTTTGTGGGGCCTTGAGTTAACTAGGCAGGTTCTCCTCACAGATGGCACGCTCACATTGGCATGAAACGCCAGGCTTCCAATCTGGCTCTGGTGAAGGGCCCCAAGGGTGGGAAGCAGGATGAGCCAGAGAGGTAATTCCAGCAGACTCTCGAAGTGCCCGCTTGCCAGTGAACCTGTCTTTGTGGGTGGCATTCAGGAAAATGTGAAAGGACACCTCTTGATTATATTGGACAGCAGAGGCCGATCAAGATGGCAGGCAGGGGCAAGAGTTTGTTTTTGTTACCTTTGCCCCTTACCCTAGATAATTCACAATTACCAAAGTGCATATTTACAGCTGAAGCGAGGAAAGCTGTGACTAAGAGAAGGGACCAGTGACTGTCAGTAGCTGTCAAAGTGGCTTTTGGTGAAAATGCCCACTTTGGTGATCATGTAAACCAGGTGGTCGTGGTGATATTGCTGGTAGCAATCTTAGCAAACAGTGGAACAGCAGATAATGAATTTGAAATGAATAGAAGTACTTTTGGAAGTTGCAGAAACTAAAGTGACGTTGACCAACACTATCATCAGTCTTTGAACTGGTCCCTTGAAGGAAGGAAAATTTGTAATCGTGAACACCATCCCTGCCATGATGGCAGCTGAAATTTTCTCAGAATCTGCAGCTGAGCTGACTGGGGCTCTGGTTCCAGGTACAACATCCGAGAACATGCAGGGAAACGTGTGGGTGTTCATAGACATTGAGCCCAGGAGCATTGGCGGCACTGTCCAGCTATGAAGAAACTAATTCTAAACAACGCTTTTCTGTGTAGAACGGAGAATCACCAGGAGTTATGTTTATAATAGGCTGCTTTTGTTTATGATCTTTGGGAGTTGGAAAGCATTACAACAAAGTGTTTAATACACATTTGTTTCATCCCTCTGCTGTTGACTACTATTTGTAATGGTCTCATTTTGAGTCTGAATTGAAAAATTGCTGTCTATCAGCTTTTCCTTAACACTTTCTAACATCTCTGTGTCTTGTTAAATATATATTTCCCTTCAAAAGAGTAAGTTAAACTGAGCAGCTGCTGTTCAGACAGTTTGCTGCGCCTGTAAGTGGTAGGCTCTTCAGCCACCTAGCCATTTACAAACAGCAAAAAACACAGAAGATGCATATTCTGTAGGCATAATGCTTTTCTTCAGTGATTAAAGCTCTATTAATAGACATGTTAATCCTATGAAGTACTGTATTTCCACACAATTAAAATGTATTAGTGGAGAAAATATAAAAGGGATAGTGAAGTGCATTTATTCCTGTAGTAAATTAAGTCCTGATTAGCTGATTATCAAAACATTATCTGATTTACATTTCTATAGACTTCTGGCCGTATGAACAGGAAATTAATTTTGGAAGTAGGTTCAGTTAGGTTTAAAGTTCAACAAATGAGAAACCTCATTTCTGCTCATACTCTGCTCTCCATACAGGAGAACATGGAGCATTTGTTGATTTATCCAATGGATAAAATATTAACACTTGAAAACCAAGAAACCAAATGTATGGTAAAATAAGCCACTTGCATGTTTGTTTGGGTATTTATCATTTTTATCTAATCAACTCTCTAAAGTGATTGCTGTGAAAAGTGGTAAGATTTACTCTAACTTTATATTTATTTACTTAAACATTTGGCAAGCAAATGGCTGGATATGGTCATATAGCAGAAGCCTGCTCCCAGCACTCTACTTTCCCACTTCATTGAATTCGCCCTCTGTGGGCGTGTGCAGTCTGTCCTGGCAAGGGGCGGTAGGTCTGAACATTCTGGGCTGCTCTCCTAACACCGGGGGCAACAACTGCTCTATCAGAGGTCGTATCATAAAGTGGGTTTAGCCTAGCTGAGACATAATCTTACTGCCTTCCTAAGCTTAAAAAGTGCATCCTGTCCTGTCATGGTGACGACAAGTCACCCTAGTAAGGTTTTAAGGTGAACAGAAACTTGCATTATGCCCTTTGACACAGCCCCATGCACGGGGTGGGGGTGGGGGTGGGGGGGATTCCCTTTCCCATCGAATGTAGCTTATTTATTTATTTACTTGAGATGAATCCTTGTTGCCTCAAGAGTTTTCCCCCATCAGAGATAATAGCAGTGGCTCTCGATGGATCCATTTGTTGCCGTGGTGATGTGCCCACTCCTTTTGTTGGCTCATCTCTACTTCAGTAAGCCCCTTCCTGTCACCAGCCCGGTGAAAATGTCTGCAAGTTCTTCAGAGCTAATAAACAGCATACATCATTCCTTTCAACTGATCACTAGAGCGGGGCCTCGTGAGTGAGTGTGGAGCATGAATCGTACAGCTGCACTAATGGAACTCTGAAGAATGAGCCCCTGAGTCAGCAGCATGAGTGCATAAGAGGGCCATGACCTCTTCCCCCTTGTCCCAGACTCAAAGTGCTGGGACGCAGAAAGGACCACAAATAGCTGTACCTTGTTTGAACATTAGGGTATTAATCCAGCTGGGTAGCCATTATTGGTTTCAAAACAGTATTTAGAGCCATCCTAGTAGCTCAGAATGGTATTTTTGAAGATAGCCCAGTTGACTAAAATTGTCCTGTGTTGGTTTTGTCTTCTCCTCCTCCCCCAGGAATGAGATGGAAAGGCACTTCGTGGAGCTACTTCAGTTTAATATTAATGTTCCTTTCAGTGTGTATGCCAAATACTACTTTGACCTTCGCTCCTTAGCAGATGACAACAACCTGAATGTTCTATTCACTCCTCTTAGCAAAGAAAGAGCACAGAACTTAGAGGTAAGGCTGTGAAATCACTAACTGGGGTTTTCTGTCAGCCACCGAAGCCACACCTGTAGCTAAATTATATTAAGCAGTGATTAGGAAAATGGAAAGCTGTTAACAGTTTGAAGAGCTTATTGACCCGTTGGCATCATATTTCCTGTGTCTTTTATGGTTTATACAGGGATCCCACATTATAAAAAAAAAAAATTGTCTCTTCTGTAACCATAATTCAGAATACTTTCAATCATATTTAATCTGTTCTTAATGGTTTTCCATTTGAACCTCTACACTTACATATAACCATACATGAATAATTTCTTAAAATTGTATCCCTAATCAGATGTACCTACATAATCTACTTACCACTCTTAACTGTCTTTTTTTTTTTAATAATTGATGTTTTGGGGCTTCCCTTGTGGCTCAGTGGTTGAGAATCTGCCTGCTAATGCAGGGGACACGGGTTCGAGCCCTGGTCTGGGAAGATCCCACATGCCACGGAGCAACTAGGCCCGTGAACCACAATTACTGAGCCTGCGCGTCTGGAGCCTGTGCTCCTCAACAAGAGAGGCCGCGATAGTGAGAGGCCCGCGCACCGCGATGAAGAGTGGCCCCCGCTCGCCGGAACTGGAGAAAGCCCTCGCACAGAAACGAAGACCCAACACAGCCATAAAATAAATAAATAAATAAATAAATAAAATTGAAAAGTGTTTAAAAAAAAAAAAATAATTGATGTTTTGGACTATTTCTACTGTCTTGATATTTTTAATAAATAAATAAATGTATTTATTTATTTATGGCTGCATTGGGTCTTCGCTGCTGCACGCGGGCTTTCTCTGGCTGCGGCGGGCGGGGGCTGCTCTTCATTGCGGTGCGCAGGCTTCTCATTGCAGTGGCTGCCCTTGTTGCAGAGCACGGGCTCTAGAGCGCAGGGTCAGTAGTTGTGGCGCACGGGCTTAGTTGCTCCTCGGCATGTGGGATCTTCCCGGACCAGGGCTCAAACCCGTGTCCCCTGCATTGGCAGGCGGATTCTTAACCACTGCGCCACCAGGGAATTCCCTCTTAACTGTTTTTTACTCAGCTTGCAGTTCGTGTGTGTGTGTGTGTGTGTGTATGTGTATCACAGTTCAGTCCCATGAGTTTATTAGACAAAGCATCCGTGGCTAACCTGAGAGACCTATACTTGGAAGGTATAATGTGGATTCAGACACTGGATATAGAAAGTACATGAGTTTTTAATATAAATGGTAACGTACATGGAACAACGTAATACTTATGGCTTATGATTTTTGGTGGGTATACAGCAAAATTCACAACTGAAATGAACACATTTAAAATTGATACTTTCTCTGGTACCTTGGTGGTACTTTAGAATAAGATGTTTTTCTACCATAATTTATGTGCAAGTGAAATAGCACCTTTCAGCGCTTGTCATTAGACCTCTCCTACCTTCAGCACATACCTACCTGATTAAAATTTTCTTAGAGTATGTAATAACTAATGAAAACTGAAGAGAAGTTGAATAGCTGAGTAAACACTGATTTTGCCCAAGTGTATGTCCATTACGTTTAAGGATCACGTGTGTAGGTAACAGATGATATTGCTATTAGGAGCCTATCATTAGGAAGCCAATTTTTAAGTAACTCTAAGTTATTAGGGCAAGTTACCCCTTGCCCCAGCAATCTAATCATAGCCCTTAAAGGTTATTACCTTAGGGAACTGTCAGTTAGTGTAGATATCAGCTATCCAAAGTAGCAGTAACTATGAACTATCTAAACGAATGGAGATGTGTGGCTTATCAATGATGCTTTTTTTGTTTTTTTAAGGTCCGAACATTTTTTTTCCCCCCTAATTATACCTATGTTCTACCTGATTGACTTTCCTAGGCCATTTCCAGATTGTGTGACGACAAATACAAAGACGTGTGTAGAGCTGCTATGAGAAGGTCTTTCAGCGCTGATCATTTCATTGGTATTCGGCGCTCCAATGCCATCCTCTCTTAAGGGAGAAGTGAGGGGTTGTAACATCATAAACCCCTCGAAACAAAGACTGGAGAAATATCACCTCTCCTGCTCAGAAACCAGCAAAGTTAGTATTTTCACCTTAAAGAAAGACATTGAATTCAAGAGACTCATGGACAAGCGAAGATTATGCTCATAGGAAAGAACGGGACCTCGTCAATGTAACACGCTCTTCTGTCCTTTTTATTGTAAACAGAGTTACAAAAACCACTCCAAAGCTAAAAGCTCCCAATCCACGCACAGATATCTGCTCCCAATCCACGCACAGATATCTGATAGCTGTGAGCTATGTGACGTTTTTTAATTAATAGTTTAAATTTTTAGACTTTAAAGACACTAGCTATATAACTTCTATGTTTTTCTTACCTCACTGTCCCATACTGCTGCATATTCCTTTAGAATCAGTGCAGTATTACCATCAAAAAATGGGACTCCAAAAAAAAAAAAAAGTAAAAAAACAAAAAAAGAAAAAAAAAACAAAAAAACAAAAAAAAAAACAAAAAAGAAAAAAAACACAAAAAAAAACACAAAAAAAAAACAAAAAAAAAAACATGGGACTCCTAACAACTCATAAAGCCAAACTTCGGAACAGACTGTTGTAGCATCGTTAGGTTTTGCAGGGTTCTTCCTCCCTACTATATCATTGAAGCTGCTAGTCATTATTGGCAATCAATTTAAACCAAAAAGCTGCTGAATAACACATGTCATCCAAATTCTTTGCAGGCAGTACTTATTAGCATATTAGCATGTTTGCGATCATAAACAGAGAAAGTAGGTTATTTCCTTCTATTGGGTCCGTGCTGCATTTCTTGTTAACTATAATGGTGCTTCTGATTTTGTGATGATTTTCCTCTTTGTTATATACTTGTGTTAAAGGATATTTTCATAATTCCAGCCAACATGGTGGTCCAGTAATTAACAAGCCGGTGATGAAATAGAAGGTGTCCCAAAAGTCTTAGAACAATTTTAAGCTTTAATATAGTGTGCTTGGATACTCCAGAACAGTGTCGCAGAAGTATAAATGCTAGACTGGCAAAACATCACTTGAAACTTTAATCGAATTTCTTCTAAACTCATTTTCTTTTGTACATTTTAAACATTAAGCTTTTATTTTTTTATTTTTTATTTTTTTAAATGAATTAATTTATTTAATGGCGTGTTGGGTCGTTTCTGTGTGAGGGCTTTCTCTAGTTGTGGCAAGCGGGGGCCACTCTTCATCGCGGTGCGCGGGCCTCTCACTGTCGCAGGCTCTCTTGTTGGGGACACAGGTTGGAGCCCTGGCTTGGGAAGACCCGTGAGCCACAATTACTGAGCCTGCGCGTCTGGAGCCTGTGCTCCGCAACAAGAGAGGCCGCGATAATGAGAGACCCGCGCACCGCGATGAAGAGTGGCCCCCGCTTGCCACAACTAGAGAAAGCCCTCGCACAGAAACGAAGACCCAACACAGCCATAAATAAATAAATACATAAATTTTAAAAAATAAAACAATAAACGCTTAACGTTTAAAATTTACAAAACTAAATGAGTTTAGAAGAAATTCGATTAAACTTTCAAATGATGTTTCATAAGTTTGTGGCATTTATACTTCTACAAGTATCAAAGCTTAAAATTGCACTAAGACTTGAGGGGATACCTCCCCTCCTCTTTTTAAAATAGTCCTTTGCAAGGCTGGGCTGCTTACCTGCTTGATCACCTAAGTTTCTTTTTTCTAGATTTGGTAAAGGAATTATGAACAACAGTGTTAATTCACATGTAATAAATTGAAAAGAACTGGACCCTAGTAGTAGTGACAGGAGAGTAAGTGATACGAAACAGCTTTTCTATCCTGTGTGTTAACCTGGCTGTAGGTGTCTCACTTCAAGTTCTATGTAAGAGGAAACATATAAACCTTAGGAACCCTTACCTCAGGCTTTAAAAGGCAGGGAGGTCCAGTAATCAGTCTTTTTGGAGATTGGTAACGATGTCACCTAAACTTGAAATATTAAAAAAAAAAAAAAAAAAAAAGTGTTCTCAACTATGTGAAATCTTTCTCCTCCTACCTTCTCAAATGTAATCCTAGGAATTTTGCCTGTAAACAAAGCATTTCTGGGCCAGAAGTACTTTCTCTCTTTATAGCAAGGCTTCACATTATACTGAGTGCTGCAGGTTCCATCATTTTTAAGGGACAGAGACATAAATGATAAATTATGGTATATAAAATACTACAATCTACCACCTCAAAAAATATTGTTTATGGAGTTTGGAGCTTGGAAATTCAAGTACTGATTGCAGTTTTATTTTGAAAAGAATGCTACAACTTATGTGGTTTTTCTTCCTCATGTTTATATTAAAAGAAAAGCTAATAAACTCTGTTTTAATTAAAATATATGGCTACTGTGTTTGTAACACTTCTCACTGTTCACATAACATTACAACTCTGCCTAACTCAAATGTTTTCAGTCAGCTCTGATAGTCGGGCCTTAAAGCATTTTCCAACTAACCATTCATAAGTTGTTTTGACCCCTGCCTTTAGTTAAGATGTAGACATTTATTTCTTCAGCTTACGCTCTTTTCAACCTGAAGATAATCTAGTCCACTTAAAATCACTGGCTACAGTGCTCAGTGGCATAATGCATTAGATGGCATTTTTGAATTGTTTGTTATGGTGCCAAGATGGAAATGCACATTGAAAGATAAAAGTAGGTAAATCCACAGAGAAAGGAATTACAGGAATACTGTAGAATCAGAACTTGTTGTTTGAGGGTTTCAAGCAATTGAACAGGAAAGAAAATGGAAGAACAGGAAGCAGTAGAATTGTGGTTGCTGTTAAGAGGGTGACTTTTAAACAAGCCACGTAATTTGACTTTAACATGCTATTTCACTTAACATTCAGTTGGAAATATACCAGATCTCTCAAGTTTCTTTTAGACCCTAGCCACTGCACTTGAGCAATATTCCATCAGTCCTGATAGTATTGCCGTAGTATTTCCTTCACCTTAGTTACCTTCCTAAGGTCACATCTTTAACTTTGTTCTTGTTAAGTTGCTGATGAGGAGAAATGATCTGATTTAGTACAGAAGGGAAAAAAAATCGATCACAAGTCACTGTTTATATCAATAGTTTGCACCGCGTAGTAATATGCCAGTTACTAAGCAGAAATGCTGACATATCTCGAGTGGTCGAAGGTTTGAAAAAAAAAAAAATTGGGGGTAGAAACATTGGGCATGACTGTAGCTTCAAGAACAAGTTGGTAGAATAAGGGGAATCGCTAAAAATTGCTTTTCCCCTTCAGCTTTAATTCTAGAGGCAATACAGCCATTTTAATAAATGGGAAATTGAGGCAACTTAAGGTAAAAATTTAAACATCACAAAGTAGGTTCTCCAACAAATATGGGGCATGGAAACTAGTTATTAATAGGGTGGCAACTATGGCATTTTTTTCCAGATTTTTATACCGAGGAAGGGTTTGTTCCCTAAAGTAGTAAGACTATAAAAGAATATCTGACTACCTGAACTCAAATTTTATTTTTTCGCTTTTTAAGAAAAATTATTTTTCTCTATTGGAATACTGACATCTGTGCAATTTTAACTCTGGTATACCGTGAACTGAACTTTATTCTTTACAAGGAAAAGACAAAAGTTTGAAATGTATGTTTGAACCAAATTAAATTGCCATTTTTGTATGTTAAATTCATGTGGTTGACCCTAAGACAACTTCTTAGGGCCCAGTGTTTCTGGTTAAGAGAAATTTTTTCCACCCTGTATCAGATTCCATCATGACCCTATGCTTTCACATTTACTCCTAATGTACCCTGTATGCCCATTCTTGAAATTCAACAGCACTAAATCCTAGTTTTACAACAGGTCAAATTTCATTTCTTAGTTTTCCCATTCTATAAAATATACCATTCCTTGATTTTTGAAAAATGCTGAAGCCAGTATTTACTGGAAAACAATTCACTCTGTATTCAGGTTATGCAATGTTTTTGGAAATGTTTACCTATAGCGTGTAGGTTAGCTAAAATCTTTCATCACCCAAGACTTCTCTCTAACCACATGTAAAATGACTACGACTGTTCCCTCACCCAGAAGCCGCATTCTTGAGTATAGAGCTATTTGGTAAAGCACTTGACAGCTGGTAGGGGCTCTCCCAGGGGTAAGTGCTAATTTCTATGCAGAATCTGTAGATTACACCCAGCATCTATCAAGTTAAGGATTAGATCACCTAAAATCTTAACTGTTAGCCACTCACCAGCCTGGCCAGCCTGACACCGTGCCAGCAAGAATACAAAAGATCTAGGAGCCCTTCAGAGACACCTGGTCCCTTGTACACAGGTGCAATCTGTTTGGCTTCTGAGGCAATTTCCACTAGTCCGTTTTAAATGGGTTTGGCAGATGAGATAACATGTACTTCATGTGAAAGAAATGTTATGAATACCAGTTTATGGTTTAGGATCGCTAACATGCAGAAAGAACCAGGAAAGTGAAGTAGTATAGAAATTAAGAGAAATCCAGAGTCAAATGAAAAGAGGTGAATGTTCTTTAAAAAAAAAAAAAAAAAAAAAAAGGAACAGGTTAGGTGATTACTTAACTGCTGTGAGGGCAGCTAAATAATTTGAATGTGATTAGAGAAAGTCAGTGACAGCCTCAGAACCTAAGGTCCTCAAGAATATGTCGATCTCTACTTCAAGACCTCAAATTACTCTGCTAGCTTTTTCTTACAACATCTATTCCTTCATCTTACCGTTCTCAATTCTACTGACCTTTACTTCTAGCTCCCCAGATGGTGGCCCTTTATCTCCTCACTGTGGGAACCGACTCTTCCAAACGCAGGGCATCAGTGTTTTGTCCACCTCCCACTGCCCTCTCTCAACAAGGTCATCTCAGCTTCACCCTTTGACTCTCTGCTCGTGTCCAATGTGGCAGTGCTTGATGTTGGTTACTACTATGAGCCATTTCTAAAACACTATCACCAGGTTCCAGGAAATACAGGATTTCTATGGCTCACGGGCTAACTGGCCCCTTGTAATCCCCTTTAATCAACTACTTGAGCCCTCCTGTGTTCCCACAAAGTAGTTGTTCCCAATTTGCTGCACTCACTCCCCTGATCTGCCCACATCCCTAGATGTATCTCCTCAGGCTAGGCAGCAACCCCACCTTCCAAACTCCAAAACTCATTTCATCTGGCATTAGGAATAGATGCCTCACTTCTTAAGGTAACCCCTCTCATCTAAGGGAGAGGATTCCATCCCAACTCTTCAAATCAAATTTCTATATCCAACACCCCCACCACCAGGATGGTGGTGAGGATGGGGCAATTTGACCTTCCTCAGCCCTTGACATGTCCTAGTGTTTCTCAAGATGTGGTCTCCAGACCACCTGCCTCTCATGGGCTGAAAGTCCCTGTAAGAAATGAAGCTTCTCTAAATGCAACGCGGAATCCTAGAACAGATAAAGAACATCAGTGGAAAATCTGGTGAAATCCAAATGAAGTCTGGAGTTAACAGTAGTGCGTTAATGTTGACTTCTTAGTTTAACAAATGTGCTATGATAATATGTTAATATTAGGGCAAAACGGATATATCTTTGCAACTTTTCTGTAAACCTAAAATCATTCTAAAAGTTTACTAAAACAGAACAAAAAGACCTAATTCTTGGATCCCAAATTCATCTCAATTCCTGGAGCTGAAGCCTGAGAATCTACATTTCTAATAGGAACCCCAAATGATTCTTATGCAGACACAAATTTGAAAACTAGTCTTTCAATTCCCTTTCCATTCCATGCCTGAATGGTTGCTTCCTCCTTGGTTTACTTACCTTAACCTGATTTCATCTTTTAGATCCTCTCAACCCTAAAATATAAGTACTATCATTATCCCCCTTTCACAGATGAGAAAGTACTAAGATGCAGTACAAAAACGAAGTACTAAGAGCTTAAGTAATTTGTTCAGGATCAACAGCCCATGAATGATGGAGCTGGGAGTTGAATCCCTAATCAGTCTAGCTCCCAAATCTATGCACAGAACCATTCTACTTCCTCTCATTCTGTTGCACGTAAGAGCTCTGTAACTAAATCACTAAAAGAAGCATTATTACCTATTTCTCCAACTTCCTAAGTCCAACAGTGCCCCCCTTTTCCACTGGGGGGAATGAACAATGAGAAAGCATTGGGAAGATGTGCCAACTAGAGACCTGGACGGGTAAGGCACAGTGGCTCTTGCACCAGGATCCAGCTCAACTGCTGTATTTTCTGTTCTCCCAAATGCCCTAACATGTACCAATCTAATAATGCTCATAGTACTCACTTTGATGCTAAATTAATTATCTCACGTTTACTAAGCATCTGTCCAGATTGTCAGGGAAGTGCCAACTCTAAATCAATTGACAGTTGGCCCTCCGTATCCACAGGTTCTGCATCAGTGGATTCAACCAACCATGGACTGAAAATACTTAGGGAAAAAAATTTCAGAAAGTTACAGAAAGCAAAACTTGAATTTGCTGCACACCACCAACCATTTGCATTATATTTACAGCTACTTACTTAGGATTTGTATTTGGTGTTATAAGTAATCTAGACATGACTTAAAGTATAAAGGAGGGTGCGGGGGAAGATGGGAGGATTGTGCGTAGGTTATATGTAAATACTGCACCGTTTTCTATAAGGGACTTGAGCATCCATGGAGTTTGGTATGGGGTGGCACGGGGGGGAGGGAGACTACTGGAACCAATGACCCACAAATACAGAGGGAGAACCATATATCCTCTTATCTTATCTGGGTTCCCTGACTTGTATTTAGACCTTAATACAAAGTTGTGGATCTAACTGCTGAATGATGAAGTTTTGGGAGTTTCTGACTGCAAACCAGACACACACAACAACAGCAGCACTTCTATCCAAATTGCTTCAGTACAGAGTATAGATGGAGGGTTGATAAAATAGAACACAATCTCAGGTAATGTCTCTGTTCTTATGTGTATTTTCCTTCATTTCTTCAAGTGAATCATGAAACAATCACAGGATAAGCAGGAGAAACCTATGAAGTATATTCAGTCAGGTAAAACATGTTTTCATTAGTTCTCCTTCTGGTGATTGGAATTTCTTTGATTTTATTATCAATAAAAACGTTGCCACTTATATTCAAAGTACATCCGAGAAATCTGATCATGAAGTTAGAATGCACATACCTCCTTCAGATACTCTTAGAAAACAGTGTCTCTCCATGAAAGCATGAGAAAACTACTTGTACAGCATCTTATTTGCTTTACCATTGCTTTAATGCACTTTAAAATTTAGCTACATTAATTGGGAACAAAGAAACAAAAATAGACATTTCTTTGTTTTTCATAAATAACTACTCTCCATATTTGATAAAAATCTCAAAGCATTATTTTAACTTCCCACAAATATAATACATACAATTTTTTTTTTCTGAAATAATAAGGTCAGCAAATTAAGTATCTTGGCACTAATATAACCACATACAACTGCTATTCTACTGACTTCCAGGAACAAAACAAAAACAGAAAACTTCTTATCAAGATGCTCTGGGTTTCCTTTTGCTAGTGTTAGGGATCCGGAATTATAATCATCTGCCAGTAATAATTTTATAGATTCTAGTTGATTGTCTACAAATAAAATATCGCTGGCTCTGCTTTGTGAGTTCTGGATTTGACATGACACTGACAATACAGCATGGGACAGGCACTATACACACATGGAAATCAGGAAAAGTACTGAATGCCCTGGACTCGAACTACTGACTCAGTATGTGCCTCACTTGGCTCAGTAATAAATTCACCTGCACCAAACCCGTATCAAAAGTCACTAAATCTCTCATATATATAATATATATTATTTATATACACACCCACAACACATACACGCTATACATACAGTTTGTAACAACATGAAGTAATATTGTCTTCAAATGATGTACCACAGACTGAAATAAATCCTGTAATTGTCATCAAGCTGCTAGAAGCTTTTGAGAGTTCTGAGCCAGGTTACTTAGTTACTTTCATCCTGCCTACCCTTCATTCACCCTGCTTTAATGTCTTGGTAGCTTTTTCTTTCAAAACCACCCTCCTCAACCCAGGCGTATTTTTTTCCCAGGATCACTTGATCGGACTTTGGAGGCAAGAGAGAGCATGCAGGGGGAGCAGGAAATCCTCAGCCACTGTACCTCACACCTGCCTAGATTTGTGATGTTCTCTGTCCTGTTGGCCACATTCGGTGTTAGAAAGCAGTTATTCAAAGCTTTGTCCCTCCTACCCCCCTTGGTCTTTCTGTAGAGCACAAAAGTGAAAGAAGCCTCTTTAGCAGGGGTAGCAGTTCATTAAAATATACAACTACATTTCCTAGCTCTGGGGTTCCCATTCTGTACTTGAGACTGCAGGTCACGGATGCTGTTATTAAGGTGCGCTGTGGGCTCCATGAGGTTTTCTCCCGGCAGCCGGTGTCGGGATTAGTGCAGCCCTAGCCCAGGAGGAAACGGCCTAATGAATACCAACTTGGAAACAGTGGTGTCAGCACGTTATTTAAGCTTGTACATTGCTCACAATTACACACAACACACACACAGGCTTATCACTGGAAATGACTACGAGAAAACATGACAAAGGTTTGCAAGGACAAACCAATAAGGCACCAAGAATACTTATTTTTCAGCCAATTTAGACAGCTTCAAAGTGTGAGGTTAATAATATAAATTAAAATGACTTCCTAAGTCTTATCAACTGATTTACTGAGAGGTCACATATTAGTTCCTTCTAAATCTTTACCCCCTAATCTGTGATGGGAGACGTTGCTTACAATTGAACCATGAAAGGGACAGCCCAAAAGCTGTACATGTGAAACTAAACTGGGCCTTAAATCCTCACTAAAATCACAGAGCTGGCTGTGAAGAAGCTGCTAAACCACCCCACAACCTTCCAGTTTATAATTGTTTTCATGAGTGTGGATTGTTTGCCTAATAAAAATAAAAATCAGAAGAAAACAGCATATGAGATGGAAATAGGGGGCGACCATAAATAGATGGGCTTCTCTGCCCTGGGTAGCGGGAGGGGTGGCTGAGGTAAGACTTGAGGGAAGCAGGTGGGCTTCATCTTTGAGGGAAGGGAGGGGGAGAGCAGCGGTGAGAACAGAGGCTGAAAACAGAGGCAGCTCTGAGAGTTGGCCTGGACCTAGACCTCCAAATGCATTACCTGTATTGCCTCTCCTTGGCTTAGTATCCTTTGTCTTAACTGTCTTTTTTTTTTTTTTTAAAGTAAATTGGTTGTTCTTTTTAGGTTTGGTATGTTGCCAAAATGAAAAATAGTTGTTTTAACAGGAAGAATTAAATCACTTCAACCACATCATCCCACAACTTTTAGATACATTCTGCATCATCTTTACACTCCTCCACAAAAAAAAAAAAAAAAAGGAAGAGGAAAAACCCAAATTAGTCACAATGACCTAAGGCAGCAGAATAATCTTTGTACTTTCTGGGAAGAAATGTTAACTGAGGGAAGAGGTCAAGGTGATCAGAAAAGTTCCTCATTTGAAAAACAAGAGAGGAACTGGCCCTCAGGCAGGGGATCTATTTCAAGGTTCTAAGAAGCTTCTGAACAAGTAGAGGAATTAGATGTGCAAAAAGTTCTGTAGCTCTGTGTACAAGGTTTTGTCGAATATACTGAAATTTTGATTCAGAGGATGAGTGTGTAAGAGCAGTGCATTTTTATAAACGTGAATAGCTTCTGAAAGTCCATGAAAACTATAACACCAGGCTTCTTTCCACCAGCAAAGTGCTTAAATACACTATGGAAACTATACACTTGTTTACTTAATATCCATAATGTAAAAACTGACCTGGGCTTAAATCTGACTTTTCCAACTTTGGTATAAATGAAGCGCAAATCCCTACACTTGCTGTTTTTCTAGGGAGACATCCTCAAATTTTAATTGTTTTTGCCATTTTAGCTTCTTAAATTTAGTCCCCACTCAGTCCTGGTCACTGGTATTCTGCTGGCCAATGCACTGTCACCCCCTTCCCCAGTAATGGCCTCACACTCTTCTTGAATGAATGGTTAAATAGATTAGGAAAGCAAACAGAATTTTTAACAGTAAAGTATGTATGCGTGGTGTGTGTACGTGTGTATTCATCAATACATAGACTTTAATATATAAATGAGGGAATGGTTCAACAGATTAGAAAAGCAAACAGAATTCTCTAACAGTAAAGTGTGTGCTCATCACTATATAGGCTTTCTCAGAAGAGGAGGAAGAGAAAAATATATTAAGGTGAGGCGGGGGGGAAACAGCTTTCCTTTTGCTACACTGATCCATGTTTTAAAAGCTTATGCAAGGGTGTTATGGGTCTCATTTGTTTTCAGAGGCCGCAGAGGGCAGTGTCTCGATGCTTTTGGAATATCTGGCTGTAATCTAGTCCAAAGTCCAGGGACACTTATTTTCCCCCATCGCTGCCAGTGTGTGTTCACAGGACTGCATGGTGCGCGCCCGCCGCCGCGTCCCGCCCGCCGCTCTTCTCCTCCCCTGCAGGGGGATCCGCGCTCCAGCGGACTCCTGGGGGCGGTGGCGGTTCTCCCGGGACGCGCCGGGCTCCGCTCCTCCCCCGCGCTCTAGCACCCTTTGGCCCACCTCCGGCGGGTATTGAACTGCGCGCGGCGGCGGCGGCGGCGCTGGCCGCAGTGGAGTCACGGCCTCGGGCTGACTGGCCTCTCCCGCCCAGCCTGGGTCACCTGCTTCTAATGCCCGCCGGGAGGCTCCGCCCCGGCCCCGCCCCTTACAAAGAGGGTTTGAATTGTTTCCCGCTCCCCCCACCCCTTCCTTCTACTGGAAGAAGGCGGCAAAAAGGCAGGAGGGCCTGAGTTCTTGAGGGACTCAGGACTGCACTTTAGGGCTGAGTCGTTCTTGTGTCCTGGATCCCACTTACACAGACTGGGAGACAAAATTGCAGAATAGCCCTCTTCCTCCTGCTTATCAACAAGACTTTGTGAGAAATAATCCCAGCCTCAAAGTTAAAAGAAATAAATATAAATCTCTTCACAAACATTAAAACCGTTAATAAATATGTTTAAAATGTACTTTACCTCTTTCATTCCCTGGGAGTCTACAGGTGCTTATATTTTTTTGGTTTTTTTGGAACTACTTGGCACTCAGTGTCGGCAAACATCCCAGGGTTGAAAGTAGTGGGAGTTGAAAAGCTATGGAATAGCAATCAAAAAGAAAGGGAAACCCTCAGTGGAAAGTATGCACAGATTGTGAACATGCCAAGAGAGGCTGCCTCATTCTGTGGCCTGTATGCAACATGTGTATTATTGGGGATGGACAAGTGTTGGCTAATAATAAAAATTATTTGAAGTTGGAGAATGTTAATCACTCATGCTGGAATTGAACCAGAATACATGTGTTATTTCACTTGGTTCTGACTCAAAGGATGTTATCTCCTAGTCTGTAAACCTCTCCCTTCTTAATCAACAGGGAGATGTTATTTTTGCGTGGAGATCTCTAATAATAGTAGTAATAATAGCGGGAAAACTTGGCCAAAAGAAACGTATTTTGCATTGTATAGCTTTTTGTATCATTTGAATTTTTGCTTTTCTGCATATAGTATTTCACTTTAAAGGCAGTTTAAAATATGCTGTTTAACATGTATTAGGCAGGGTGCTACATAATTCATTTCAGTTAGCTCATTTGATCCTCACAACAATCAGATGGAACTGGCATCATAATGGCTTCCTTGAAGTTGCATGTTTAGTCCATGGAAAGGACAGAAATCACAGTTTTCTTCTGAGTCATAGTTATTGTTTAACAAACTGGAAAACACTGAATTATTTTTAAAGATGCAATTTTTAAGCAACTAGAACATTGCCAGGCATTCTTAGCTATTAATTCACTCATCTATCCTTCCATCTAGCCAGCCATCCATCCATCCATCCAAAAACACCAAATTTCTGACGTGAAGACACTACTGTTATATTAAACGTGTTGCTACAAAGTGGAATTCATGAGGTTCAACTTAAATTATTGTCCAAGGTGTACTTATTAATTGATGAAAATACGGAGGATCATGCCAAACATTCCATCCAGTAAGACTGTGACATTTTGAAAGTTTTGAAGTATTGGTTTTGGATTTTGTAATCAGAGAATAGTTATGGCATTTCTAATCTTACTATACTTGTATTGATTATACATATTGAGACACTTGAGAGTTCAATGCTATAGGAATGACTGGACAGGTAGCCTCTCTATACTCTTCAGTATCTTGATAATCAAGCCTGGAACAGTGTGCTGCCCATAGATGCCTTTGGTAAATATTTGTGAAATAAATGGATGAATAAATGGCAACTGAGATTAACTTTTTAAACTTTAGCAAGTGGCATTGAATCCTTGGATAAAGCTTACCTTATGAGCTATATATATCTCTGAGGTTGACCCTACCCTGTTAAATGCAGCATGAGTCCAAACCTTGGCTCTTCCTTTACTAGCTGCCACTTTGGACAAGTCACACGACAGCTCCAGGTCCTCTTTCCTCATCTGTAAAGTGGAGTTACCCCTCATAGAGTTGTAGTGAGGGGTAAATGAATTTATATGGTGAAGAGCTTAAAACCATGTCTAGCACCTCGTAACTCTATTTAAGTCTGTTATTAGTTTCTACTGGGTTCATGCTATTTTTCTGTTTTCCCACTCTATTTTCTTTTGTGTATCACTTTAATAATGGGGAAAAAGTTACATTTTTTAGATGTACAGGCATACCTCAGAGATATTGTGGGTTTGCTTCCAGACCACTGCAATAAAGGAAATATCACAATAAAGTGAGTCACATGGATTTTTTGGTTTTCCAGTAATGTCTATAAAACTTATGTTTACACTATTCTTCAGTCTATTAAGTGTGCAAGAGCATTCTGTCTTTTAAAAAAGTACATATTTTAATTTAAAAATACTTTATTTCTCAAAAATGCTAACCATCATCTGACAACTCAGGGTTGTCACAAACCTTCAATTTGTGAAAAAGCAAAGTCTGCAAAGCGCAATCAAATGAGGTATGCCTGTACTTTATGTCTGAGCACACTCCCAGCTGTCACCAGCTATCTCTAGCATTTAGATATTAGCTAGATTTCATGCCAAAGCAGGGATCATTTCACTTGCCCTGGATCAAAGTGCGTACACCTGACATCAGCAACCAGCCCGCAAGTGTGCGAGCGTGCACAGGGCTGGCACAGGACAGACACCCACAAGCCAACTTGAAATCCCTCACAGGTATTTCCAGACTAGCTTTTTCCATGTCCTAGAGCATTTCTGATAACTCCTCTTCTCATCAGATCAGACACCTCTAGATGAGAAACCCAGACACTAATCAGAGGATTAACATGATGAGTCATTTATCCAGGTTCATAATAAGAATGCCTTGTTCACATTATAAGTGGAATCATTCAACTGTAATCTTTAGTCCTCTCCCCTCCTCCACTGGGGTGGCGATTATAGAAAAGTAAGAGCTTCTTTCTTCTTTCCCAGAGGCGATGGAAGCGCTAATCTTTCCCACCCTCAGCAATGGCTCTCAGCTGCACATTACAATCACCTGGGGAGCCTTAAGATCTACTGATGCTTGGGCCCTACTGAATCAGAATCTCTGGCTGACGGACCCAGACATTGTTTCTTGGTTTCGTTTTATTTGTTTCTTTTTGTTGCCCTTTTGTTTTTAGCTCTCCAGGTGATCCTGATTTTCAGCTAGGGTCGAGAGCCACTGACATAGATGGTTTTGTTATTTCCTCAGCACAGCCCCAAACTTGGGCCTAGCTGGATCTTCTGCAGAAAAGGGTTAATCACATCATGATGTAAAATGGAACACCTCGGGAGAAAGTATAGAGAAGTACGTTCTAGTCTAACTGCATGTGAGTCTGTTTGGGCTGAAGGAAAGTATATGTATATGAAGTAAAAAATATGTAACAGAATTGTGGTACAGTGATGGCACAGTCAACAACAATGGTGGCCGTAACAGTAACTGATGGGTATTGGGCATTTCCAATGTGCATGCACTGTGCTAAGCATTTTACATATATAATCTCTTTTACCCCCAAGAACCCTGTGAGGTTGATATTATCAGCCCCATTTTATAGATTAAGAATCTGAGGTTCAGAAAGTAACTTGCTACACAACGGCACACACCTTCCAACTTGGGTTTTCCTCGCTCCAAAGGCTATGCTGCCATTGATTGCAGGCCTCGTTGTAGGCCCAGCAGTAGAGGGTCCTGAAAACCACCAGATGGTAACTCTTGAGATAAGCAACTTCCCTTGTTCCTTATCATCCTTTTCCTGGGGATCAGGTCAAATTTTCAATTCTGGTGTGGCCTCTTGTGTGGGGGACTAAAGTACGGAAAAGCTGAGGGCTCTGGATTCATCTAGAATCCAGTATAAGTCTAGAGCCACTTGTTCTTTGGGCTTTGCAGACCAGGCATGAGGTGGGGCACCCTTTAGACTAGATTTCAGGACCTGTCTGGTATCTTGGCAGAGGGAGCTTCAGTTCGGTAAATATTGATGCTGCACATGCTGTGAGCCAAACACTGGTGCCAGGGGTGCAAAGATGAAGAGGCATGGGCTTACCAGGCAGGACGTGGTGGGAGCACAGAGGAAGCACCTGGCCCAACCTGGTGGCTCAGGGAAGACCCAGGCTGTGCCTGGAAGGCTGAATATGAATTAGGTGATCTATGAGTCAGGGTTTAGTACAGGAAGAAACCACTCTAGGTGTTTCAAACAGAGAAATATTTAATACTGAGAATCAAACAGAGGCTTACAAAATTGATGAGCTGGAGGGGCAGAAGTCAGGGGGGTACCCCTGGGCTATTGAGTTCATGGGCCTACCACAGTAGCTATGTTCCAGAAGTTGGGATGGTGCTGCAGCAAGGGCGCTTCACACCCATGAAACTGGTGACTAGACACTGAAACAGGACATTGAGTCCAACAGCATTAAATGCCTCTTAACATTATTGCTCAAACCTTGCTGGCCAACAGCAACAGCAACAGAATGATGCCTTCTCCTTGCATCTGCCTCCAAATCTTACACAAGTGCACCTGGTTGACTGAACTTATTTCAGATCAAGACCCTAGCTGCAAGGGAGTCTGAAAAAAGTAGTTTGGCAGTTCGCCATCTCTTCAAGCAAATTACTAGAAGGATAGAATGGACGCTGGAGAGGCAATCACTAGTATCCACTATAGGTAAGGAAACTGAGAAGGACTTCCTAGACAGAGGAATCAGCACAAGTAACGGGCACAAGGCCATGAAAGAGCACGATTCAAGTGGTGAACAGCTGGGCATGGCTATGCTATCAGAAGCATGTGAATCAAGGTTTTTACCTGAAAGTGCACTCACGTCTAATCAACATATTTTTGATTAATTAGATTCGTATGTACACTGTACACATGACACTCTTTCCTATTGATACAGCGCTTGATGTATTCAACTGACTACTAGTGCAGAGGAGAAAGGAAAGGAGCAAAAAGCATGAAAAGGAATAAATAAAATTGTTAGGTAATAGTCATCCACAAAGAAAACAGAACATTAACCTTCCCCAAGCCTAATGTTGCAAACACTGTTGATTATGTGCCGAGGAGTCATCTCCCCTTTTTCCTTCCTAACAAAACCCCCGTTATTTGTTTTGTTCTGTTTTGTGGGGGAATCCACCCTTTTCTGCATAGCCCTGTGCTTCAGGAGAGGCAGGAGCTTCAGGTCAAGCCCCAAGGAGTAACACGTGATTAGTCTAACTGCTCGTGTTTCTCCCCTTCTTCTTATCAGCGTTTAGGTTACATACATGCATGGGACACAGTTCTAGCCAATAAGGCGTGGTGTGGGGGCCAGTGTGAGGTAAGTCTGTCAGGGGCTTATGGGAAAGCTCTTACTCCAAAGGAGAAGCAGTCCTCTCCCTTGCTGGGTATTGTTTTGTCTGCCTGTGATGCCTACCACTGTGGGCACCATCTTGCAACCACAAAGGAGCTAAGTTGACCCAGTGAAGAAGGATGGCATTGAGGCTGCCTGAACTGTTGGCCTCCAGACTTGTTGTTATGTGATACGATACGCTGCTTATTTTTTCATACATTTGAGTCCCTGTTTTCTTTCACTTGCAACCAAGAACATTGTAACTACTACTTGCAGTCTGTACACTTAGGATGAGATCTGCCCACTTAAACTTGGCTAATGAAGTCTCTGGAGGAGATTTAAGGAGAAAAATGTATTCCCTTTTTTTTCCACCAGAAAAATTGTTGTTTATCCTTCAAGAGCATTCAAGACCCACTCAAATGTCATTTCTGTCAAGCTGAGTGCTTTGTTATTGCCTGTACTCCCACAGCCCTCCCACTACTTCTCTATTACAGCACTTTACTCATGTACTCTTTCAGCAAATATTTATTGAGTGCCTATTTGGGGCTTGGTAGTGTTTTAGGCACAGGGGTTACAGTAGGAAACTAAATGCATGGAGATTCCAATCTAGTAGAAGACAGACAATGAATGAAAAAATTTTAATGTGATGACTCGTATCAAAGGGAAAAAAAAAGAATTCTTGTAAAAGAGGGGGAAATAACTACCTTGAAATTTATTTTATTGTACTGTGATTCTCTGTTCATATGTCAGTTTTTTTCCACTAGATTGTGTGTTCTTGTAACCTCACATCACCCACCACTTCCCTGGGGGATTGCATTTTCCAAAGATGGCTGCGAAAACCTCTCCCATCCCACAGGTTTTTCTGCAATGTGATCTTGCCATTCCCCATAGGGGAGGGATGTAGGCGGTCCTAAGTCTCCTCCTCTTGAATCTCAGTGGGCTTGTGACGGTTTGGACCCATGGACTGTGTTGGAAGTGATGCTCTAAAACTTCCATGGATAGGTCATAAAAGGCCGTGTAGTTTCTACCTGGGTCTCTTGGGACACTTGTTTTTTGGAAGTGCTTTTTCTTGGGACACTCCCTCTTGACACCTACATATAGATGCTCCACTTGACAGTCCCAGCTGAGTGAGCCTTCAAGTCATCCCAGGTTAGGTAAAGAAGCTTCCAGATGATTCCAGCCCCCAACCTCAAGTCATTCCTAGTTGTTCAAGTCTTCCCAACTGAGGCCCCAGATGTCATGAATCAGAGACAAGCCATCCCTGCTGTGCCCTCTCCAAATTCCTGATCCACCGTATCCATGTGCATAATAAAATGCCTGTTGGTTCACACCACTACTTTGGAGTGGTTTGTTACACAGCAGCAATGACTGGAACCCCCCAGATCTGCCTTTCTGTGAAATTTTAATCCAGTAGACAACTTTTTTTCTTTTCACCTGACCCAGTTGGTGATCAACTTATGCACTGAAGCTTGAGAACTTTCATCCATCTTACTTTCATCCCATTGAGTGTCGCTGTTGATGATATGCATGTGAAATGTCTAATCTTTTAAAACACAAATCTTCACCATTGATCTTAATATCCTGCTGCAGTGAGTTCCCCAGTTCAATTGTGTGTAGTGGGGAAAAAGTGCCTCCTTTTATCCATTTTAAACATGCTTCCTTTTCATCTCATCTTGTCCTCTTGCTCTTCCCCAAGTAAAGTGATTTCCATTTTGTGGGTACCTAGACACAGAGAACTGAGTTGAGACAATAATCTTTCTTTGGTTACCCAGAAGGCCTCGGGCGTGCTGCGACGGGGAGCAGTGGATTTTAGCTGGTGACTTAAAGGTGGTGGAACACTGTATTCTAATTAGTCACAAGTTTAGTTCCAAGCTTTCAAAAAATAGTCTAGATTCTGCAAGACACAGTAGGTGTCCTCTTGTGGTGCTGGGAAGTAGAGCACAGTAGAGAGGGAAGAGCATTGGCCAGTACATAGGCAATCCGGATTCAAGTCTCGTCTTGTGAGCCAGCTGTGTGCCCTTGGGCATAACACTTAGCCTCTCTGGACCTCATTCTCCTCAACTATAGAGTGAAGAGATTCAACCAGAGGGTTCTGGAGCACCCTTTTGCCTCTAACTTTGTATGAATTCTATGTATTTGCCAGTCATTTTGAAACATCTACTACATAAATCCACGGGAAGGAAAAGTTTGTATTCCAAACAGTTTGCCATTTTAGCTTCAAAGTGGAGTTGGAGAGAGCCACCACTCCCCCCTAACAAATTTTCTAGTTTTTAGAAAACTAATGTTATCGTTTTCCAAAAACACAATCCAAATTAGGCTTCAATTACCAAAAATATATCCTGCTGTGACTGTTAAGTGACAGGTCTTGCAACCTGAGTCCTTTTAGTTTGGGGGTGCACCCCAGGGCTCCCATCAGCCTTGCTTTCATGAGCCTATCAATTCTCACGGTGCCATTGCTCCATGTTTGCATGGGGACAACTCCATTCTAAGTGATGAGAGTGAATGGATGGGGTGAACTGCTGCTGCATATGGCCACCTTGGGGAGGAAAAAGAATATTGTCCCAGTGAGCAGTCCAGTAGGAACTATTCAAGGGAATCTCTAGAAATCTGAAATCTCTTCCCAATTCTTTCTCCCCCTACAGAAGAAAAAAGGCAGTTACCATGTGGGACTTGGGGAAAGCATTCAGTCTCACTCAACCTGGACTCATTTCACTAATTTTCTGGTCTGCTTAATATTTCTTCAACAGTTGTGATTCTTAGAACTTCGTGGGCTCTAACCCACTTCTTAAGCTCTGCATCCTGTTTTGTCTTACTGAATTTTCTCTTTCCAATCCCAGGTGGGTGGGGGAAATGCTTCTCATCTCTGATTTTAAAATTCATTCCAGAATCTCCACTATTGAAGTGCTACCATGCATTGAGAGGACAGATTGCTTTCACTGTTGGCTTAACAAACTCTATCAATAGCAACAAGTAGCATGACGAGGTTCTACTCAACAGAAACTTACTTGTAAGGTTAAGAAAACCCCTGCGGTCCTTAGACAAAACTTCAGGTAACAAGTAGGAGAATAACAGCAGTAAAAGTAATAAAAAATATATCTAGTGTTTAGAAGAGCTTTTTGAAAATATTCTAAAGAAGAACCCTCCCACACTTCCCTGAATAAGATATCTCATATGTGATCACACATATCCACTTCCTTATCATCAGTATCATATGCGAGGATGTTTTGACGTTTTTGTTAAGGCTTTCAAGGAAGGCTTGAAAACAACACAGCAGCATCTATAATGCATAATACTGTCAGTTGTATCAATGGGAAAACTGAAGATCATGTAGGATGAATCACTTGGTTATTATTTGCTTGTTTAAGTTATTTGGGTAAAACAAGTCAGAAGTGTCGCTTGTTTCTTAAAGCGGTGCTACCCCTGCGAGGCTGCCTTCATGTGCTCAGTGACTCCTTGATTGTAGCTAAAAGGGGGACCCAGTGTTCCACACACCGCATTCTGTTCCCCCTTCTGTCATTCCTGCTCACACTCTAGTGGGGGGATGAGTTTGAAGGCTTGTTGTCTTCAAAACCCTTCTGTCTATGTGGGCTATGCTGCATCATTGCTTGTTGCCCAAAGGCGCTCTGCAAAGATAATTTACTGCCTAAGAAAGTGGTATATACAGAACTGGTCAAGCCATGGGTTGCACTTTTTACAAAATTAATAAACAATTTTTTAAAGCAGTTTTAGGTTTACAGAAAATTGAGCAGATAGGGCTTCCCTGGTGGTGCAGTGGTTAACAATCCTCCTGCCAATGCAGGGGACACGGGTTTGATCCCTGGTCTGGGAAGATCCCACATGCCACAGAGCAACTAAGCCCATGTGCCACAACTACTGAGCTTGCGCTCTAGAGCCCGTGAGCCACAACTACTGAGCCCGCGTGCCACAACTACTGAAGCCTGTACGCCTAGAGCCTGTGCTCCACAACAAGAGAAGCCACCACAATGAGAAGCCTGTGCACCATAACAAAGAGTGGCCCCGCTCACCACAACTAGAGAAAGCCCGCGTGCAGCAACGAAGACCCAACACAGCCAAAAATAAAGAAATAAAGAAATAAAAGTAAAATAAAATTAAAAAAAAGAAAATTGAGCAGATAGTACAGAGAGTTTCCATATATCCTCTCCTTTTCCCACTCACAGTTTCTCCTTAGTGCGGTTCTTAGTTCTCTCTTAGTTCTCTTGCCTTAGTGCAGTTACAATTTATTACAATTGATGAACCAATATTCATATACCATTACTAACTAAAGTCCATAGTTTGCATTAGGATTCGCTCTTTGTGTTATACAGTTCCGTAGGTTTTGACAAATAATGTCATGTATCCATCAATACGGTATCCTACAGAATAGTTTCACTGCCTTAAATATCTCCTGTGTTTCACCTAATCATCACTTCCTCACCCCGCCTTGACCCTTGACCCCTGACTATCACATCTTTTTACTTTCTTTCCCAGAATGTCATATCGTTGGAGTCATTCAGTATGCAGCCTTTTCAGATTGGCTTCTTTTATTTAGCAATATGCACTTAAGGTTCCTTCGTGTCTTTTCATGGCTTGATAACTCATTTCTTTTTTTTTTTTTAATATCCTCTTTTTTTTAGAAGAAGAAATTACAAATAACAAAACATTAGCAAAATGAGTAGAAAGTACAGCGACTTCTCATATACTCCCCCTGCCCTCACATATGCACAGCCTTCCCCATCATCAACATCCCACACCAGAGTGGTACATTTGTTACAATAAATGGACCTACATTGACACATCGTTATCACCAACGACCGTGGATTGTATTAGGGTCTGCTGTTGGTACTGTATTCTATGGGTTGTTTTTGTTTTGTAATTAATTAATTAATTTATTTATGGCTGTGTTGGGTCTTCGTTTCTGTGCGAGGGCTTTGTCTAGTTGCGGCAAGCGGGGGCCACTCTTCATCGCGGTGCGCGGGCCTCTCACTATCGCGGCCTCTCTTGTTGTGGAGCACAGGCTCCAGATGCGCAGGCTCAGTAATTGTGGCTCACGGGCCCAGTTGCTCCGCGGCATGTGGGATCTTCCCAGACCAGGGCTCAAACCCGTGTCCCCTGCATTAGCAGGCAGATTCTCAACCACTGCGCCACCAGGGAAGCCCTGGGTTTCTTTTTTGCTTCTTCTGTTTTTTTTTTTTTTTTTTTTTTTTTTTTACAAAACAGCAGCAGGAAAGAAAAATGCAGGAGGCAGATGAGCCAGGCACCGGGGTTCAGATCAGAAGGGAGCAGGGAGACCAAGCTGTTACTGCAGGCTGGCCCCGGGACTCTGTCCCAGCATCCTGGGAGCACGGCAACAAGCCCTAGAAGGAGCAGAGAGTGGGTGAGGAGACGGCTGTCCCAGCTCGGTGGCGGCACCGCTCCTTGGGCGGCCACCCTGGCGGTCAGCCAGGTTGGGAGCACTTGAGGCTCCTGTGTTTGGAGGCCTGGTCTCCAAAGCACGGACCCACAGGGGCCAGGCAGAGGAAGGAGGTAGGAAGGGCCGACACAGAAGGGCTATGAGTTCTATCTGGGTCCCCCGGGACCACGGGGCCCAGGTGGGCAGGGGCAGTCAGGACGCTTCCCTGCTTGTCAGACAATCAGCTTCTTCAGGAAGGCCTCCAGCTGGTCCTCATCCTTGATGCCCACAAACTTGTCCACCACATCCCCATTCTTGATGGCCAGCACGGTGGGCACAGCTGATACCTCATACTCTATGGCGAGGTCTGTGTGGTCATCAGTATCCGCCTTGGCCATCACCACCTTTCCATGCTGCTTGGCCACCACCTTCTCTAACCTTGGCCCCAGGATCTTGCAGGGACCACATCACTGTGCATGGAAATCCACAACCACTGGTGTCTCACTGTTGACAACTCAGTCTTGAAAGTCTGGTCCATCCTGGATGTTAAAGGTCATTGTACAGACTCTGGTGGTGTATATTGACTGGGCTTGGCTGGGTGTTACTGTCAGGTTATTAGGACTGCGCTGTGGGGTCTGCAGGGCCCTGGAGGCAAGGGGCGCCCACTGACTCTGAGAGGGCTTCCTGCAGATTATGGAGGCCAGGAACCTCCCCAGGAGAAGTCGCTAAGCCATCTCCCTGCAGCGAGAGCAGAGGGGTGCACAACGCGGCCCTCCCCACCGGTCAAGGGCACTTCTGTTCCCTATTCATTTCTTTACTCACTGCCTGCCATCCAGCTTGCACACATCCCCAGTCACCCAGTTGCCGCAGCCAATGGTATTTGTAGCTTTCCTGCCCCACGGACAACACTGGACAATTGCGAATGGAGCATCTACTGGCCAGGTACTGTGCTAGGTGCTCTGCTCCAGAAATGAGAAGCAGATGTGATCCCTACCCTCATGGGACTCACGTGATCAGTCATTCCTAATTAATACTCAGGTCCCTTGATTGCCACTGCTCCCTTTGGCAGGTTTACTTAAATGCCACTTAAATCTCCCTATTTTTGAAGACCTCTTCTTTCCTTCCCTTCCTTCTCTTCCTTCCTTCTTGCTTTCCTTCTTCCCCTCCTTCCTTCCTTCTTTCCTTCCTTCCTTTCTTCCTTTCCTTATTATACATGTCTTCTCAAGGCAATCACTTCTATACCTACAGCTTCAATTACTTTGTGTATACTCTAATGACAACACAATTTTAAATGTTGTTTTCATTTACCAGTTTTTTGTTGTTGTTGTTTTTCTTTTTTGGTTTATTCCTAGGTATTTTATTCTTTTTGTTGCAATGGTAAATGGGAGTGTTTCCATAATTTCTCTTTCAGATTTTTCATCATTAGTGTATAGGAATGCAAGAGATTTCTGTGCATTCATTTTGTATCCTGCAGCGTTACCATATTCATTAATTAGCTCTAGCAGTTTTCTGGTGGCAGTTTTAGGATTCTCTATGTATAGCATCATGTCTTCTGCAAACAGTGACAGTTTTTTTTTTCTTTTTTTTTTAATTGTTTTAGCTGCTCAAATGAGTTGCATCATTTTTTTTGTTTTTTTTAAAACTTTATTTATTTACTTATTTTTGGATGTGTTGGGTCTTCGTTTCTGCGCAAGGGCTCTCTCTAGTTGTGGCAAGCGGGGGCCACTCTTCATTGCGGTGCGCAGGCCTCTCACCATCGTGGCCTCTTTTGTTGTGGAGCACAGGCTCCAGACGCGCAGGCTCAGCAATTGTGGCTCACGGGCCTAGTCGCTCCGCGGCATGTGGGATCTTCCCATACCAGGGCTCGAACCCGCGTGCCCTGCATTGGCAGGCAGATTCTCAACCACTACGCCACCAGGGAAGCCCAACAGTGACAGTTTTACTTCTTCTTTTCCAATTTGTATTCTTTTATTTCTTTTTCTTCTCTGATTGCCGTGGCTAGGACTTCCAGAACTATGTTGAATAATAGTGGTGAGAGTGGACATCCTTGTCTCATTCCTGATCTTAGAGGAAATGCTTTCAGTTTTGCACCATTGAGAATGATGTTTGCTGTGGGTTTGTCATATATGGCCTTTATTATGTTGAGGTAGGTTCCCTCTATGCCCACTTTCTGGAGAGTTTTTATCATAAATGGGTGTTGAATTTTGTCAAAATAAACACTCTTCATCGCGGTGCGTGGGCCTCTCACTATCGCGGCCTCTCTTGTTGTGGAGCACAGGCTGCAGACGCGCAGGCTCAGCAATTGTGGCTCACGGGCCTAGTCGCTCCGCGGCATGTGGGATCTTCCCAGACCAGGGCTCGAACCCGTGTCCCCTGCATTGGCAGGCAGATTCTCAACCACTGCGCCACCAGGGAAGCACGTATTACTCATCTGGATGAGTAAGTTTTTGGCATCCCCTTAAAGTCATCTCACTCTAGGGTCCCGGCCCATGAGCCATGGGAGGGGGTCCATGGTGGTGGCATGGATGAGTCTAGGTAGGCAGAAGGGCCATAGAGAGTCATGGGATGCAGCTTGCACTTCCTCCCTTGGCAGGAAGGTCCCAGGGAGAGATTGCAGGGGGTCCATGAACATGGATGGGGAAAACCTCTGCAGTTAACCCAAATTGAGCATTTCTGACAACTATGACTATAGAGGAGATGACAGTAGCATTAACTGTATCTTTGATTTGTTACCAATTTGTCACCAAGAGAAGTCTGATGTATTTTCAGAGCAGGTTAGAGTTGAAGCAGATTTTATTTGTACCCACCACTACTTTGAAATGACAGAAGTTATTAGTACCACCTCTAGAGCTTATGATTGGAAGTACTGAGAAAGAAGCACATGTATTATGACATTGGAATTTCTTTTTTTAATTTAACTATATTTTTACAGAATCGAGTTTCCTTGTAATCTTATGTATATTATTTTATGTATTTATGCAGTGGTAATCAATATAGTCAGTAACTTGCCAAAGAAGGTCTGGGGCGTAGAAGTGCTTACAAACCCCCTCCTCTCAATCCTTTAACCTCTTGGGCCAAGTCTTTTACTCTGAGCACTGGAGATAAAAATCCCTGCCCTCCAGTATTACTGGGAGGATCAAATTCGACACTGTGCACGAACATCCCCATGCCCAATGTGAGGTGTTTTCAGTATTCAAAGGATGTGAAGTGAATGTGACATTCCAAATAGAAAAGAAACAGCAATAACTCACATGCATTTGCTGCTCGTGCTGCCATAACAAAGCACCGAAGATTGGGTGGTTTAAATAACAGAAATTTATTAGGACTTCCCTGGCGGTCCAGCGGTTAAGACTCTGCACTCCCAATGCAGGTGGCACGGGGTCGATCCCTGATCGGGGAGCTAAGATCCTGCACTCGGCGTAGCCAAAAAGAATGAGAAACAAACAGAACTTATTTTCTCACAGTCTTGGAGGCTGGAAGTTCAAGTCAAGGTGTCGGCAGGGTGGGTTTCTCCCGAGTCCTCCCTCCTTGCTGTGTCTTCACACGGTCTTCCCTCTGTGCATGTCTGTGTCCCAGTCTCCTCTTCTTATAAGGACACCAGTCAGATTGGATAAGGAAGGGTCACCCTAATGACTGCATTTGATTTATTTACTACTTTAAAGGCTGTCTTTCCAAAAATAGTCGCATGCTAAGGTGCTGGGGGTTAGGACTTCAACATATGAATTTGAGGCGGGAGACACAATTCATCCTATCTTGAAAAAAAGACTGGATGCCTACCCAGGTCAAGGGGAGCAGAAGGGGCGACCACCCACCTCATCTCACATCCACGGCAGGCAGGTGATGGAAATCTCTGTCCTCACTCCTGTTTACTTCTCCAAGTGCGTTCACCACGTGCTACCACCTGATACAACCATCTCCCTTTGTAGTTTCGGTTCCAGTCTCCCTGAGGAAAAGTAGAAGCAAGCCCCAAAGCAAACCTCGGCCAGAGGGTTGTAAGTGAAGTTGGCGAGCATACCCCTCTTCTTTGTTTCATTCGAGAAGCTTGTGGCAGATGCTTCCTCACAGCTGAGACATGCTCTGCAAACATCACCGAGAGGCCACTGCGGCATGGAGCACACGACTCCTGGACTCTCAGGCCTTTCTGAGTAGGCCAGTCATGCAAACAAATATTGGCCTATGTGTTAGGAGCCGTAGAACATCAGATGAAATTACATATTGGATTCCATGAAAACTGGGCAGTAATTCTCACGAGAAGTTTAACACCTCTTCCTACTGTCTTTTTTTTTTTTTTTTTTAAATAATAGACTTTTTTTTAAAGAGCAGTTTTAGATGTACAGAACGGTTTAGCATATAGTACAGAGAGTTCCCAATTTTCCTCCTCCCACACACCATTTCCAGTGTTAACATCTTTTGTGTAACAGTAGTACATTTGTTACAATGAATGAATCAATATTGATAAAATCCACAGCTGACATTGGAGTTCACTTCCGTTTCGGTACAGGTCTACCTGTTTGGACAAATGCAAAATGTCATGTATCTGCCACTACAGTATCATGCAGAATCCATTGACTGCCCTGAAAATCCCTTGTGTTCCCCATATGCGTCCCTTCTTTCCCATCCCCAGAACCCCTGGCAACCACTGATCTTTTCAGTTTTGCCTTTTCTAGAATGCCGTAGAGTTGGACTCATACAGTATGTAGACTTTTCAGATTGGCCTCTTTCACTTAGTGATAGGCATTTAAAGTTCCTCCTTGTCTTCCCATGCCTTGATAGCTCATTTCTTTTTATTGCAGAATGATATTCTATTGTGTGGATGTGCCACAGTTTGTTTATCCATTCACCTACTGAGGACCATCTTGGTTGCTTTCGGTGTTTGGTGAGTAAAACTGTTGAACATTCCTGTGCGGGTTTTTGTGCAGACATAAGTTTTCAACTTAGTTGGGTAAACACCTAGGAGCATGGTTGCTGGATCGTATGTTTTGCTTTGTAAGAGACTGCCAAACTGTCTTCCAAAGTGGTCTTACGTTTCGCATTCCCACCAGCAACGCGGAAGAGTTCCTGTTGCTCAGCACCCTGTTAGCATTTGATTTTTTGCCGAGCTGCGTGGCTTGTGGGATCTTAGTCCCAAGACCAGGGACAGAACACAGCCCTGGCAATGAAAGCGCCAAGTCCTAACCCCTGAATTGCCAGGGAATTCCCCATATTTTGTCTTAATGTGCGTTTTCATTGTGATATGTGATATTCTGCATCTTTTCATATGCTTGTTTGCCATCTGTATATCTCTTTGGTGAGTTTTTTTTTCCCAGATCTTTTGCCCATTTTTATTCTGTATTGTTTTCTTATTGTTGAGTTTTGAGAGTTCTTTGCATATTTTGGATATAATCCTTTATCAGATATGGATTTTGCAAATATATCTCCCAGTCTGTGGTTTGTCTTTTCATTAACAGTGTCTTTTGCAGAGCAGAAGTTTTTAATTTCAGTAAGTCCAATTCATCAGTTTTTTTTTGTTCACGGATCATGTTTTTGGTGTTGTATCTAAAAACTCACTGCTAAACCCAAGGTCGTCTAGATTTTCTCCTACATTATCTTCTAGGAGTTTTATGTTTTTGCTTTTGACTTTTAGGCCCATGATCAATTTTAAGTTAGTTTCCGTGAAAAGCCTTGAGGTCTGGGCTAGATTAATTTTTTTGTTTGTTTTGTCTATGGATGTCTGTTGTTCCAGCACCATTTGTTAAAAAGGATATTCTTTCTCCATTGAAATACCTTTGCTCTTTTGTCAAAAATTAGTTGACTATATTTGTGTGGGTTCCTGCTGCCTTTTTATTAAACATTTGGCTACTGTTTAGGGGGAATACTGATAGCATTTGTTGCGAGCGGATTCTTGTATTCCAGCCCCCTGCAGTCAGCAACCAAAAATACTTGTTTGGAATATAGATATTGTGCAGTGGATACCTGTGTAGATCGTTGCTGCTCACGGCCTCCAAATTAACCTTTATACTTTTGTCAGAACGCACTAGCTCCTTTCCTGCTCTACTTTAATGTGCTTTTTCTCCTCTTTTCTTACACCATTCGAAAAATCTGCAAAACAGATGAAATAAAATAGTCTAATTTAACACGTTCCTACCACCCGTCTAGCATTCAGAAGGTGGAATTTCTCGGTGTTATTAGGATAAATGTAGGGGGTCGCGTTTCCTGTCTGAGGTCTTACAGAGTCCCTGGGGGCTCCTAGGAGTCTGTGGTAAAAGTGCTCGACTCCTTACTTGCAAGAAGATCGTTGGGATTATTGGGACACGATCAAACAGGCAAGATGGATTCCAAGCTCCCTCGCATTGTTAGCTACGGAAGACCAGCTGTAAAAAAAGTGGTCACACCGGGTCCTAGTTTGGAAGCGAGGATTTCCACCACTTTCTCATACTTTAAATGATTGGCGTCTGCCAAGTAATCAAAACATACCAAGGAACCTTTTCATGGTGTTCAGTTCGGAATTTCCAAGCGGCTAAGGACAAGCACGGCTGGCAAGCCAGAGGGCCAGTTTGGCTGCGCGGCTACTCGAGAGTGTGCGGTAGCCGGGGGCCGTGTCCCAGTAAAGGCGAGAGCTGTAATGCTGTCAACTTGTTATTTACTTTCCAAATCTGAATGACTGAGCAAGGCGAAAGGAGAATCAATCAACCACAATGTGACCCTACAGGCGGAAAAAACGCAGCGCTCCCATCAGCAGGCGGTGGGGGAAGGGAAGCACGTGTAACCCGGGCAGGGTTGCATCAGGAGCTCGCTCGGGTTTTCTGTTGCCCCCCTGGTTTTTCGATTGCCTGTTAATACCTCAGCATCAGTCCTCACAAGCCCAGGGAGCCCGGGAGCAACGACGGGCAAGCTCAAGGGAAGGTCCCACCACGTCCTTTTGGGGGGCCTTGAATGGCAACTGATACAAAATAAGGCAAAATCTATTCTGCTGATTCACAATTATGGAGACTGTGTAAGTGTATCTTTTATTGATGTGCTCTAATAATAATGTGCAGCAACCGTCGTTTTACATCACTGACGTTTCACAGCAATATTTGGCAGCATAATTTTTAGTCTGCCTTTTTGATGGAGGACCAGCCCCTTAAACACTCACTTCGGGCCCCCTCTCTGCACAACCAGTACAGCAAATGGCCCGGTGTCCCAGCAAGGAGCAAGTGAGGTGCCAGTGTAAAACGCTGAGTGTGTACTGGGCTCTTGGGGCGAAGCTCCTTATACGCCAAAGGGAGGGGCAAACTTATTCTAAAATATTCGGCAAAGCAGACACCCAAGGTGCCGGCGGGTGGGTGCAGATGTTTGTTTAAGTGAACTCAGGCCTCGAGTGGGGGGCAGTTGTCGCCAAGCAGGAGGGGAGGCAGGAGCGCTGGGGCCTCGGGTTCACCAGAGCTGGGCCGAGCGAGCTGCGGCAACCTTAGCACTTGGCCGGGGCCCGAGGCCCGACGCCTCCGGGCGGGGGCGGGGGTGAGAAGGCCCGAGCGCCCGGCTTCTTCCCCCTGCCCCCGCCGGGAGCCTCCACCCCGCTGGGCCCGAGTTTCTTTCTCCCCACGCACTGCCGGCTCTTCACTGGAGGCATTTTGCAAAGGTCGAGGCTCCCCCCTGGGCCCCCACTTTTCCGGGGAGGGGAGGAGACCATTGGGGTGCCCTGCCGGCCGCCGATTTTGAGGGAGCGGCGTCCTCAGGCAGGTTGCAGGGGTTCTGCTAGGGCAGCTGGGCGGCTGCTTCTTGGAGGTGGGGGAGGGTAACAGAGCGGTGGCCCGGTTCCCCCCTCCCCTGGAAACCGCGGTGCTGGTGACCGGGCTCCTGTCCCCTCCTGGCTGGGTCCGGGCCTGGGACGGGGTGGGCACAGGCCTGCGTCTCCTTCCGCCCGCATGGAGGCCACGAGGAAGGGACGGGGTTCGGATACACTAGGGAGACCCGGGTTCCCTTCAGCCACCCCGGGCGCGGCGGGGAGAGCAGAGTCAGGGGTGAGGGACGGGGGAGGGTTGCAGGTTCCCCCGCCGTGGGGACGGGGCGGCTCAGGACGCGAGTCTTCCCTGGAGCCCTGGGGGAGGGGCTGTGTTGGGGGCGGACTCTCCCCCTCTTGGTTGTGGGGGAGGGCAGGCCTGGTGGCCTCACCCTCCGTGGGGGAGGGACCGGCTTGGGACGCGCCCCTCCCCCCCGGGCGTGTGGGTGGGGGGTGTGTCGGGGGGGGAGGACCCGGGCTCCCGTTCCCCGGCGGTGGGGGAGGGTGCGGGCTGGGGGCCGTGGGGGGAGGGGCCGGCCCGGCGGCGGAGGCGGCCTCCCTGGCAGTCCTCCCGGCCGGGGTCGGCGCGCTGGCGGCCGCTCCCCCCGGAGGTCACTGCCCGTGCGGGTCCCTCCTGCCGTCCCGCCCTCTGCCGCCGCCACCGCTCTCGCCCCAGCCCCCCCCATCCCCCCGCACTCTCTGCGCTCGGGAGCGAGGTGGCGCCAGCGCCGCCGCCCCGCCGCCGCCCCGCCGCCGCCGCCGCCCCGCCGCCGCCGCCGCCGCCGCCGCCCCGCCGCCGCCGCCCCGCCGCCGCCGCCGCCGCCGCCGCCGCCGCCGCCCCGCCGCCGCCGCCCCGCCGCCGCCGCCGCCCCGCCGCCGCCGCCGCCGCCGCCGCCGCCGCCGCCGCCCCCTCGGCCGCCATTCGGCCGCCATTCGGCCGCCATTCGGCCGCCATTCGGCCGCCATTCGGCCGCCATTCGGCCGCCATTCGGCCGCCATTCGGCCGCCATTCGGCCGCCATTCGGCCGCCATTCGGCCGCCATTCGGCCGCCATTCGGCCGCCATTCGGCATCCGAAACTTTCCAGCGCCCGCGCCTCTCGGGGACTCGGCTGCGGCGGGGCGGGGGCGGCCCGGGGGCGGCGCGCGGCTGCTCCGGGTGCCGGGCCCTCCTCGGCCGCGGCACGGCCCGGGCTCGGCGACGGCCGGCCGGAGGGAGGTTCGGGGCGGCGGCGCCGCCGCAAGTTGCGCTGCTCGCGGCGAGGTGAGTGCGCGGGGCTCGGCCGGCCGGCTGGCCGGGCGCGGGGTGGGGCGGGGGGGAACGCCAACTTGTCCCGCATGGGGGCCGGCGGTTCCCTCCCTCCGGGGTCAGGCCGGCGGCCTGGGGCGCCCGCACGCTCCGTCCGCCTCCGGGGCTTTGGAGGGGCAGGTCCCCAAGTGTCTCTCGGGCTTGGGCTGGGGTGCGGCGCGCTCCCTGCAGGCTGCACAATACCCCGTTTTGGCTGCTCCCCAAAGTGCCGGCGCGTTGGGGGCGGGCGGAGGCTGGGGGGCTCCTTTGTTTCGGGGCGGGGGAGGCGGTCGGCAAGTTTGGGGAAGCGCTCGATTTGTCCCCCGGTGCCCCTTTGTCTGCCCAACCCGGGGTTGGCTGGACGGACGTGCGCCGCCGCGGGATCCCCCGTGGGGGGAGGGCAGCCCCATTCATCCCCGGGCGCGGGCCGGCCAGCCCCGGGCCGGCTGGAAGCGCGGCGGCGCGGGCCCTGGGCGGCTCAGTTCTTGAGCCGCAGAAACCGTCAAGGAAGTCGGGAGCTCCCCAGCCCGGGCGAGGAGTGCGGGCTGGGGGCGACTTCGGCGGACGGGGGGCGTCCCTGGTCGGGCCGGGTCTGCGGAGAGCGGCCTGGGGAGGCTGCAGACCTGTTGCTCCCGGGCTGGGGGGAGGGGTGCCCCCAGATTCGCGTCCTGGGCGCTGCTCCCCAGGGGGACCTTGCCCACGGGGGCCGGTGTTCGGAACGGGGTGGGGCGCGCCTTCGGGGGTCGCCGGAGGTCGCCGGGTCCTTGACAGTTGGGGGCTGCCAGAGGCCCGCGGGCGCTGGGTTAGGGCCTGCCCTTCACGTGCGCTGTCCGTGCGCGGTGAGGCCCGCGCGGGGGCTCGTTCTTAGCACGGCCTCGCATTCTCCGAGCCCCTCGCTTTGGAAATTCCACAAAGTTAGAGTCGGAGGTGGGGTGTTTTTTTTTTTTTTTCCTTCTTTCTTTTCTGTCGCTGACGTTGTAGAGCAGAACCCCAAAAGAAACAGAAACCCATGCCCTATTCCTTGTGCCACGGTTTCTGCTTTGCTTTGTCACATGTGGTTTGACCTGACTGCTGGATGTTTTTCTCTCCAGGCGCGCCGCCTGGGTCCCTGGGTTAACCTGAAAGGGGAGGGGCGGGACTCCAGCCTGGGAGGGGGAGGGGAGCGCCACTCTTCCGTCCTGAACGGTGGCCTCGGTGTAGGAAATTGCCCAGGACGATTTTATGAAAAGTTTACAACTAGTCATTCCTAGGAAAGACGCGATGGGTGGGAGGGGGGCGCGAATGTTGAGTATGGAACAGTTGAGACGTGAAGATGACTCTTTTATGTTTAGGGATGTTAATATCTCAAACGTACGGCAGATTTTCGTGGAAAACCCCCCAGCTGGATGATGAATCCAGGGATGAAAGTTGAAGTGCATCACTTGACCCACTTATTAAGATAGCCCCTTAAGGATATTCTAGACCTGAAGGGAACACACACCTGTGGGACGAAAATGGAGACTTCAGGTGTTGATTTGGTGTTGTGCACAGCAGGGTGTGTGTCATTGGATCTTCTGAGGTTGGCTCTTCTTGTGCTTCTGTCCAGGGCTTAAGTCACTCTGGGAATTGTCAACACCCCTCATTTAAATTTCACACCTTGACCCTTAAATCTCCCAAAGCTCACCCCTCCTGAAAGTTTGGGTGTTTAAATGAAGTGTGTGGTATCCTAGTTGGTCTCGAATCTCACCTTTAACCATGGGAGTGTCAGTTTTCTCATCTGTGTGATGGCATCATGAGTCTACCTGGGTGAGCTGTTAGGAGGGTTTCAGCGCTAGCCAGCAGAAAGGGGAATAGAGCCCGAGTCCAGCTCCATGAGGACACCTAACGCTTTGCTAGAAAAGCAGCCTTTGTCCCCGTTTGGCCTGAACTAGTGAAAGGGCCCACCCTGTTGTTCTGCTCTACCGTTGACCTTCAAGTCCTGTAACTTTTCTGAGTGTCGTTTTCTGTATGTAAAAATAAAAACGGGAACTGAAATCGTGGTGCTCATTGGGTAGTGCAAGGACAGAAAGAGGGAATGTACGTGTAATTTTTTTGAAAACTACAACGCTGCCTGTAAGTTTTAGTTGTTATGGTATTGTGCAGGTAGAGTAGTTTTCCTAATGTTACTCTAATGCCATGCAGTGAGGATTTTACAGGCACTTAATGCCCTGTGTGCAGCAATTATTTTCATTCTACTTCAGAGGACACTGACTTGTTAATATATGGTGGAGGGAGGATTGTTTGATTCCGAAAGCCCAGCTCTTAAGCTTGGTGTTATTTTGCCTTCCTGTGTATACATAGTGTGAATCTTCCCACTTGGAGACAAGCTCGTTAAATTACACACACACACACACACACACACACACACACACACACACACCATTTCTCTTTCTCTCTCTCTCTTTCTCTCCCTCTCCCACACAGAAGAACCTACATTGAAATCTGTTTGTACACCTAGATGAATCTCAGCAGAAATCATGAAATGTCCACCACAGTGGAAAGATTGTTTTCATCTGTAGCTTAATTATCTGGTGTGGCAGCCACTAGCCAACATGTGCATATTTAGATTCAAATAAACTAAGATTCAGTAACAATTCTGTTGTTACTAAAATAAACAATTCTGTTCTTTCAGTGCTCTACCCATAATTCACATACCCAATAGATGTGTGTAACTAGTGGCCGCCATATTGGGACAGCGCAGAACTTGCAGAATGTTCTATTGGAAGGCGATTCTCTATAGTTACTGCAAGTAAGGATTGATAAAGAAGGCAGTAAAGAGAGTTAGTTTACTTTTTGTGGGAGGAGGGGAGAGGCTGTAAGAGTTTGAAATAATTTACTGGTAGACTTTTAAAAAAAAAAAAGGTAGGCCCATTTCAGCTAGCAGGTGACCTAGGAAAGTGATTTCAGTGAGGTTGACAGCTGTGGTTTTTTAGATTGAGGTGGTTTGGATCACTTTTGAATTAGAAAACCAGAACTCCAAGCTGGAGTCTCTCACTGAGTATTTAACCTTGGACACGGCATTTAGTGTCTTTGTGCCTCAGTTTCCCCATGTGAAAAATGGTATAGCCAGTCCCCATGTTGCCTGCCTTTGAGTGTGTCGTGGCGAACATCTCTTGGGATGGTGGGGAGCCCAAGGTGTGACCGTCAGTGAAGCCCCTCGTAGGTGATTTAGAGGCCTTAGGTGATGTAGAGGCCTTATCTGATATGTTTAAAGCGGTGTTCGCCATGGGCTACCTACCCCTCCCCCCAAGTTTATGTCTTAAGTTTTAAGGTTTAATTTCTTGAGGGTCAAATCTTCTCTTATTAAAAGACTGATCAGGAATCCTTCCAACAAAGTGAGGCTTAACAATAGTCAAAGTATTTTTTAAAAGCGGCTGAGTGCTGGCCGTTTCCTGTATACTGGTCCCTGAGTCAGGATGTTATTTTTATTACTTAGTTGGTGTGTTCTTTGCATAGTCTTTTGTATTTTTTTATAGCAACGTATTAGAAATTTTATTTGTGGTTGGGGGGAAAAACCCAGTTTTGCATCTGTGAGAGAGGTGACTTCCCAGATCCCCCTCTGCCATTTGTCCTCACTCTTGCTTTCTCTCAGGACTGCTGTGACCTGTCAAGCTTTTGAGACACCTGGGATATCCATGATTCTCTTCCAGAGGCGGGCAATGGGTTCCTGCAGAGGGAAGCCAGGCCCACAAGAGCCATCTCATGTAGGTCCTGAGTGTCAGGAATTCAGACCCTTCATCAGTTACCTATTGGGAGGGAGGACCCCACACCCCAACCCTGA
The DNA here is from genome assembly GCF_965194825.1 of Balaenoptera physalus. Lineage (NCBI taxonomy): Eukaryota > Metazoa > Chordata > Mammalia > Artiodactyla > Balaenopteridae > Balaenoptera > Balaenoptera physalus. The sequence continues at coordinate 110,281,010 of NC_138885.1, read as the reverse complement.
GGCTGCCCCCTCCTTGAGCTTTCCGCCAGGTGTCTGGGTCTTGGGCTCTGCACACGTGGTTATTGCCAGGCCTGACCCGGGCCAGAGGACAAGCACGATCACTCTGCCCTGTGAGGCGAGACTGTCCCAGGTGTGGTGTCCCCGGATACCTTGCATTTGCCTCCTTTTTCTCCCTTAAAAAAGAAGAGTACGTGACTTCCAATAAGTTGTTAATCTTTCACCACCCAAGACGTTTAAAAAATAGTTTCAATCAGGAAGCAAGACTAAAGTCATTTTGTAAACTTTTTTGTTTTTTAAGGTGGAAAGATAAACTTTTTTTTTTTTTTCCATACCTATTTTTAGCGTGAAGGAAGTAACTGGCCTCGTGAGTGGAGACTGGATGTGAGTTTCTCCCTCGGGTCTTGCCCTCCTTGGCCCTCCCTCCTGTCCATCCTTTCCATGGGGCTCGACCAACTGGATGGCCCCGGCCACGTGAGTAGAGCGAGACCCAGCAACCAAAATAAACGCTGGATGTGGGAAGGGACAAACAGTCAACATGTTTGTAGAGGGAAAGAGAGCCTGCTGTGAGAAAATGAGTTTAAAACCTCAGGGGAAAAACGCAGTCATTAAGGAATGTGCTCCCCGGGAACTTGACCATGGAGGTGGCCGCCTCCTGCAAAGCACTTCTGTGCATTATCGCCGTCGTCAAATATTTATTGAGAATCCACTGCCTGATTGAAGATTGCAGATGTGAACTGGAAGCCATTGAAAAGTTAAATTGGAGCAAATTTAAACTTGGAAACAGAGGAGAGAGTATTTTCTTCTGATGGAGGAAGTTGGGTACCGTTTCCATGGCTTTGGTTTGTTCTTGGTAGTTGGGAAGGAAGAGGTGGAGATGGAGCGTGTGACTCGCAGGTTCGAGAGAAAGGGACGTCGTAGGGACGAAGGTAGCGGAGATGGTGGCTTACTGGAACCGTGTTTTCAGCGTTGAGCTCTAGAAGCTTGTGGTCAGCCCATGGTTCTCAGGGCAGTTTTGTCCCCTACCGTCAAGCAGCTTTTGGCAATATCTGGAGACGTGTGGTTGTCACAAGTTGGGGGAGGGGGACGGTGATGCTCCTGGCATCCGGGGGGGCGGGGGGGGGGTCCGTGGATGCTGCGTAACATCCCACAGTGCACGGGACAGACCCACCCCAGAGAGCGACCCGGTGCTTAATGGCCGTGATGCCAGGGTGGAGACACCAGCCCTGAGTTCTGCTGTCAGCCGTGCAGTCCTGTCTTGAGCAAGGTCCACGGGCAGCTGGATGTCAAGATAGGTATCCGGCGCTGTGGTTCTCACGGCTCCGGCTCCCGTAGGCCGTTTTGGGATACATTAGGAAGTAAATGAGAAGGGAAAGGAGGAGGTGGGAAGTGGATGGCGGGAGCGGCGCAAGGCCAGGAGGTGTTGGGGGCGGGGGGGCGGCTGCGAGTCGCCTGAGCTCTGTCTCAACTCGAGTATTTTAGAGCCCCGATGCCAGCGCGCCTGCAGGGCTCCTTCCTGCTGGTTTTGCGGATGTCATTGCAGATTTAGCGGGTCTCACCTTTGGTCGGCTTCTTGGGACTTGGGTATTTATCAGGGGAACACCTGGTACCTGTCTGCTGTTTTCGGACCCTCTCTGTGCCCAGCGAGATGTCGGTTAACCTGGACTTGGGGTAACCTCCACCGCCGTGCTTGGGAGGGCGGGCGGACACATCAGTGTGGGAGGCGTTTGCGGCCTGCAGGACTCTGGATGCTGTTTCAGGCCCTGTCCTCTCCTGTGAGTAGTTGATTCGTGAACGGCTGGGGGCAGCTGGGTGCGGACCTGCAGTGGGGCCCTCTCCCACGAATGGGCACTGCTGGCGCCTGGAGTCTGGTCCTCCTGAGCCAGCCCGTGGCCCCGTGGCCTGTGACCCCCCCCGCCCAAGAGGAGCGCCAAGCCCAGCCTGGTTGGGGGCCCTGTGGGCTCCTGGTGGTCATGGGGTCGGGGACACTTGGTTTGCAGCCAGCTCACCATGCACTGACCGCCTCTGGGCACATGTTACCTTCTCTGGCCTTAGTTTTCTTCTTGAGAGAGAAAGAAAATAAAATCTGTTTCTCAGGCTTGTATTAACAGAAGGAGGATTATTATCATGCTTGGAGCCCAGTGTCCTTAGGTTTTCCTCTACTCTGAAGTTGGGAATTGGTGTGGAAATATCCAATAATGACAGTAATAATATATCTTTTTTAGTTACGGTGGTCTCCATCAATTGCTTGCTTGCTTTTCTTAAGTTAAATTTCAGGGCTGGCATACACACACAAACACACACACGTGCTGTATTCAGACACATATGTATTCTCTGTATATTTCCTAAATTTACTATGTGATAAATGATGAATTTCAGCATGCTTAAATTTCTGTAACCACCACCATCATCAGGATACCAAACAACTAAATTCCGTCACCCCAAAGGTGTCCGTGGTGCTTTCCCTCCATACTCCCCGCTCTCTCAGCCCCTAACTCGGGGCACCTGCCGATCAGCTCTGCTCTCCTGGTCTTGGTAATCACATTTTAACTCAGGATGAAATGCCTAATAGTGAATCTCTCCACTCTTCGAGCACCTTCCTTGACTCATGAATTTTATACTGTGGCACACTTGGGCCCATGTGTTTTTCTCAGAATGATTTTGCACTGTGGATATTATCAAAAGCAAGGAAAAGCCAAAACTTAGAGCTTCTTAATACTTGTAAGAAATCATAGTGAAAATATATCGGCTATCTTGTTGGAGCTGCCTATAGGATTTGCACATTTCCTATGCCAGTTGATCCTTGCTGCCAAATCAGTTGAGATGGGACATTTTTGGATGCACTTTCAGAGACTGTTTCTGGAGCAGTACTATGTAAAATGCATCAGTAGGTTAGACTCATGTCTTTAGTTTCAAAAACAGGACACACATTAAGAGGCGTGGTTTTCCCAGTGGGTTGATAACGTGACCAAAAAGTACACTAAAAATATCCAGTTGTGTTTGCATTAGTTTGTTGTAGAAATAAATTCCTACGTCTGTGTTTCTATGTGGTTGTTCACCTGAATTTTACCTTGGGTCGTAATTTCACTATTTGTGATCAAATAAGGAATATCATGTTTTCTAGAGAATCCTTTGCCTGGCGTTTTGGTCACTTGTGTCCTGCCTTGTGTTGCCTGTCTGCTTGTGTGAAGTTGTTGAACCTGTGTGTGTCCTCACGTGTAGAGTGAAAGGCTTGATGAGCTGATCTTGAGGCCTCTCCTACCCCGTGTTTGCGGATTGTAATGTGGAAAAGGCACACGTTAAATGTTGCGTAGGCTCTTTTTTTTTTTTTTTTTTTTTAACACTTTTGTAGGTTAAGGATTATGGTGGTTTTATATTAACTAGCAATTTGAGTAAACTATGTTCCATGCTTTAACTAACATTTTACCCATGATTGAAGTAAACAATATTCAACTTAACATTGCTAAGTTAGTTGCATGTTTTACTGTAAAAAAAGACCCCAGCAATTCAGAAGACACTTTGGGCTGTGGGGTGCCTCTGAATAACTCTTACGAGTGTTGTAGTTTCCCAGTTTCAGGAGACCCTGTAAAATAAGCACAAACAATGCTCACGGCAAAATTCATAGTGTTTATTCTTGAAGAGAGTGTCTCTGCCTTGAATTCCTGTCATTTTTTCCTATCGTGGTGGATGGAGCTTGAATACTGTAAAGAAAACATGAGAGTTTTCTCTGCTTACTTCCCTTGAGCCTGGAACCCAGAATATGACCCGAGATAGCCAGCCCGGAGCACTTTCCTTTCTGGAACACTTAACACCAACCCCCAGGGAGAATACAGAGGCAGGAGGAGGTGAGGACTCTCCCCGCCCCTCTCCCCCCCCCCACCGCCCCACCGGCGTGATGATCACCTTCTCTCTCTCCAAGATGTTGAAGACTTTCCTCATGTCTACCGCAACCTGGACACCCAGCCTCATCCATGTTGGAGCAAGGCTAGAGGGACACTGTCCGCTTCTTGGGAGAGCTTGGCTCATACTATTATAGACTTGCCCGTTGTCATTGGGCTTTAGAGTCTGTGTGAACATCCGGTATCGAATTTGCAAACACTTCTGCTTGTTTAAACTTTCCAATAGATGGAAATTTGGGCAAAAGAAGCTTACTGTATGTGATGCCATTTTATTTCTTAAATCAGTAATAACAAATACTTTAATATGGTAAGACCACGTAAGTCATGATTGGGAACTGGAGAAAATTCTGTGTAACTGAGCAGTGCTTTTTGTTTCTAGTGCGTTGGGGTGATTTTTAGCCTTAGCTGGGTCAGCTCTACCCGTCGAGGTACCCTTCTTATCTTGACATCCGTTTGAAGATGAGAAATGAGAAAGTGGAGTTGGAGGGATGTTACCCCGTTCATATGATGCAGACATCTGTAGCACCGGTATGCAGACATAATTCTCAGCACCTATAAAGTTCCAGGTGGTTGCCGAGTTTTAGGCTGTATTTAGAAAAGCAGTTGAGCAGAGAACTGATGTCTCTACCATTTGATTCATTTGGGAGACAGAATAAACTTGGGTCCTTGCCTTAGGTTCTTTTCCCAGCAGAATCTTATCAGGCATTCTAATCCCTTGAAACTTGAATGCCAACTCTGTGTTGGTAAAGACTCAAGTATTCACAGTGATCAACGTAAAAACAAGGGTTGCCAGTCCCTGACAGTCACAGGTCAGTCTTGGGAGACGCGCTTTGGTTTAACTCCTAATTTGATTATGAAAAAATATCACATTAGGTTTGTATTTCTAAGATGCACGATGATTCTGTGCCAGTTTCAACAATTTCCAGAGATCTGTAGCGTAATTCTTCAAAAAGCCTTGCCAGGAGAAACAGCGTTGGAGGGGCACCCAGCTCAGAAGTTGGTGAAAATAAGAAGTAATGATCTCATGTGTCCAGTGCATGACAGAAACTGTTGTAGACCAGATGAGAACAAGGGGAGAGGCCTGTGGAAATTAGACTTGCCTGATAAATTTCATGGGCCTCCTAGTACATTTCCTTGACACCAATAGTCTCCATGTTTAGTTGGGGTAGAGGGTGACAGAAATGCCTTGTCTCAGGTTTTAATTCACAAAGTGGGCTCCCAAGTGGACTGCATATCCTCTGGCAGTGACAATGGGATTTACTGGAGTGCAGGAAGAAACTTAAGTTCTCTGTTTATGTATTTTTATTTAATAGTTACAAAATGTCTATTTGTGGTCTATGAAAAATGCATATAATGTTTGTTGTGTGTTATCTCTAGTTAATAGGTTACATGAGTTGGAGTTAATGCTTAAAAGGTTTTCACTGAGAGGGATATGCAATGAAAAAGCATCTAGAGATCACTGATGGGGTCCCCAGAGGTGACGAGGGGCTGATATTGAAGTCCCTGAATAAAGTGGGACACAGATGTATTCCCCTGCCACGATGTGTGTGTGTGTGTGTGTGTGTGTGTGTATACACACACATGTGTTGTGACTGAGATCTGCCAGCTTAAAGATTGGACATCCCTCCAGAGGCATAGCTATTAATGATGTGATTTGGGGAAGAAAGAACAACGTTGACAGGGTACTGGGCACGTTTTGGATCTACAGGATTGTGCGTGTTTTTAAAGCTGAAAAAATATTTGTGTTTCAGAACCAGATGACAATATCCCAGTTGCAGGTGCACGAGGAAACTTTGGAACAATGCTGTGCTTTTTAAGCATTTCATGACGCCGCAGTGTTTTCATAATCACTTAATTCTGTTTATAAATCAGCTGCTTTCATTGACGGATGCCCTCAGGGCTCCCCAAAACCAGGCTTTTTGTCGAATACGTGATTCAAACTTTAAAAGATGTGAGAGAGCGCTGGAACTGGGTTGTGATAAAAGTCTCTGGGTGCCTTCAGTCTGGCTGTTGATTTGTTGTTGTTTTTTTCCAGAAATACATTTCATCCATCATGGTTGTCATTAAATCTTTTATTTTTTTACTTTTTGCATTTCACATTAGAGGCTTTTTAAAAGAGAAAACTGTCATTTTGGTTGATGCTGTATTACTGGTGTTACAGAGAGTAAATAAATACAAAAGTTACATTCACAACCCAGACCACATTGTGGGCTGTGGAGGTGAGACATAGGACTCACCTCCAAACTTCAGGTCTTTGGCTGAGGTCGTTTGCTGAGAATGGCTGAAGCTTTGGTTTTCATGACACTAAATGTCGACCGCAAGTAGTTCCAGGTTTCCACAGCAGCGTTTTTGTTTGTTTAATTTGAAATGATTGATACGTTAGCTTCGGTTTTGGTGTTTGTGCCTATTTTTCCCTTTGTGGATACTGAGTTTGCAGCGTAGCTTTGTATGTAAAGGGAAGCAGAGACCTGCACTGTGCATGCAGACGCCTGCAGCTAGCGATGGTCTTGTTCTCCATACCGTCCGGGCACCAGGAGCACACCTGATTTCACTCTCGTCAGGATCCACGTGGACATTCATTTGTCCTTTGGTAGAATAATATATTTATCTCCTACTTAAAAAAAAAAAGATTGCTTCTCTTTACAGTAATAATTCAGAAGGCACCTACTGTGAAGAGGGGAGAAGCAGGAAGTAGAAATTTTTTTTTTTGTCTGTACCACGTGGCCTGCGGGATCTTAGTTCCCCCACCAGGGATCGAACCCAGGCCCTCGGCAGTGAAAGCACGGAGTTCCAACCACTGGACGGCCAGGGAATTCCCAGGAAGTAGAATTTTTTGACATCTCCATTATGCACCTTTGTCTCTGCTCTCCAGAGATCAGGACATTTAAGCTCCTGTAACAAATTTAGTTTTAATGAAAGTCTTGGGGAATGTCCTTTATCTGCCCCGTGCCTGCCCATCTAAGAGGAGGGAGAAATTACACAAAGTATTTTGCTTTTAGCCGGTTTCCTTGAGCCTTGTCCAAGTCCTGACTTCTTATTGCCAGCAGGTCAGCTAGACACTGGTCAATCGCTTCAGCTCTGGACAGGAATCTTTTTCTGTCTTTGTTGTTGATAATTTTCTAATAATTATTTAGAGCTCTTAGGATTTGCTCTCTTAACTTTCATGTGTAACATACAGCAGTGTTGATTATATTCACCATGCTGTACATTACATATTCCTAGTACTTATTTATCTTTATAACTGGGAGTTTGTACCGTTTCACTGCCTTCGTCCACTTCCACCTCCTCCCAGCCCCCTCCTCTGGTAAGCACAAATCTGATCTCTTTTTCTGTGACTTTGATTGTCTGTTTGATTGTTTTTGAAGTTTAATTGACCTACAACGCTGTGTCATTTCCAGGTGCACAACATAGTGATTCACTATGTCTGTACATTTCAAAATAATCACCACGGTAAGTCTAGCTACCATCTGTCACCATACAGAGATACGACATTATTACTGACTGTGTTCCGCACGCGGTACGTTTCATCCCCGTGACCCACTTACTGTGTAAGGGAAGTTGGTCCCTCTTCATTTCCCTTTCCTGTTCACTCATCCCTCACCCGTCTTGGGAGGGGTGATCGCACACTCAGCGTTGGCCCGCGATGCAGAATTTCAGGCTGGTTGAAGGATGGGCCCCCGAGGAGTGCGATGAGCTCAGAATCCGCGTAGGCGCGGGGAGCTGGAGTGCAGTCTGCGGTTCTGCACGGCTGCCCCACGAAGTAGCCGGAGTCCCGCTGGTTTCCAGGGCTGAGACACGCCACCCTCGGTCGTGGGTGCTGCATTTCCTCGGCTGTTGACAGGGAAGAAGAGCAAGAAGGGCTTAGGAGGCTGTGGGTGAAAACTGGTAGGAAACCTCCGTTCCAGATGCTTTTCCTCTCCAAAACGTGGATGAACAGGTTAATGTCTAGAAACACACCACATGGAGGCGTAAACACAACCCAGGACAGAATAGAAAACCTCGTAAACGTGAGGGAAAGCATTTATGAATTCCTCGACTTAAAAGGGTAATTTTGAAAAGCGAACTTGGGAAGGATCCTGTTTATCGTTGTCTTTCAAATGAACATATGTTGATAAGAAGCCAGATGTTACTTTAATGGAATGAGGTGGTCTTTTCTCTCATCTTGGCTCCTCTTCTTTTGTTAAACAAGTAGCTTCTGGGTCTGCTTGACCTTGTGGGGTCACCAAGTTCAGAAAACTTTTTTATTAATGATTTTTTTCTGTACTCAAGTTTGCCTGCTTCTTAATAAATTGGCAGAAATTAAGAGTTTCCTTAAATTTTGCCAGCAGGATTTAGAAGCAGTTAAAGCATATTCAGTCATTACATTTGAAATTGTTGTCTGGGTAAATTATAGTTTAAAATTCAATGTATACTAAATCTTACACTTTAATGAACAGACCACATCACATATTTTTATGTTCTTAAATTATCCATGGCTTTAAAGTGGTAAAACAGTGCTCTTTTTTTAAAGTATTGCATGTTTCCTTTTTTCCCCACTACCCCTTCAAAAGTATTTACATTTTTCTTTCAGAATAAAGTGAGAAAATCCTGCTGGTCTCTCAATTTTAAGGAGTAGTACTTGTCTTTCCATCACAAATATGCGTGTTTCTGGCTTGACTTCAACCCATGAAATCTTAACATGTAACAGGAGGAAGACATTTCTGGATTTGTTCCAAAATACATCTGTTTTTTTCAATGGCACATTTTACCCTTTCACCTTAATTCATACCTTCTCATCGTATTTGTAGATGTATTCAATTAGAAACAGCTCCCCTTCTCAAACAATGGAATGTTTCACATTAAAGATTAAACACAGTCACTGTAAGAGCATTTTCCCTGGGCTGTTTGTAAAGCGGTCCCATAGGCAATCAGCAGGTAACCCTGGAGCCGGGACGGGCGTGTTGATGTGAGCACGTTGCCGGCTGGGCTGGTGAACTGGATGAGGAGCAGGAGAGGCCCAGGGGGTACCCCAGATCCCCCTGAGGGGTGAGGCCTCACTGATCCGCTACCCTCCTCCCCGCCCTGGCTCTGCTGGGCTCAGAGCAGTGTCACCTGCTGCCCCCACACATCTCCCCTGGGCCGTCGCGTAGGATCGTAGGATCGGCGCGCCTAAAAGATTATTTACCTCTGTTTCCGCCTCTCCCACCCCCTGCCAGAACTGCCCCAGCGCTGGCCACTGTTCTTAATTTGGGAATAATAATAGTGTGGATTTAACAACGGCATCGTGAGATTCAAGGTAAAAAAGCCTTTGGGCCCGGCGGGCTTCCTGATCTTCATCTTTCTGCTCCACCTGTGTGCCCACCTCTGCCCCAGCCCCCAGGAGCTTTACAGATTTTTCTGGTGCCCAATTCCTACCTCATAGAGACAGGTTGAATTGGCCTGGGTGCGGCCCAGTTTTAAAAACGATAGTGTGCATTGCGTGCTTGGGATGTATGAGGAGTTCTGTTGGGTACTGCGTATTCACTCTCTCAGGAAATCCTAATGATGGCCTTCATGTCATATTATCCCATTATACAGGTGAGAAAAGAGAGGCGTAGAGAAAAAAGCGGAGTTCCACCCAAACACACGAGGGCCCGGGGCAAGACCAACCTTGAAAGCTCTTCCCTTCTGCTTTTTCTGTCCATACCTCGGAGCGAGAGCAGGGCCTGGCACAGAGCATGGCATAGCGTGTATTAATTAGTCTGCGAGGGCTGCCGTAACAAAGTGCCACAGACAGGGTGGGGCAGGCTTCAAAACGTTTATTCCTCCCTGTGCTGGAGGCTGGAATGTGAGATCCAGGTGTGGGCAGGGCTAGTTCCTCCTGAGGCCTCTCTCCTGGGCGTGTAGACGGCCGTCTCCTCCCTGTGTCCTCACGTGGTTGTCCCTCTGTGTGTGTCTGTGTCCTCATCTCCTCTTCTTACAAGGACACCAGTCCTCTTGGAGTAGGACCCACCCTAGTGACCTCATTTAACTTAATCATCCCTTTAAAGACCTGTCTTCAAATACAGCCAGATTCTGAGGTCCTGGGAGGTTGGGGCTTCAGCATCTGAGCTTTGGGGAGACACGGTTCAGCTCTAATAGCGTGAACACTTGACACAGGTGTGTCGGATATGGGAGAGCGTGTTTCCTTTCTGCGTCCTTTGGGATGGTTTTCTCTACCTTCTTATTTTGTAACCATGCATTCCCTTCCCCCTCCCCTCTGGTTTTTCAGAGAAACCTTATGGTCCTTAACGGTGTCTAAATGAAATTTTGTAAATGTCAGTGCTACACTTCAGAGAAATGTTCTGATGTTAGGGAGATAAATTGGGAAGACAGTTTTTGCGAAGCTTTGGTTTCCTTCTCAGTGAAAATCTTCAATGAAAAGACATACTTCCCTTTTTCCCGGTGTTGAGAAAATGCAGTTTTCAAGTTCTAAGCACAAAGAAAATCGTCAGATTGCTCTGGACTCCTCTGTGGACATTCCTGATGCGTGTTAGGCGGCACTAAGGCCAGCGCAATTTCCAAGGCAAAAAAGGGACTGCCTCGAACACGGTAGACCCAGAGTAAGGACAGAGTGATGCTTGGTGGTATTTTGAAAACATGAGGGATGCTAAATTACCAGGCCAGAAGGGTCGAGTTGCCAGAAATTCCGACCTGGTCACTGGCTCTGCTTGTGGCTGTCGTACTTGGTGCTCCTGGGAGAGGAGGGCAGCACCCAGCAGACCTCCTCTGGCTGTGGTTGAGTTCAGCCCAGATCCGTGCTTCGTGTATCACTGGCTTAGAGGTCAGCAGACCCATCATTAAGGGGTGTCATTAATGCTGAGCGCTTAGTATTCATGAACGGCGTGCTTTGTATTCTCTTTGTGTGGGTGTAAATAGATAGACTAGTCTCTGTATAAAGTTCTGTAGCCAGGCGTACCTCTGTACATTCCTACTGTGAAAAGACTATTTAGAGCGAGCTGTTTGAATGGAATCATGGGTGTGGGAGGATTACAGTGATGTACATTTAACAGACCAGCAGTAGAGTATCGGAGACAAAGATTGGTGAAATTGAGGTGGGGGGCATGAATGTTTAAGGTCATATGATTTGTTCCCTAAACGTTTATGAATAATTCACTCTTTACACTAGAATGGCTTGAAATTGATCAGCCTGAATTAGCCAGCGAGCACCTTGGCACCCATATTATACCAGTCAGATACCCAGCTGTGCCGTGATCTTTCATGAAGTCTGACAGCTTGAAGTGCACAGCAACAGGCATTCTTATCCCATGATGAGTTCAGTCCACGCCCTCTATGTTTTAAAGTACCTTACAAGCAGGTATTATGATAGTTATTAAGTGGCTGTTACATAAAAGCTATCAGATTTTAAGTGTATTGGACAATTCTTGTTTGGCCAAGCATTGGAATTGAGCACTTTTATCATGTGGTGGTGGTGTCGTACTGCCAATACCCTGGAAACTTAAATAAGTTCCGTTTGGTACACACAGGTAATAATTGCGAAATAATTTCCACGGAACCCGCGTATAAACGTTGACCCAGCAGCCTCTTTAGCGTAGGTGTAAAATCAAAGCACAGCTCATTCTAAAAAGGCGAGGGCGCATCTTCTAAATGGGGCGCTTCCTGACCTCTGTGGTGCATTTAACCTCAGCGGGAAGGGAGTGGAGCTACAGACGGAGAAGTGACGTGGAGGTCACAGACTGCTAATTGAATTTTCACGATAAAGACACTTTCCAGCTATTGGATTGAGGCGATGACTTTAATTTCTCTTCTGCTTGAAGGATGAGAGCCATCTCCCTTTAACAGAAACTGAACTGCAGAATCTGTTCCCAAACATCTTTCTCTTATTTTGATTATTCCTGGAGTGGTTTTGAGGCTCTGCGCTGCTGCTGTTCCTTTTTCAGTCTTGAAGTAATTACTCAAAGGTCAGTCCTAATTCCTTCCAGAGTTACCGAAGGCTTTTGATGTAATCATTTGGAGCGCGGTTCTGTGTGGCCGGTATTTATTGAGCGCTCACTTTGAGCGAAGCACAGCGTGGTGGCCAGGTGGGGCGTCTCAGGGATCTTGGTCCTTACCGTTGAGGCACCTAAGAAAAAATGATCTGAGAGTACCATGTAGATCGAGCTGGCGCCCTGTGTCCCACGGGCCAGATCCCTGTACACCTCCACCCTGCCCCCAAGCTAAGAGCGCTTTTTGCATTTTAAAGAGTAGTGAAAGAAGGGTAAAGAGCAATATACAGCACAGACGGCCTGTGATCTGCAAAGCCTGCGAAGTTTATTACCTGGCCTTTCTCCGAAGTAGTTTGCCTAGCCCTGTTGGATTGGAAAGGAGAGGACAACCTGGCTTTCCCTATACTAAGAGCAAGTTGAGCTTGTCTGTAGACTAAGGGTAGGGGGTCCTTTGGAATTATGGATACGGAGAGGTAAGAGATGAGGATGGAGAGGGGCCCAGAACAGGCAGGAGAGGATGGAATCAAGAAGTGTTGGCGGGATTAACTTTGGGAAGGTAAAGACTAATTCTTCCTTTGAGACAGTGGGAGGGAAGATGAGCTCTTGGGTGGGGAGGAGAGAAGTGGAGACTCTGCAGAAGTCTAGGTGCAGCGTGACCTGCCTGCACTGGGTTAGGGAGCTGGCCCTTGAGCAACGTAGAGCATTCTGGAATGTGTGCTGGAAAGAACAAAGTCCGGAGGCAGTTAGCATTTGGCTTATGTGGGTGAAAGGTCACATGTCGCGTTACATTGTGATTTCTCTTTAAACTGTGTGCTCCTCCGCCATCCTAGGAAGCGTTAGCTGCCAAGAATGTCTTGATAATTTTTATTTATCAGCACTCAGACCAAGTGCCTGGCACCAAGATGAATGGTGTTCAGCAATGCTTGCTGAATGAATGAATGAATGAATGCACGCTGGATAGCACAGTGGGCTGGTTCAATATGGGAATGTAGCTTTTCAGAGGTACCAGTCAGGCCAGTTCCTTAGTCCAGGGAAACGTGGTCAGCAGCCACTAACCCATGTTAGCCACTCACTTTCTGCAGGGGCGGAAACCTTCAGTGATCTGTGCTGGCACGTGGTAGCCGTTCAGGTGAGGCCGGTGAGCACCTGAGATGGGGCTCGTGGGACAGAAGAATTGAACTTTAAATTTCGTTTACCTTTTTTATTGTGATAAAACAAATACAACAAAATTTACCGTTTTAACCATTCTAAAATGTAGACTTCTGTGGCTTTAACTACGTTCACATGGTTGTACAGCCGTCCATCTCCAGAACTTTTCCATCTGCCCAAATGGAAACTCTCTCCCCATTAAACAATGATTCCCCTTCCTCCCCTCCTCCAGCCCCTGATAACCTCTATTCTGCTGTCTGTCTCTATGGATTTGACTACTCTGGGTGACTCATGAGTGGAATCATGCAGAATTCATCCTTTTGTGATGGGCTTGTTTCACTTGGCATCATGTCCTTGAGGCTCATTCCGTGTTGGAGCATTTGTCAGACTTCCCTTTTAAAGCCTGAGTCAGGGACTTCCCTGGTGGAGCAATGGTTAAGAATCCGCCTGCCAATGCAAGGGATACGGGTTCGAGCCCTCGTTCGGGAAGATCCCACATGCCGCGGAGCAATGCTCCACAACAGGAGAAGCCACTGCGAAGAGAAGTCCGCGCACCGCAAGAAAGAGTAGCCCCCGCTCGCCGCAACTAGAGAAAGCCCACGCGCAGCAACGAAGACCCAGCGCAGCCAAAGAAAGAGAGAGACAGAGAGAGAGAGAGAGAGCGAGCAAGCCTGAGTCATATTCCGTTGTGGGTATAAGTCACATTTTTTCTATCCATTCATCTGTTGATAGACACTTGGGTTATCGCTCCCTTTTGACTACTCCGAATAGTGCTGCTATGAACTTAAATTCAATTTATACTTAAAAAGTTTGCAGAGGCACATGGGGGCTTGTGGCACCCCTCGTGGGAGAGGTGGGTGGCACGGTAGAACTTGCAGCATTGAAGACTTTGGAAGGGACGTGATTCTCTGTGACCACGAGCAGCTTCAAGATGTGCCCCCGTTCGAGGTGGTGGGAGCGCATCTGTGCAGCTGAGATCAGGTCACTGACATTGAGGGCCATGGAGAGGTCGGGACGCTGACTCGAGGAGTTTAAGTGTTAACCACTGGCGCATCTGTGCTGTTTGGTGTCTGAGGGTTCCGTTAATTATTTAAACATAATGATGTATGGAGATTGATTTATTTTGTCTGGATTTTGTTCTGTTTTGTTTTTCCTCCCTCAAGGGTCCTGTCTTCGTGACAGTCATGCTGCTCTCTTAGTTTTAATAATTTCTGCCTGGTTTATGTGACTTTTCTTAAAGTAAAGCGTTGACGGGAGCGTCCAGCTCTGTCTTATGTATCAGTTTCCTCAATGGTATTTGTTCTTATATTTTTTGTGTCACGTGTCCAGACCCCAGAGCACGTCTGTTATCTACCAATGAACCTTTGGCGGGTAGAGGTGGCCAGGGGAGAAGTTGCATGCTTGGATGCCGAGGTGTGGGTGCACCTTTGGGAGAGGCAGGTGCGGGGCTGCTGCCGTCAGCGCCGGCTAGGGCGGAGGACGGCGGGCAGGTGGAGCGCGTGGTGGTCCTGGGCTGCCGACGCTCAGGGAACATGGTGCTGGAACGGGAGGGCCGAGGAGGGGCAGGGTAGAGTTCAGGTTGAAGGGGACTGACAAGAGGAATTAGGGTGTTGATTTTCTTACCCTTCACGGGCCTTTGAGTGGCTGCAACGAGGGAGAGGAGAGATTGTGTTTGGGGATGAAGAGGAATGTTTGGGCACGTGTGAACTTGTTTAAAGGCACAAGCCCTTCTTGTGACCTTCGTCACGATACTGTGGTCCCACAAAGGTCGTAGGTGTCCTGGAAGTTGCGTGGTCTGGGAGTGACTTGGATCAGGGTGGAATGAGGCTCCTCCATTGAATGGGTGTGGAGCCTGGCCGAGGTAACCTTTCTGCCTTGGTCTCTGAATCAGGAGAATGGAGTTGACGCTATTTACTTTATAAGGTAGTTGAATGAACTCAATGAGATGAGATGGACACAGGTGAAAATCTTGGTACATGGGCACTTGGGTAAGGCTAGTTTCTGTTATAAACGAGGGACATTTTGTGATGGTCCCTATTCCCTTTTCCTCC
Source organism: Balaenoptera physalus (assembly GCF_965194825.1). NCBI lineage: Eukaryota > Metazoa > Chordata > Mammalia > Artiodactyla > Balaenopteridae > Balaenoptera > Balaenoptera physalus. The sequence goes on along the minus strand of NC_138885.1, from coordinate 110,265,971 downwards.
TAACTTTGCGTTTTCTTTAAAACTTGGATCCTGTATCACCTTCTCCAGCAGGCCTTTGTCTCCCACCCAGATGGCTTTCTTTGGTCTGTGTTTTATAATATGCCAGGGGCAGTTTGTTCTAAGCACGTCTCTGTTGTTTTATGATAGTCTATAGATATATGTCTCTCCACACCAAACTGTTCTTGTGTCACAGCCAGGGCTGCGTCACATTCGTCGTGTAGTCCTGTACCTCCCACAGAGCCTGGCACCTGCGTGTGCTCGGGCAAACAGGTGAAGACCAGGCGGTTGACTCTTCTCATCCACCCCTGTTAGCAATTCACGGGAAGGGCATGTCCCATCAGTTGCAGATAATCCATGTAGACAGTAGGCTGAGTTAGAACTAGACTGACCCGGTGGGCTCAGAAAGGTGCCAGGGGATAGATTTGGTTCTGGGTGGAATCTTAGAAGACATCCATAGTTGGCAGTAGAGCAGAACATCCAGAGTTTGTACAGATACCACAAGTGCTAGGTGTAGCTCGGGGAGAATTTGGCACAAGAAGTGAAGTTGTGGACCCTGTGGACAGAGATCATAGTAGCTTATCAGCATCATCATTATTTCATTGTCAGAGCTCACACGCATTGAGCACTTACTATGTGCCAGGCAGGATTCGGGTTCTAGAGGGTCTAGTGTCCTAGGGGGGTTACCAGGACAAAGGACGAGGCATGGAGTGCAGGTTACAAAGAAACCACACCCTGGGTGGCTACTGAGTCACAGGACCAAGGCACGCTAGACCCTGAGCATCACACTCAGAGGACACGGTCGGAGCCAGACGGTCCGCCCGGGCTTCCCAGTGCCCTAAGTAACGGTTGTTGAAATCTGTGTCTTGTGCTGGAGAGATCAAGTCATTTGGCAGGTGAAGCCAGAGAGAAACTGTGAACCAGAAAGGCCCAGCTCTGGCACTGGCTCCTTCACAGACAACTGTGAAGTTGTCTTGCTGTGTTTTCCTCCTTATAAAGTTAATCTTCCTTCGCCAGGGTTAAATTTAAATACTTTGGGCTCATTAGTAGAAGGCTGGAGCAGCTGAGGGAAGTGATGCCCCAGGAAATGATCTTCCCTTCCAATATGTGCTAATTTAGAAATAGCAAAATGTTTTCTATTAGCAGGTGCGAAAGGACAGTTAATTACAATCAAATCCAAATTCAGTGGGTTAGGCAGGATTTCTTTTCTCTGTAGTTTTTATTACGGATAAAAGTGGGAGAGAAGATGCTTATGCATTCACTAATGCTTGGGGTGTTCTTTGGAAAACCCTCCAATTTAATGACAAGCCCCAGGGACTGTTACTATTAGTTGGTCTAACATATTGTATATGTATCCCTCTCTCATTGTCATGTTAAGGATGTAAAAATGCTTTTTCTATCAGTCTAATCAAATGTGAATGCAGCGTTAATTTTCTCCCAGTCTCTAACTTTGCTTTTCCTTTCTAATTGGTAATAAAGGCAGAATGTACTATTTTTTTTAAATTTTATCTTATTTTATTTTTTTATACAGCAGGTTCTTATTAGTTATCTATTTTATACATATTCATGTATACATGTCAATCCCAATCTCCCAATTCATCCCACCACCACCCCCCGCCACTTTCCCCCCTTGGTGTCCATACGTTTGTTCTCTACCTCTGTGTCTCAGTTTCTACTCTGCAAACTGGTTCATCTGTACCATTTTTCTAGATTTCACATATATACATTAATATACGATATTTGTTTTTCTCTTTCTGACTTACTTCACTCTGTATAACAGTCTCTAAGTCCATCCACGTCTCTACAACTGACCCAATTTTGTTCCTTTTTATGCCTGAGTAATATTCCATCGTATATATGTACCACATCTTCTTTATCCATTCGTCTGTTGATGGACACTTAGGTTGCTTCCATGTCCTGGCTATTGTAAATAGTGCTGCAATGAACATTGTGGTGCATGTGTCTTTTTGAATTGTGGTTTTCTCTGGGTATATGCCCAGTAGTGGGATTGCTGGGTCGTATGGTAGTTCTAGTTTTAGTTTTTTAAGGAACCTCCATACTGTTCTCCACAGTGGCTGTATCAATTTACATTCCCACCAACAGTGCAAGAGGGTTCCCTTTTCTCCACACCCTCTCCAGCATTTGTTAAGAATGTGCTGTTTGTATGAGGTGTAAGTAACGAACAATTAAAGAGAAAATTTCACTCACCAGGGTAAAGAAGGACGCTGGGAATCAAGCAATGTAAGAACAAAACGAAACAAAAAAGCAAAGGTGTTTTTGGTGGAATTTAACTATAATTAGCTGTACTAATTCAATATTGTAGAAACAAATGATCATAAGGCCAACTCATTCATTATGGTGCAACTCATTCATTCGTGAATTTTTTTACTCATTAAACGTGAAGCACCTAACGTGGGAAAATCGGTGTGTCGAGCTTGAGCTACTAAGGCTAGATTTGGCAATTCAGTTCTGCTTCTCTGAGAGAAAGAGGTTTCTGTTTTGCTCCTTGGAACACTGGGTGGTTAGACTGAACTTGGCCCACGGACGGAGATGAGCCTCAGGGTGAATATTGTCAGAGGGAATTGCCTTACAAGGAAGGGGGAAAAAAGATTCAAGAGGAGATGAAGCGTTTCTCATGGGTGAGAGTTTATTCTGTAGGTTTGGCCCTCCTTTTAGTTTTGTATGCATTTATTATAGTACATGCTGTTTATTTACTTAAAAATTCAAGGAGTACTGAAGGGTATGAGTTAGAAGTAAAAGCCTCTTTCTCCCTCATAATCTCACTTCCCAGAGTAAACACTGTTGATAGTTTCTTGTGTATTTTTCCTGATGTTTTGCATGCAGTTATAAGCATGTGTGTTGTGTGTACTTTATTTACAGCTCGATTTTAAACAAAAACAAACCTATTAATAAAATACACACACATAAGCACATATATCTTGGGCATATTGGTATACCAGGAGACATAAATCCCTTTGTAGATCCAGTGAGTATCCTGTAGGGTTCTTGGTTTTAAACAAGAGAAACAGTTCCTGCCTGACTTAAGGTGGACCCTTGGGAATTGAAGAGGGGCAGTGAGGCCAGTCTTGGGAGCAGCAGGGATCAAGGACAGTCTGCAGAATGAGAATTCTCGCTCCGGCAGGAACGAGATATCATCACGCCAGTGTAACCAAGACCATAAAAGAAACTCCAACTACATCTCTGTTCTGTGTCAGTACCTCAAGATTCAAAGTGTGTGTGTGTGTGTATGTGTGTGTGCGTGCCCGTGCACATGTGCATATTTAATTGGCTGACCTGGAAGCATGTGCCCATCTCTAGGCTAGACCAGGGGCTCAGTAGAGCCAGCTTGGCAGTCTTCCCACAAGGACTTGCCCTCGCCAGGTTTTGAGGGGCGTAAGTACTTAGACAATTTTTCAAAGTTGGCAGGTACTGCAGATAGCACATTCTGGGAAAATAACATTTATGAATGAATTCATGGCCTGACATGCCTCTCTATTTTTTTCCATTTTTTTTCTTAAGTTGTGTATTCTTAGGTGTGACCTCTTTCTATGACAGTAGCTTTACAGTATCATTTTCCATAGAGGAAATACACCATTCAGGGTCTCCTGTAGCCTGGTGACCAGCTGCTGCTGCTGTTATGGTGATTCATGGCCCATTATTGGTAATGTGGTGTGAACTTTTTTGGCTTCTTAAACTTTGGAAAGTCTCTAGTAATTTTATGAGATAAATGGTAAAAATTGACAAATGACTTGATAAGTGATAAAAATTCTGTGGAAGAATTTTCCATAGGCTAGCTTCTGGCTTTGATAGTTTCCAGTTTTGTTTCTCCTCTGCCCTCATGCAGTTTATATCATGCTAGTCCATCTGGCACTGCCCACTGTGCCCTGACATTGGATAATTTGTCCTAAAATAAAGTATTTCTGGAAGCCATTCTTAATTCCGGCACAGCCAGCAGTGACGCAGCCGTACAAGGGGACGTGTGCGAATCTCACAGCTGTATCCCGCTGAGCCAGGGCGGATGTATCGAGATGGCTCCGCTTCCCCTCGTCCTCTCTTGGTCGGGAGAGAGAGTGCAAGGGGCAGAGGACTTACCTGATCACTGATGGTAACATGTCTTGCTTTTGCAGATTTTCATAGTCATACGAGCTTGTGAACACTGTGCTTCGACTGCTCCTAAAACCTTGGGAGAGACCAGAGTGAGAGGGAGTTGGGTCTTCCTTCGTGCCATGGTCACTTCTCCTCTGTTCCCAGCAGTATGGGGGGTGAGACAGAAGAGGAAAAGAAATTCCCCGTAAAGAAACTGGGGAACAGTTAGGAAGAGGGCTAGGGCAGGGACAGTTAAAACCTGGTAAACGTCCACGTGCTAGACTGTCTCAGACTGCACTGTAGAGTGAGGATGGGATTTCGCACGACGCTGTGTGTTTGGTGTGTACGGGAGCCCCAGATGGCAGGGAACTGTGGTGTCCCGAGAAGCTGTCAGTGGGCCCGTGCTGTGACTGCTCAGCTGTTCAGTCCCTGGGCGCGCGTCGGGCGAGTGCAGCGTGAGCCCTCGGCCTGTCTCCCCCATCAGCGCTCATCATAGCGAACGGTTGCCGTGCTTTGTGGTTTTGAGCACGTCTCCGTGCATCCCCGTGAGACAGGTAGGCCAGGCCTTGTTGCCCCATTTGAGGAGCAAGGAGAGTGCAGTTCACGGGTCTGGAAGTCACGGTGAGTGGTGACAAGCACCTGTGCCTTGGCATTCCAGTTGAATGTCCCTGCTGCCTCTGTGCCGCCCTGGACTTGATTTACGACTGTTCTGGGTGCCTGCGTGAGTGTCTTGTGTGGGTGGGACGAGGGGACGGAGCAGGAAATCAGCTGACTTAGAGGTGCGCCGGCCATCGATCTCTGCCACCGTGAAGGCCCCTGTGGGTCTCACTTCTTAAGGCAGCAGGGATGCTGGAGCTGTTGGAATCAAATGTATGTTTTCCTGATTGTGAGTAAGAGGTTTGGGTCCTTTCTTCTCTCCTCCTCTTCCCCCGGCCCTTCTCGGACCAGCTCACATCCTGGGTGGGGTATGCAAGCCCGTCCAGTGGACTGAAAGCAAACCACAGGAGGCAGAGTGTGCAGAGACATTAGGGTGTGTCGCCTGCATGCTGGTGGCATGCAGCTCTCCTGCTCTGTCAGTGGTTGTAAGGGACAAGCGTGAGGACCCTCTGTTAAACCTCACTCTCTAATTTATTTGGTTGGACTTAGCTGAGGTCTCCTAGGTGCCAGGTGTGGTGCCTGGAAAGGGGGAAATAGTACATTCTCACACAAACACAAGCTTCTCGTACAAAAACCAACAACCGCGTGCCCCTGCTCTCCATCATGGCCAGGTCGCAGCCGCCCAGAAAGGTTCTTGAGGTGGTATCTGAATCAGCCAGGTGCCAGGGAAAATGCAGCTCCTCGAAGATCACATGTGAAAAAGAAACTCTAAACTAGGAGAACTAAGCGTTTCACCAACACAAGTGTCCCACAAGGGTGAAAACTAAGAGGACCGGAGCCAGAATGAGAGCCCTCTTGGGCCCCAGACAGCAGTGCTCCGCCCAGCTGTAAAGCTCAGTCTTCGATTTAAACTCGTCTCCAAAATAGCCCAGAGCCCTCCAGCAGGCTTCAGCCTGTGTGCAGGGAGTGTCTTGTCATACGTTGAGGTTGTAGGTCTGGCACAACTCTGAGGTATTCGGGGTTTCTCTCAAGGAAGTGCTTTCCCTAAGGAAGAGATGAATCTAAGTGCTCTTTCTTACATGTCGCCTCCAGGAAGGCTTGTCTAAGGAGCAGGTCACTAACAAAGGGCGAGAATGAGAAGTTCTGTGCAGCTTTCACTGGGGTTTAAAAGGCTAATCTGGGGGGCTTCCCTGTTGGCGCAGTGGTTAAGAATCCGCCTGCCAAGGCAGGGGACATGGGTTCGAGCCCTCGTCTGGGAAGATCCCACATGCCACGGAGCAACTAAGCCCGTGCGCCACAACTACTGAGTCTGCGCTATAGAGCCCACGAGCCACAACTACTGAGCCCACGAGCCACAACTATTGAAGCCCGCGTGCCTAGAGCCCGTGCTCCGCAACAAGAGAAGCCACCGCAGTGAGAAGCCCGCGCACCGCAATGAAGAGTAGCCCCCACTCGCTGCAACTAGAGGAAGCCCGTAAGCAGCAACGAGGACGCAACACAGCCAAAAATAATATATATTCCTAACTCCTACTAATCATTAGGTATTTGCTCAGTCAGGAGCACGAGAAATATGCCTCTTGCTACCCTGTGGGATCTGTGAGACTTTCTGGGGAGGTGTCCTAGCTGGGGATCCGGGGGTGCATCATGTCTGTGGAGATTCTGGCCTGGTTTTCACTCTGCCACACTCGAGGTCACCTGCCCAAGGCCAGGCCTCACGGAGTCTGCAGGGGGAGGATGGGCACGCCAGCCCGGCTCTCCAGAGAGACTTGGAGAGACTAGTAACACTCGCACGGTGAACCAGAAATATCCAGCTCGACACAAGTGCCGAGTCAGTGGGTTTGGTTTTTGTTTTTGTTTTTTTAAATAAGAATAATTTGAACTTTTATTTCAATATTAAGACTGACCGAACTGGATGTTTTGTTGAAGACAAATAGTAGCCAGTGGAGCTGGTGTCAGAGGGCAGAATAACTCAGTTAAAGCCAAGCTGTATTCCGTTCTTTTCCTCCACTTTGTATTTTGAAAAATTTCAAACCCATGGAAAACGTAAAGAATACATTCATCAGGTGTTAACATTTTGCCGTATTTGCTTTATCTCTCGAACAGTAAATTTCTTTCCTTTTCTTTCTCTTTCTTCCTCTCCCTTTCCTCTTTCTTCTTTGCTGAACCTTTGGAGAGTAAGGATATTTTTGGATGTAAAAAACATTTACATGGTCCAAAAGTTGACACTCTATGTGTATTTGTACTGAGGAGTCCCTTTTCTGTCCTTACACTTCCACACTATTTTCACTTCACCTGTTCAGTCCATCCTCATGGCTTTCTCCTTCTTTTCTTTGTTCTTTCTGCATTTCTTTAACGTGATTAAAAGCCCCCCTTTAAAGATCTATTGATGATTTTTTTTTTTTATAAATTTATTATACTTATTTATTTATTGGCTGTGTCAGGTCTTCGTTGCTGCACGCGGGCTTCGTTGTGGTGTGCGGGCTTCTCATTGCGGTGGCTTCTCTTGTTGCGGAGCATGGGCTCTAGGCGCACGGGCTTCAGTAGTTGTGGAACGCGGGCTCAGTAGTTGTGGCTCGTGGGCTCTAGGGCGCATGCTCAGTAGCTGTGGCGCACAGGCTTAGCTGGTCCGTGGCATGTGGGATCTTCCCGGACCAGGGCTTGAACCCATGTCCCCTGCCTTGGCAGGCGGATTCTTAACCACTGCGCCACCAGGGAAGCCCTATTGATGATTCTTATATAAACAGAATGTCACCTCTTTAAGTAGGGTTTGTGACTGATCATTATGAAAGCATGAAAATTGTGAACGTTGATAAAGACCCTCTGGGGAGTTCCCATCACAATGGTCTTAGGCTGTGTGCAGAGCTGAAAGGGTGGGGACATTTGTACCTGGACACCAGTTTCGTAAGAACTGTCAATAAAACATACTTTTATGTGTCAGACACCTGCTCAAGTTGGGTGTACATTTCATAAAGTCAGTGGCTAACCTGTGGATGCATCCCACTTTAGCATCACATGTTTTACCGTTTATTAAGCTTGGTTTGTAGGACTTTCAGTGCTCTTTTGGAATTATAAGGGTTTCTCCAGTGACGTGGTGAAGAGATGTACAACTAGGGCCATTTGTGATCACTCAGCATTCAAATTATGTGTGTGTAACACATAAAAGAAGTTATCACAAGCCAGCCACACTGAAAGGCGCAAAGTTATGGGGGTAAGCAGTGTCGTTTATATACAAAATACCACGCCTTTCTCACACTTGAAGATATCAGTTGTCCCCTGATACAGGTTTCTTAGCACAGACAACACAAAGATAGCGTTTTGGGCTCAGAAAGCCCTTTGCCCCGGTGATGTCTCCGTCTGGATTTCCCTCTCTCTCTCTCTCTCTCTCTCCCCCTCTCTCTCTCTCTCTCTTTCTCTCTCTCTCTCTCTCTCTCTCTCTCTCCCTCTCTCGTCTGCCTGCGGCTGCCTGCGCGGCCTTCTGTCCTCCCCAGGCCCTGAGCTGGGCCTGCAGGGTCTGCCCCCAGGAGGTGGGGTCCACCTTTGCAGCCCCCAAGCCAAACCCACCCACTGCCTGTCTTTGTGCAGCCTTCCAGCTGAGAATGGTTTTGACATTATTTAATGATTGGGGGGAAAACATCACAGAGGAATATTTCATGACGCATGAAAAGGATAGGAAATGCAAATTTTGAATTCACAAAATTTTGATTTTTGTCAGTGAAAGTTTGGGGAAAATTTGTTTTCTCTCTCGTTATATAATTTCTACGCTGTATTCTCAATTACCAACCTTAAAATATTTCCTGTCTCGCCCTTTCCAGAAAGATCCACTGACTCCAACTGTATGGAATCAGACCCTCCGAACAGATGCTACGGATTGTGTGTCCCAAGACGTTATAAAAGCTGCCCCAATTCTTACGCTTTATGAGTAGAAATCAGGGGAATGGTTTGCTTCCTTCTGCACCAAGCAGGCCCTCTTGCGAGCGGGAGTTCCGTCGTACCTTGGGCTCACCCTGCAGAGTTTGTTTTGCGATGCTTTCACCTGCCGGTGGTTTTTGAGCACGGGGGTGTGTGTATTGGGGGGTCGGACGTGACTTGGACACCTCACGGCCTGGACTTAGTCATGTGCACCGGTCAGTTCCCTCTCAAACTCTGGAGAAAAAGAGTACGGGGTCGGCTCCCCTCTACCCAGGTTCTAAAAGTAGTTGTGAAGGAAGCTTTCACTTTATGCAGCCTTCAGTGTGGGATGGAAGCCTGGAGGGATGGCGGGAACAGATCACAGAGCTTTCGGAGGATTCAGGGCACGATGGGCAGACGTGGCCCGTTCCCCTACTCCGTGCCCACCTGGAGGATCCAGCTTAGAAATCACTCAGAGCCCCTTCGCTTCGGATCACAGTTGTTTTTAAGAGGAGCCATGGGCCTGGGATCCCAGAAGTACTCCTCTCTGATCCTGCCCAAAAGGCTCTATGCCGTTAGTGGTGGGGGAAGAGTCAGGTAGACGAAAGCGTTGAGAATTCTCATTGGCGTTCTGGATAAAGGAGAAAATTAAAGCTTTTATGTAGACTCTGTTTCCAGCAATACATTTCATTCTTTGTCCACATGTTGGAGGAAGATAAACACTAATTTAAAGGTAATATTTGTATAACCTATGAAAATCTCGGTCAAACGAGCTAAAGATGGAATCTGGGTTAATGCAAGACTCTCTGCTGCGTTCTCTCCCTGATTACAGGCTTCGGTGTAAGACTAATGAAAGAAAGCAGTTTTGATTTTTGTTAGACTCTTCAAAATCATCTCAGTAAAATACTGACTCTTTCGTTGTGTGGAAAAATGACTTCGAAAGGTTTCCTTTGTAAGAACTTAACATTTTGGTCGTTTTAACAGAATGTAGGTCAACAAAGTGTAATGCAGAATTTATTGCGTTTTTAAGACCCCCTCAAAGAAAGATAATTCTCATTGTAATTCATAATAATCTGGGAAAGTAGATTGTTCTGGTTTCAGGGACCCTGTATGCTTTAAATAATCCGGCCACACTCATCCTGGGGACTTTTTGGTAGCTGAGAGCTGTGGTTCTCAACCAGGGGCAACTGTGTCCCCCAGGGAATATCTGGCAATGTCTGGAGACATTTTTGGTTGTCACAGGTGGAGATTAAGAGGAATGTTCTTGGCTTCTAGTGCGTGGAGGCCAAGGATGCTGCTAGACATCCTACAATGCACACAGCAGCTCCCACCCCAGAAACGACTGGACCCAAACGTTCATAGTACTGAGGCTCGCAAACTCGGGACTCGAGGGTGTTTTGGAGCCTCACTTCATGACGTTTTAAAAATTTTATTTTTATTTATTTATTTGCACGGGGTCCTAGTTGCGGCAGGCGGGCTCCTTAGTTGTGGCTCATGGGCTCCTTAATTGTGGCTCATAGGCTCCTTAGTTGCAGCACGTGGGCTCCTTAGTTGTGGCAGGCGGGGTCCTTAGTTGCAGCTCCCGGGCTCCTTAGTTGTGGATCACCGGCTCCTTAGTTGAGGCATGTGGGCTCCTTAGTTGTGGCATGCAAACTCTTGGTTGTGGCATGCATGTGGGATCTAGTTCCCTGAGCAGGGAACGAACCCGGGCCCCCTGCATTGGGAGTGCAGAATCTTATCCACTGCGCCACCAGGGAAGTCCCACTTCATGATTTTTTTAATGTAAGATATTATATATGCACAGACACATATACACATGTGCACAGGCATGCACTCTGTCTCTCTCTCTCACACACACACACAGGTACACACACACAACACTGCCACTGCCACTGTACACAGGACGTGTGCTGTGGGACTGTGCCTTGAAATCTGGTTTTAAAATGAATCCGCAGCATTTCCGCAGAGATTGTAATTTCCTGTGTGCTGCTGCATATGTCTCGTTGATGATGGTGGTGGTAGTGACATTAAGACCAAAGGGCCTCGTTTCTTCTTCCACTCAAGGGTGAAAAGTAGAGTTGATTTTGTATTTTCAAAATGCAGTTTACAACATTCTAATTTTTAGCGTGGCACATTTCAACAAAATTTTCTTTTGCACACGTAAGTTGGTTATGTTGCACTGCTCTCCTATACAACTTCCTGGTCCAGAAGCAGAGACGGGTAAAGAGAGAGGGGCTCTTATGCGAACATACAGCTCCCTGTAAATATGGAGGAAGAACTGTATTGGCACATGCCAGTTTTTGGAAATGCTTGTGTTCCAGAATGTTTGTGGAGAGGACATGGGACATTTGTCCATGTTCAGCTTTGCCCGTGGAGGTGAAGAATGTGGATTCACGGTGCCCACGTTTCATAAGCACGTGCTGTGCCAGGCGCTCAGCTGGCTTGGAGTCGTAGAGAACAAGCATATCACTCCCCTGGAGAACTTTAGCTCTTCGGAGAGGCGGGTGTGGTGCCAGTGGCCCCCATTGCAGGGGGCAGAGCTGGGGTGAAGGTATGGGTGTTGCCGTGTGCCCTGAGAAGGACCTGCTGGACGTGTGGGTGCAAGGCCCTTAGGTGAGGGAGCAGGGCAGGTGTGTGAGGCCCCGAGTGGGCAGGGCCACGTCATGCAAAGCTGGGCCCAGCTTGCCGAGGGGGCCTCGACTGTGCCTCCATTTGGGGCTGTGAATCTCGTGGTTGTATTTCTCTTGGCTGTGAGGTCACGTGCTTCTGGTTTGGGTGTTTTAGGAAAAAGAGTGGAGGCATTTAGGGGCTGGGCTGACCCCATAGCCTTTGAGGAAGGAAGATGCCATGGCCTTTCTGTGCGGTGGACGAGGGGCCGGTCTAGGACTCTGCTGCCGCGTAGCTGTGTGATCCTGTGAAAATCATCTGGCCTCGGTCTGTTTATCTGTGATGTGGGGATCGTAGTCCGTGGGAGGATTAGATAGGGTAAGACTCAAGAGTTTGTGTGCCTTCCAAGGCAAGCTCCTGTGAGTAGGAGCTGGCCGGGCTTGCCTCCACTTCTGGGGCTCCAGCCTGAACCGTGAAGTTCACAAGGCGGAGCCCACCTCTGCCCGCTCCCTTGACCACAGTTCTGTACAGATGGTGAGGTGGAGGCCAGAGGCCACCAGAAACAGGCAGAAATGTGTGGATTGGCCTAAAGCAGAGAAAGGCTACTACCACCACCGGTCAACGTTGTAAAAATGAACACTGCTGTTTCCAATCTCTGTTCCCGCCGCCGTGCCTTACTCTTGTGTCGTGTTTCATAGACTCCAGGTTCTTTTCACATTTCTCAAGTTGGTCCTTGGTACTTGTGGTATGCAGAGTCATGGCCCTCGAAGGACGTCCCAGGCCTGATGCTGGAGCCTTTGAACGTGTGACCTCACACGGCAAAAGAGACTTTGCAGATGTGATTCCAGAATCTGCAGGTGGGGACATGATCCTCCTGAGCCCAGAGTCGTCACCACAGAGGTACGTCGCAGTGGACGAAGAGGGGGTGAGCATCAGAGGGGATGTGCCCAGTGAAGCACAGGCTGGAGTGATGTGGGCCCATGTGCCAAGGAAGGCGGGCGGCCTCCGGAAGCTGCACAAGGTCAGGACCCAGCTTCTCCCCTCCCTGGTGCCTCTAGAAGGAGCACAGCCCTGTGACCCACTGTTGACACCTGATCTCCAGAGTGTAACACAGTCAGTCTGCGTTGCTTAAAGCTGCTGAGTGTGTGGTCATTTGCTACAACAGCCATAGCATACTAAGATAGGGGACACACCCGTCTAGGTGCTCCAGTCAGGAGTTTCATACGCAGGGTCGAAGGGGTTCAGCTAGCAAGTGGTAGGAGGTCAGGGTCCAGGACTTTGCTTCCTCCTCTTGCAGTGAGACATACAGCCTGGCGGTGTTTGCTGTTGCCATCTTCCTAGATCCTGTTTCTGCCCAGTGTGACGTGTGCTGCCAAGATTGACCAGATTTGACCATGTTCTTTTGCAGAACCTGGGAAAAATAATAGCCCTACAAAATTCTGATTTTATAATGATGGTTCAGTCCGACATGGAAGAGTACTTTCACAGAAATGAGCTGACATTAAAGTGTGTGAGTTCCATACGTCTTTTTTTTTTTTTTTCCTAAGCAGGGCTGAAATTTACGCCATCTGGAAAAAACCCAACAACAGGTTTATTAGCTACTGGGCAATTTAAAAATATATAATTTACTGTCATTCTTGAAGCTTTTGTCATGTATGACACCAGAAAATTGGATTTCTTAATCCACTTATACTGAATTTAAAATCCACTTAAACTAGGGCTTCAGGTGTTACGATTCTTGAGTCCTAATAAGCAGATATTCTAGTGAGTTTCATCTTCTGGATTCTGTTGTGACTATAAGAAGAAATGTTTTACGTGTTCCGTTTTCATCTCAAACCGGCTGAAAATCATGTTATGTATAAATATGAGTTGATGGAATAAAACTTATTGTTCAGGTGTAATTTGAATGAGAAAGCCTATCTATAAGCCTCTTACCAACTTAAATTATGCAATTAGGCATTTGACATTAGAGGCAGTGGGCTTATTTAAATCCTTTGTAACAGAACAAATAAAGAGTTTTCATTTTTTAAAAACATTGGAAGTTGTCTCTAGATTTTAGATTGTATGATAACAATGTAACTGTATGTTTTGTTGTACATTTGTGCACATATACATAGATAATCTTTGCTTTAAGGATCTCAGAGAGGTTTTTTTAAAGAACAGCTTTATTGAGGCATAATTGACATACCACAATTCACCTGTTGTAAATGTTCAATTCAGTGATCTTTAGTAAATTTACAGAGTTGTGCAGCCATCGCCACAATACAATTTTAGAACATTTATCACCTAAAAAGAATCCCTGTGCCCGTTGGCACTACTCCCCTACCCATGAAGCCCCTGGCAACACAGTCTGTTTTGTGTCTCTATGGATTTGCCTCTTCTGGACATTTCAAACAAGTAGAATCATATAATATGTGTCTTTTGTGTCTGACCTTTCATTTAGCATACTGCTTTCTTAAATTTATTTATTTTTAGCTGCGTTGGGTCTTCGTTGCTGCACGTGGGCTCTCTCTAGTCGCGGCGAACGGGGGCTACTCTTCGTTGCGGGGCGTGGGCTTCTCCTTGCGGTGGCTTCTCTTGTTGCGGAGCATGGGCTCTAGGTGCGTGGGCTTCAGTAGTGGCACGTGGGCTCAGTAGTTGTGGCGCACAGGCTCAGTAGTTGTGGTGCACGGGCTCAGTTGCTCCACAGCATGTGGGATCTTCCCAGACCAGGGCTCGAACCCGTGTCCCCTGCATCAGAAGGCGGATTCTTAACCACTGCGCCACCCGGGGAGTCCTTAGTATACTGCTTTCAGCGTTCATTCATGTTGTTGTGTGAGTCAGCACTTCACTCTTTTTTTATTGTTGAATGATATTCTGTTGTTATGAATAGACCACATTTTGCTTATTCACTCATCAGTTGGTGGGTGTGTGGGCCGTTTCCACTTTTTGGCTCTTATGAATGAGCTGCTGTGACCATTGTTCATAGGTTTTTGTGTGGACGTCTGTCTTCATTTCTTTTGCGTCTATTCCTCAGGGTGGAATTGCCGGGCCATACGGTCACTCCATGTGTAACTTTCTGAGGGACAGCCAGACTGTTCTCCAAAGTGGCAGTGTCATTGTATGTTCCTCCCCACGATGTGTGAGCGTTCCAGTTCCTCCACATCCTCACCAGCACTTGTCATCATCTCTCAAAGAACTTCCTCAACCTCAGTTGTAAGGCCCACAGCGTCGCTTGTTGAGTAGGAAATGAGGGGTTTTCATCGCCTGCTTTAAAGATCACGAGTTCCTTGAAGAAAGGAGCTGAGCGGATCTTCTGTGTCTCTATAGGGTAATGAGCATCTCATAAAGCTTGGTCTGAGCAGATGGGAGAGCAGAGGAATTAACGAGTGATGCCCAAGAGAGGAAGAAACGGTGGCACTGACACCACCACCACCCCCACACGTGCCCAGAGGCCGCAGAGACTCAGGGCTCCTCGGGCACAAAGGATGAGTCAGGACGGGCGAGTCCATTCCCAAAGCCCCTGCAACAAGACTCGCTTGGACTCTAAAGGGACGGGCTGAGGGGTGAAACACTGGGAAGAAGAGTGCAGGTTTTCAGAACAGAATCCTCATCAGGAAATAGACAGCACGGCCATAGGACACGAAACCTGGCACTGCGGGGGACTTGGGGCCAGATGCTGAGGAAGTGAGACCCCGGCAAGGGTGAGGTGAACGAGCCCCCTTGGAGAGGCATGAAACTTAAGGAGGTGCTCACTCTCGGGGTCCCCACTCGCCTCCCCCTCATCCCACCCCGAGTGACTGAAGTCCTCCCTGCAGCCAGCATTGATGCTGCAGCTTCTCAAGCAGCTATAGAGACCACAGATGGATTGCACTGTACGTTCCCTGACGCCCAGATTATAATCCCTCTTAAAGGGGTTATAGCACAGAGGGAACTGGTATTCAGCAAGCAGGAGGCTCTATTTGGTTCCTGTGGTTCCTGGAACAAATGACCACAAACGTAGGGGCTTAAGATGACGTACGTTTAGTACTTCACGGTTCTGGAGGTCACAAGTCCAACACGGGTCTCCCTGGACTAAAATTGAGGTGTCTGCAGGGACACTTATTTTCTGGAGGCTCTAGGGGAAATATTTGTTTTGTTTTGTTTTCAGTTGCCTCTTGCAGCTTCCAGAAGCCGCCTGTGTTCCTTGGCTCCTGGCCCCTTCCTTACTCCCTCTTCAGAGCCAGCCATGGCTGAGTCTTTCTCACATTGCATTGCTTGGACGTTGGCTGTCCTGAAACCCTCTTCCCCACTAAAAGGACTCCCCTGATTACTTTGGGCCACCTGTGTAATCCAGGATAACTTTTTTTTTTAGGGTTAGATTAGCAACCTGAATTCCATCTGCACTGTTAACTCCCCCGCTCCAGGGAACCTGCCATATTCACAGGTTCTGGGGATTAGGATGGGCACAACTTGGGTGCGGAGGGGTGACTCTGCTACCATAGATGGCATCGGTTACAGTAGTTTAACAATTTATTCTTGACCTGGTATTAGTCCCTACCGCCTGCTTTTCTGCTTTTCTGGTGTAGGAACCAGGGGTTCAGTCAGGAACTGCAAGGAGTGAGTTGGGTGTTTTCCGGAGCTGTGATGTTTTCCATTATGTATTTTGAGTGATGAGTTCCTAAACCTTTGGTTTAGGAAGATGTATGTGTGGCTTTGCAGGGGGAAAGATGAGGCAGGGGGAAGTTGTATGCAACAAGTTGTATGCAGCTGGATGCTCTGGACCCATTCACTTGGATAACTGTGGCCGTGACATGAGCCAGTGGAGGAGAGGGTTATAGAAACAGTAATGCCAGATGTCCCCGAGAAGTGGGAAGGATGAGGCCTGGTCATTACACTTGTTGGCTGTGTGGAAGGAGTGGATTATTTCAAGACAGCAGAGTAGGAAGCTTCCTTTGACAATTCACGTGGTTCTGACCGAGGGCCGCTTCCACCACCTTTGCTGTGTTAGGCTCTCCAGATTTAATAACTTCCTTCTTCTTTATGCAGAAACCCATGTCTGGGACCTTAGCATTCCTAGCTTGTTGTTCTGGAACCTAGGCCATCTTGGTTGTTGAGTCGAGCGGCCATATAATTTATTGTCCAAATTGGGGCACTTCTGAGAGGGAAAGGCAGCACTGTTAATAATTACCTTGGGACGGCGGGGATCAACCAGGATCGTCTCAAGAAGAAAGACAGGTGAATATCTTGCTGTGAAATAAAGGTCATGGTTAGCTCATGATGTTTTTCCTGAAGTTCTCAACTCAAATTTGTGGAAAAGTTTTAATGCCACATATTTTGTAATTATTTCTCAGGAAGCCTGGAAATTTGTTCACACACATACCAGGCATGGTTCACGTGTCGTGTGTGCTGCTATTCTGCAAATACCTTTAGACCCTATTGTGATTAACAGAACCATAAACAATTTCAAAGGCACCTTGGAATTAACTGCCATTATGTAGTCTTGCTATTAGGTGTTTTCCCTTAAACATTAGGTAATAAAATGCAGCTTTGTTTTTTAATTTTTAAAAAATTTTTGGCTGCGTTGGGTCTTCGTTGCTGTGTGTGGGCTTTCTCTAGTTGCGGCGGGCTTTCTCTAGTTGTGGCAAGCAGAGGCTACTCTTCATTGCGGTGCGCGGGCTTCTCATTGCGGTGGCTTCTCTTGTTGAGGAGCACGGGGTCTAGCCGCATGGGCTTCAGTAATTGGGGCACGCGGGCTTCAGTAGTTGTGGCTCGCGGGCTCTAGAGCGCAGGCTCAGTAGTTGTGGCACACGGGCTTAGTTACTCCGCGGCATGTGGGATCTTCCCGGACCAGGGCTTGAACCCGTGTTCCCTACCTTGGCAGGCGGATTCTCAACCACTGAGCCACCAGGGAAGCCCCAGCTTTCTTTTTTTTAGTGTAGGTAGTTCGCAAAAGTTTTTGACACTTACAAAATGTTTCTCCTTGTTTTATTGGGGCATCGCTTACAATACCAAGCAATTGAACGCAGTGGTGAAAATCACAGTATGATCTAGCCCATACAGTCGGTTACTAGGCAACCATTAGAAGCAATACTGTAGAAGTGGTATATTTATTGGCACCAAAGTGTGTTTACGATATACTGTAATGTGTTTCTGCGACCCCAGGAGACCCGCCCCCCAGTTGGGACTTGGAGCACTTCTAAGACGTAGCCTTGGAGTAAACTGGGCTGTGCGGAGATCTACATGCTGCTACCATATTGTTACCCACTTGTAAATTTGATTTACTGAGCTGTGCTTTGGTGCTGTATGGTTATCTAACACTGAGGGTTATTTTAAAAGTGACCCAGTGAAAATCTGGTGGACAGCAGTTACTGAGGGTAGAGTTCTACCGAGTCCACAGTTTCCTCTCTGGGACCCATGGGGGAAATTTTATATGTGTATCAAACTCTAGAGGCTGTGTTTTTGATATTTGTATCTCCTTCATTTTTTGGATACTGTGAATCAAGCATCTAATTATATTTGTTTCTTTGAATCGATGTCTAGGAAACTCAGACTCTGATTTATATAGTTCCCTTCCAACTGATGTCAAGTTGTGTCTGATGGCAAACTTTGGGTCCTGTCCTCACCTTTCAGCTTTATCTCATTTTTTCGTGCCATTAACTTCTGTTTGCCCTGATTTACCCGGTTAATTATGTTACTTTTGCTATTTTGTGCGTGTGTGTGTTTGGGACCCACCTCAAATCATTTTCTTCCTTTCTTTTCCCAGGTGGGAAATTATTAGGTATTTTACGGAATGAGAGAGTGCTGTGTCTTCTTGGAAGTTGCCGGCTTACAGTGGCTTTTGAGTTCTGATGCGCTAGCAGCATGTTATTTTAATGTAGCTGCTTGAATGTGTGCTGTTGAAGTCCGTCGGGGCAAAGTGTATGTCTAAATTTAGTACGATGAGGACTGAGTCAAAAGCAGCTGGTGAGCAGCCCTAGTTAAACTTTCTAGGCCTTTCGAGTGTGAAAATTAAAGTCCTTTAGAAACCAATCTATGAAAGAAAGATTCATAACAATTAACATAAGTCCTGAATCATTTAATTTTACTGGGGAAAAAAAGCCATTAAAAAATAAATTCCTGGGCTTAAAGGTACATTGAATGGAGCGGAAATTCTTTTTCTGTCTCCACAAGAGTGGTAGAGCACTTTCCTCTAAACTCCATTGAAAACTGGGCCTCAGAGCCTTGATTATGCTTCATAACTTTAGTTGAAAAGCAGGAAATGAAATCAAGGTTATTGAAGTAAAAGTTCTTATGGGTCTCCCGCTAAACAAGTATAAAGAATTAGTGCAGGAAGAATAGCTATTTCTCGAGTTTATGAGAAGGAAAGATTTGGAGTGACTTTTCTGGATCAGTTCAGGGCCTTGGCTATTCCCCGTTAATAACAGCCCGTAGTAATGGCCTCTGATTAATTGCTTTGATGGGCCAGGAGCTGTGCTGTGTATTTCACAATCAAGGTCTCTATTCCTCCCGACCGTCGTGTAACGTAGGCGTCCTTCGTCCCGTTTTTAGAGGGAGAGGGAACTAGGAGGCTCACAGGTTCTTGTCTGGGGCCACACGTACACTTGGTGACGAGGCTGTAAGCTGATTCCGGAATGTGTGGACCACAGTGGTGAAAGGAGTTTTCTCCAATGCTTAGGTGGTGGTCTCTCTGTGCCAGGGAGGGTTCTCTGTCCTTTCTGTGCGTGTGCATGGTGGGGTCCACCCCTGATGTTGTTGTGAGGGTTCCGTCATTACCTGTCCCCTTTGTGCAGACGTGGAACTGCAGGCGTGGGGAAGCCTGGCCCAAGGATGCGTGCAGCCGGCCGGGGGTGGGTTGTCACAGCCCTTCTGGCCCCAGCTACCCCACTCCAGTTGCCAGGCCAACTGCATCCTGGATAGAATAACAGGACATGTCCGTATCACAACCAGAAGAGCTGCTAAGGCCGAGCTGCGTCTCGGTTCTCACGTTCATTATGGGACCCGAGGGGTGTGCCTGGAAGAAATGCCCCTGGCAGCAAGGCGTGGGGTCAGTGGGGCGCTTGCAGACAGGGTGAGAAGGGCAGGTGACTTGGAGATGCTACCAGCGATACAGTTCTCAGGGTCGAACGCATGGGTTCTCGCAAAGGCGCGAGGCTGGGGAACGTGAAACCAGCTAGGAGAGCTTGTTAACAGCCGGGGCAAAAGATTGGGGCTCGGGGGTGAGGCATGGCAGGGCCAGACAGAGTCTGTGGTGTGCTGAGGCAGCTGTAGACAGACTGGAGACGTGTTTGTTAGCTGAACTGCCTGAGCTTGCTGGTGATGGAGAAACCCTCAGTTTCAGCCTCAGGTGTGGCCACCTGAAACGTCTCTAGACATCTCTTGGGGACCGCAGTCACCCCCAGCTGGGAGCCACTGGTCTAAAGACTTGGGGGCAGGACTGACCCTCAGTGCAAACTGAAACAGAATTCCTAGTGACCCACCACCTCCCAGTCGTTAATTTGACAAATAAAAAAATTTTTTTCCCACTTTTGGAAAAGGCTGGGGTTTAAGTCATTTTGAGGGCATCTTGTTTCCAAAGGGGGAAGGATCAGAGAGTTGCATAATTTTGGTCTCTGCCTTATGAGTGTTCTTGAGCTTCTTTCAGTATAGTGAAACTCTAGTGTATTTGTGTGAGAGTGTTGGGTGTTTTGGTTTTAGTTTTAAATTTTTATTTTTACTTAGGACATTTTTCTGATGTCCTTAAATAGGGAGGTGACACTTGAAGAAGCACTTTGGTTTGTGAATAGGAAGATGTGTTTGTGTGCCTGTTTGTGTGTGTGTGTGCACGTGTGTTTTAATACTCTGTTCTTGAATTAGCTGGTCATTGCCATTGGTGTCCTAGATTTTGAGGTATTTAGGTAAGCACAGAATTGAATTTGTTTTCCCAAAGGGATTTGCTTGCTGTGTTGCTAAATGAAATTGAGGACGGTACACTTGACCTTTCCAGGTGAGGGGTGGGAGAGTAGGATGTGTTTGCAAATCATAGAAACTGAAACATGAACACCGGGACCATATGGCGTTCAGAAACTTCTATGATAATTTCAGTGACTAAATAACGTGCTTGACAATTACATTTAAAAGTACACTTAGTGCTCATTGCAAAATGTGGAGAGAGTGCTTTGGGAGTTGAGGAAGAGATTAATTGGCATTCTCTTCTACCCCATGGTACCCTCATTGTGTCATCTATAGACCAGAAACTGATGTGTCACCTGAAGATTATATCGATAGTTTGGTGTTATATCTGTGGGGAGCGATTCAGATTGCTGTTGGTTGACAATTTGCTGAATAAGAAAGATCATGCTTTCCTAATACTTTATTTATTTTTTAATAAATTTATTTATTTTTGGCTGCGTTGGGTCTTCTTTGCTGCGCGCGGGCTTTCTCTAGTTGCGGCGAGTGGGGGCTACTGTTCGTTGCGGTGTGCGGGCTTCTCATTGCAGTGGCTTCTCTCGCTGAGGACGGAGCACGGGCTCTAGAGCTCAGGCTTAAGTAGTTGTGGCTCACGGGCTCTAGAGCGCAAGCTCAGTAGTTGTGGCGCACGGGCTTAGTTGCTCCGTGGCATATGGCATCTTCCTGGACCAGGGCTCGAATCCGTGTCCCCTGCATTGGCAGGCGGATTCTTAACCGCTGAGCCACCAGGGAAGTCCCTATCCTAATACTTTAATGTATCATCTTTAAATGTTGTGATTCTTTTTCTCTCACTAAATAAAATTTCATGCCACTGAATAAAATTTAACGCTTACAAACAAATATTGTGCGACTGATAGCTTATTAAAGTTTTTCGTGTTTTTTTTTCCGTTGATATTAGCTCTGGATGGATTATATAGTTGTAAGCCCAATTGGGTCATGTTATGTTACCTCTCTCATACCAGATTTTCATGTGGCAAGTCCTGTCTTGGTCTTTGTATATGGGATTTATTTGGCATATCATGGTGTGAGTTGGGAAAGTGCTTTGCATTCGTCACGTGTGACATGTATATGGTTGAATCTGCTGTCGTGGGGTGATGGGTAAATGATACACATGTCTATATATATGTGCTCATATACATCAATGCATGCTCACAATACTGATTTTGCCAATTCTACAAGCGTTAAATACTTGTTATTAGTGTCATAATGCTTTAAAGAAGAAATCAAGTTTATATGTGTCTTGGTTAGTGTCTCTGTTTCTCCTCATTTGAATAACTCATACTTTTACACTGAACTTGTAAAACCTGCAAGCATAATAAAATGTCATTTTGCAGGAACGAATGGATATTAAATGACTTACCTGAAGAGTATATGAAGAAAATATGTTTCCCCATTGATTCTTAAATTAAAAATGAATGATGTTTCCTGAATATTTATTTCCCTGTACCTACAGTGCTACGTTTGTTTTTCTTCAGAGACTAAAAAAGAAGAGTGACTTTCTTTTGGTTGGGATCCTGCTGTTTGTTTTGAATGCACAGCTAGGGCATGCCGGCTGTATTCTGTACTCAGCCATAATAAAGTGGTTCTCAGTGATTCTGATGAAACAAGAGGCTGGTTGGCTTTGTGGCAGGTGCATAGGACTTGTGCAGTTTGGTTTTGTTCTGTTTTCTGTCTTGGTTGTTGCTAATAGATAGATGACAGTTTACGATATTTGTGACATTTGTTGAATGAGTAAGCGAATGAATGAATGCACAGAGAAGGCCTTGCGTGCTGTTCTAGTTTCTCTCCCCTGGAGCGTCCACTATGCAGAAGCAGTGTTTCTTGCCAAAGCATATGTA
This sequence comes from Balaenoptera physalus, assembly GCF_965194825.1. Lineage (NCBI taxonomy): Eukaryota > Metazoa > Chordata > Mammalia > Artiodactyla > Balaenopteridae > Balaenoptera > Balaenoptera physalus. The sequence continues at coordinate 110,244,051 of NC_138885.1, read as the reverse complement.
GAGAGCCGTGTTCTACACCCAAGTGTGATGGGGTGAGGACTCCCTGACTGCCGTCATGAGGTGGCATTCAAAGAAGTTGCCATTAGCAACCTACCAGTTGTCCCTTGTGTTTTATTATTTTTTATGTTTCGCTGCTATTTTCTGCTATGATGTTGTGAGTACGGTACAAATTTCTGTTTTGTGAGGGACCTTCCTATCTCACCTCAGATGAAAGAGGGCCCTCGGTTGCCCTGTTTACACACTGGGTGTAATAAAATCCAGTCTTAGGTGCAGAGGGATGCTTCTGCTTGTGTGATATCATTCTAAAAGGTCCTCAAGTTCTTAACGAGGAAGGAGGCCCTAAGGAATTAAATCACAGAACCTTATATTGGAAATAGTAACGGCGGGGATTTAGAAATTGCTCTCAATTTTTTCTTCTGAACTCGTGTTTAATATCATCTCAGGGTGGGTGCTAACGGCACTGATCTTCCATTGCTGTCTTTTTTTCCTCTTTAGATTTGTGCTGTCACATATGGTAGCCACTGGCCACGTGTGGCTCTTTAAATTAAATGAATTAAAATTAAATTCAATTTAAAAGTCAGGCCCTCAGTTGTACTGGCCACATTTCAAGTGCTCAGTAGTCACATGTGGCTAAATGAATACCTTACTAGATAACGAAGGTACAGTGCAGAAAGCTTTATCAGATGAGAGATGGTTAGTTAGATTTTTGCCTAACAGGTATTCCAGGAAAGAGAGGGAGGGGAAAATACCTCAAGTCTGAAGAAGAGAGAAATTTCAAACCAAGTGACTAGAACAGCGAATAAAAATTCAGCACATCAAAAAAATTATTACATGAAGGCTCATCATCATGTCATTTTAGAAAATCAGGGATAAAGGCAGTATCTAAGCACTTTCTAGATTTAAAAAAAAGTCATAGGAAGGATTTTGAATCAGAATGACATCATGTTTCTTAAATTAGAAAACAGACTGAGCTTAGAATTCTATGAAAATTTATTTTCACTCAGAATTTTGAAGTCATTCCCTCACTGGTTGTTAATTAAGAGTAGCATAAAGTTGTTTGTCCATGTTTAGGATATCAGTATAATTTAGATTTCATACATCACTTCTCAGGAAGCTACTAGAGAATGTGTCCCATCAGAATGAGAGAGTAAACCAAGAAAGGGGAAGATTTGGGGTCCTGGAAACAGAAAGAGGCAGAAGGAATTCTCAGGATGCTGGTGTGATCTCGGGGCATCTGCTCTGAGCCGACCCACCTCTGACGAGTACAGACTGGAGCAGAGACCAGAGGAAGGTCTGGTGTGTATATATTTGGGGAGAGGGGGTGGGGGTGAGGGCAGGATAGACATGGAACTGTGACAGATTATCCGAGTTAAAAATTGAAAGGTTGTGGAGGGTGTTGGAGGAATTATCAAAGAAAATAAAAACAGAGGCAACCAATAATCCCAGGAAAATTTAAGAGTTGCATAAGAAAGGAATCATAATCACACTATACTGCTTGCTCAGCGGTACCGATTCCATTGTCAAAATATTACGTGTGCAGTCTAGATTTAACCCCCCAAATGTTATACTGTTGGGGAAGCATGGGAGGGTAAGTCCAGGATTGGTGATGGGAATTTTAAAAACCAAAAATCCTCTTCCACGTGTGAGAAAATCAAGTTAAGTGGTATCTGACGTTGATAGGATATATTATAAGCAGCTTACTTAGAAACATGGAAGTCCATACTAGGGAGCAGTGCCAATAACAGAAACAGTTGTAAGGTTTGAAAGTGGTTGCTCTGTGAAGTAGAATTGAGGATAGATGGTGCTGGAAAGCTTGCCGTGAAAAAGGAGGAGTGTTTTGCCTCCCCTGTGTGCGTGTACTACTTTGAAAAGAATAAAAGTGGTTTGGAAAATGAAAGTACACAGTATATATACCTTGGGCAGAATTATAGAAGTTTTAGTATGGTTCAGATTTGGGGTTCTCCACCTTGGTGATATTGACATTTGATCCAAATAATTCTTTGTGGAGGGGGCTCTATGCAGTGTGCTGTGGGATGTTTCGCAGCCTCCCTGGCCTCACCAGATGCCAGTAGCATTCTTCCCCGGAGTCCTGGCAACTAAAAATGTTTCCACACGTTGCCCCGTGTCCCAGGGTTGGGGCCGGGGGTGGGGCGAAATCAGCGCCATTGGAGAAGCACCGATTTAAAGGATTTAAAATCTGGTATGGAATGAATCATCTCAATATATAAAAACGCTGGTCAGCACAGTATGGGCAATGCAGGAAACAGCAGCCTCATCACGCAGAGCTTGAACCCCACATGGAGCAAATGAAGTGGTTTGGAATTCTCTGGCACCGTGAACCGCCGCCGCCCACCCCTGCCTTTGGGACCAGAATGTGTCTTAGCCCCTGGCTCTTGGCCCGGTTAATTCAGGGCTCACTAAAAAAAGAAAAGGACTCAGGAGGAAACCGCGGCTCCTCTGTCATGCACCGTGGCTTCGGAAAACATATTTTAGATTTTTCACATTATTTTCAGGGTGATACAACTGAATTTCTCCAGAGTGGAAATGTTAATCATTATGGCAACTTCGGGGAAAAAAATGCGCGCTTTGGATATATTTCTCTGCTCAGTTGGCTGCAGGACGAGATACATTCCTCCTACCTCCACCCCCTCCCTCCCTCCCTCCCCCCCTCCCCCCCTCCCCCAGCAATTCTTTTGCAAGTTCTTGGTTCAGTTCCTTGCAAGGTGTTTTCCCTTAGAATTTACAAAGGAAGTCAACAGGAAAACGGTTCCTCAGATTTTTTTTTTGATGTGGATGAAACCTCATAAATAATTTAATACCCTCATTTCACAGCTGAACAGTCTCTGGTTCAGAGAGAGTTTCTTAATTAGGAGCAAAGTGAGGCCTGTAACTCTGCTCTTTTTTTTTTTTTTTAACGTTTTCATTTAAACAAATAAAATGCATGTGCACAGTAATGCTGTGGAAGGGAGACAGAACAGGGCAGTGAAAGGGATCAGGCCTCTGGCGTGTTTTGTCAGCACCTCCATACAGTTCAGCGTTCTGAGCATGATCTGCCAGGAGCGTGTGCCCTTCCTTGTCAGCTTAGACAAAATGAAGGGAAAAAAAAAAAAAAGAAGCCAGAAGCTCACGAGGGGCTCCTGAACTCCGATTCCTGATGGTCCAGACAGAGCCCCTTTGGGGGGTAGGGGGTCTAGGATGACGCAGGAGCAAGTCAGGAAGGGAAGCCTCAGGTCCCCCCGCCTCCCAGCTCTTGTTGGGGCAGTCCTGGAGCCAGCATGCAAAACCACTGCAGCTGTCCTCACACTGGTGGCCCAAAGAGTGACGTTGGTCCGTACCGTTCGGGCGACGCCTTCCTCCCTCTGCTGGATTGAGGCAGCCGCGTTCTCTCCACCGACTGGCCCTCCGGTACTCTGCTTGCTGTCAGCATCCTCATTCCTCAGTAACGTGATAGCGAGAGCATCCCCCGATATTTTGGGAAACTTCCGTGCCTTCCTCTTGCTCCCATTCGTTGCCTCCAGTACCGCTCAAGCAGTAGCCCCTTTCTCTTCTACCTTGCCTGACTTCTTGCGCCAACAAGTGCCACCTCCTCCATGAAGCCTCTCTAGATTTCTTCCATGCGGAGAAGACGGCGTGCATGAGTCCTGGTCATCCTGTCAGCCGCGGTCCTCCTTGTCCTCCATCTCAGTAGCAGTTGTTTGCTAGTCTTTGCCTGATTTTTGAGAGACGGCTGTCACTAGAAGCCAAGAACACCACACTATTTTGGATTTCCTCCTACGTTGCCATACTCTCCTCTGTCTCATTGGCCAGGTCCTTCTTCTCAGGGTTCAGTGGTCAGTATATATAATATATATATAATCGACTATATTATATATATAATCGATTATATAATATATAGTTGATTATATACTATATATGTAGTTGATTATATATATCACATATATTACCGACTATATATATTACATATATAGTCAATTATATGTATTATATATATAGTCGATTATTTATGTATAATCTATTCTTTTTCAGATTCTTTTCCATTATAGGTTATTACAAGATACTGAATATAGTTCCCTGTGCTATACAGTAGGTCCTTGTTCTTTATTTCATATATAGTAGTGTGTATCTGTTAATCCCAAACTCCTAATTTATCCCTCCCCCCTTCTCCCTTGGGTAACCGTAAGTTTATTTTCTATGTCTGCGAGTCTGTCTCTGTTTTGTAAATAAGCTCATTTATATCATTTATTTATTTTTTATTTATTTATTTTTATTTATTTATTTATTTTTGCTGTGCTGCACGGCTTGTGGGATCTTAGTTCCCTGACCAGGGATTGAACCCAGGCCCTCGGCAGTGAAAGCTCGGGGTCCTAACCAATGGACTGCCAGGGAATTCCCTGTATCAGTTTTTTAGACGCCACATGTAAGTGATATCGTATGATATCACTTGTTTTTCTCGGTCTGACCTAACTTCACTTAGCATGACCATCTTGAGACCAGTGGTTCTCAACGGTGCGAGTATGCCCTCCAGGGGACGTGGGCAGTGTGGGTCAGTTTTGGTTGTCACCCCTTGGGAGGATGGGGGATTCCTATCGGTGTCTAGTGGGAAGAGCCTGGAATGCTGTTCAGTATCCTGCAGCGTAGAGGACAGCCCCACTGCAGACACAACGGTCTGATCTAAATGCCAGCAGTGCCGAGGATGAGAAATCCTGCATCAGATGCTTCCTTCCAGGCTCACAGCTTCAGAGGTCATGGTTACTGCCGGACTTAACTCTGTGACTGTGACCTGTCCCACTTGCTCAGACCTGTGTGTTTAACTACCTAGTTAACAGCCTGCTTGCAGAGCCAGTGGGCGTTTCAAAGTTCACACCTTAAAAGACTCTTGATTTCTCTTCCGCTCAGCCTTCGTGCATCCCGGGCAATGGCCCCACCGTCCAAATTTTGCTCAAGCTCTGAACCTAGAAGTCGTCCTTGCTTCTTCCGTCCCCTCCCCAGCACGCCTCTGCCCTACCGGTGTGTCCTCCGCATCGCACCCCCAGGACACCTCAGACTCTGTGCGTCCCTCTCCATCTCGTCTCTCATCTTCCCCACCTGCACTGTGTGAGCCACTGTGTTCCTCTGCTGAGCAAGAGCTGCTTCGGGTTTTGTTCTAAGAACGATGGGAGCCCCTGAAGGGTGTCGAAGTAGAAAGATGGTCACATTTTCTTTTCTCGTTCAGTCTGGTGCTGGGTGAAGAGAGGTCAAGAAGAAAGGATCAGAGTCCTTTGCAAGGGCTGCAGAGTCCTCTGTGATCCAGGAGGACTCACTTCTGCTGCCCAGTCCGCTGACCTTCCTCCCAGTCGCCAAGGTCGATCTCACCACGGGACGTTTGCACTTGCTGGCCACTCTCACTCCCATTCGAGGGCTCCCTCCTCGTAGAGCTCCATCCCAGCCCCCGGTGTAAACTCAGCTGCTTGTCCGCTGGTCCCTTGTCTCCCACTACCAGTTTGAGCGACATCACTTCTCTCCTGTTAAACGGTCTCGTTGTGAGTTTTCTGGCGAGTTTATCGTCACTGATCTCCCCTCACTGAGATCTCCCCAACCCCCCTTCTCACTGTCCGGCCGGGTAAGTGTCACATGACGGCAGACCTCTGGTGTCCCGGAAACCAGGGCCGCACTGAGCAGCGTTTCCGCTTTCCACAGGACTGGGCGTGTAGTTCTCAGTAAGCATGTGCTGAGTTGCGTTGAATCTAGAAATACCTGTGTTTTCACTTAGCGTCTTTTAGGATGCTAGAGAAAAATGAGAGATGGGTAGATGTTTCAGTGACTGGAATTCCCTGGGAATGTGATCACAGTCGGTTCTCAGATAGCGAGACTTCTGAACAGATTTGTGTGTGTGGACAGTCGCGTCGTGTGCTTTACCTAGAGACGTAAGCCTGCCGTTCACCTACGGTGGTGGTCCGCCATCTGACGCCGTTATTATTTCAGCTTCTTAAGACCTCCTATTTCAGAAGTCTGCCTGCTTCGGGAATGGTCGAGAATGTATTCGAGATGTCTTCGTTGATATGTTTTGCCTGACTTTGGGTATTTTTTTCATTGACAGGTAACTGAAGACAGAAAACAGGCCTAAAAATAAACCCTAGAAGGAAGAAGGGATTTGCCTGCATTTGGCTCTGAGTAAGTGGAATTGTAAAATGGATTTCTTTCTTATTCCATAATGAATATCCTGTCAACCCCTCCACGTTTTCTGGGCTTAAAAATTAACTATTACTGTATTGGCTGTACGCACCGGAAACAGTGATTTCCCAGGATTTCTTGTAGTAGGTGATCTGGTAACCAGAAAATGCTTTGTATCTGCGTCGGCACTTCATAGCAAGCTCCTGTGTTATTTAGCTTCTGGAAGTCAGGAACTTTAGGAGAGAGAAGTGGAGATGGTCGTTAAAGTGCGTGTGCTTTCGAGGCAAGCGTCGTTGCTGCTGGTTTTTCCCATGTGCGTTTCAGGTACTTATTTTTCCTCAGATGGCTGATTTATAATAAACAGAGTTTTTTGACTCTTTTGCCTTTCACAGGCTCCCTTTGTCTTGTATGTGCCTCTCAGAATGTGTTTGGAAAATGACAGGCATCCACTGCTTGTGGACCAACCAGAATTTTCCATAAAAGCCTTGTTTGGTACCATTGTGAGGCAACGTGGCCTGTGCTCTAGGCCCCTGGGGAGGCGTTTTCCTTCTGTCTGAGCCCCACGTGGACTGTTGTGAGGGGTAGAGAGAACCCAGACTCACCGAGAACAGGGCCGTCTGGGTTCTGGAGTTGCCATCTTGGCTGCTGTGTTTCACCCAGTTTACAGCGAGGCCCGATTCTCACCCACATCAAGAACATCCTTTTCAGACCACCTTTTATGAAAGTCTCCTATTTCTGGGATGACCATCCTTTGAATCTGTTACTTCTGGAGCATTGTGGAGTATACAAGGATGTGTGAGGTGTGTCTTGTGTTTTGGGGTAAGGGATTACAGGTGCTGGAAAGCCGTGGTGTGGATGGGCTGTGACGTGGGTGGTGCAGACATCTCCTGCTGTGGGAATTCCTAGGAAGGGTCTATCAGCCTGTGCTGGAGCAGCTGAGGAAGGCTGGACCTTTCTCTTGAAAGGGACACTTGGGTTGGGTTCGGTGCTGCATGGGATTTCAATACGTACTGAAGAAAGGCGTTCTAGACGGGGACTCTGTGGGCAAAGGGGAGGAGTCAGGAATAAGAAAGCTTTTATTTTTTTTAGGGAAAAGTGGATAGGCCAGCCTGGTGGAATGCAAGGGACTGGGGGGAGGGGCAGAAAAGGTATAAGGAAGAGGCAAGGACTCTGAACTCGACCCTGTCTGCACAGTGCCTAAAGGAGACTGATTCTGATTCTCTTAGCATTAGAGCTGCCATGTTTGTGCACCAAAGGTGACCTTTAGAACCAGCCCCTACGGGTGAAGAAGGATGAGTATATCATGGCAAAATACTTCTGTAACACTTACTGTGTGCCAGACACTGCCATAGTTTGGTTAACAACTTTATTGAGTCATAATTCACACAGCTGACAATTCACCCATCTGGAGTGCACATACAATTCAGTGGTTTTTAGTGTATTCACAGAGTTATGCAACCGTCACAGTTGATTTTAAAACATTTCATCACTCCCCAAAGTATCTCATACACGTTAGGAGTCACTCCCCATTCCCACCTCCCCCAGCCCCTGATCACCACCAGTCTACGGTCAGTGTCTGGGGATCTGCTCATTCTGGACATTTCATGTAAATGAAATAAATCATGTAATATGTGTGCTTTGTGACTGGTTTCTTTTTTACTTAGCATAATGTTTTCAAGTTTCTTTGTAGCATTCCTTTTGTTTGCCAAGTAACATTCCATTGTATGAATAGACCACATTTTGTTTATCTGTTTATGAATCAGACACCGTTATTTTTGAAGACTTCTATTTTGAAGTAACGTTGGACTCAAAAAGAGGCTGCAGAAATAGTACAGTGAAGTCTAGAGCACCTTCCTCCGCCTTCCCCGGCTGATAACATCTTACGTGAAGGTACTGCTTATGGAGAGTAGGAAACTGACATGGGCAGTGTTGACACAAATGCAGCCCTTATCTGGATTTTAGCAGTTCTTATGTGCGTGCGTGTGTGGGTGCATGCGGACAGTGTATGAAATACAATCACGTGTAGATTCGAGCAACCCCCATTGTAATCTGGTGCAGAACTCTTCCATCAGCACAAGGAAAGCTCCGTGTGCCCCGTCTGTATGGTCACCCTCTCCAGCTCCTGGCAACAACTGGCTTCTCCGTCTCTGTAATTTCATCCTTCAAGAATGTTCCATAAATGGACTCGTGCAACGTGCGGCCTTTTGAGACTGCCTTTAGTGACTTAGCCTCCAGCCCTTCAGATCCATCCCAGGTGTTGTGTATCATTACCAGCGCCTATGCCTAGTATTCCACAGTCTGGGTGCACCAGTGTGTATTTATCCACTCATGTGTTGAAGGGCGTCTGGGATCTTCCTGGTTTGAGGCTACGACAAACAGAGCTGCTGTGAACACCCACGCACAGGTTTCGGTGTGAGCCAGATGCTGTTTTCAGGTCCCATTTATTCCTCATGCCGTCCGGCGAGGTCGGTGCCATTGTTGCCTCTATTGCCCAGAGAAGGATGCTATGGCACAGAGGAGCCCTGGGCCTCCCCAGGTCATGTGGGCAGTGCTGGAGCTGCCGAGTTCGGAAGATGCAGCGATGGCATTGGGCTTCCCCACCTTCAGGACGCTGCTCAGGAGAGAGTTCTGGCCCAGCTGATGCGGAGAGCAAGCCACCCCGCGTCCCCCGCCAAAGAGAAGAGTGCCAGCGTCAGGGCTGGGATCTGAGCCGTGCCGCTGGGGATGACTCCCTTTCGTGGACAGAAACAGACCCAGCTCGGAGGGAGCCAAGCCCGCTGTCCTGTTGAGCCGCATCCCCCTTTGGAGGCCTCTGTGTGTGATCGGGAAGGAGGGTCAGGCAGCTGGGAGCCCGGGGAAGCCCTGCAGGTGTTGTCAGCTTTTGGGGTGATGGAAGTCAAACCCGCGGTCCACGGGGCACGCATCCGTGTCATTGCTGCCGAGAGCCACCCGGCTGCGCTCCCAGAGCTGCTGCCCACGCGCGTCTCCGGGAGCTGCCTTCAGAGGGGCTGCTTGCTTCCACCTGGAGTTCAGTCATCCAGGCGGCGAGAGGCTGAGCGGTGTCCTCTGTCAGTGTTGTCGTAGTGCAAGGACAGAGGCAGGAGAGCAGGAGAGCCCCCCTGCTTCCATCACCCGCGCCTCTGGCCCATCTGGGAGGCTGGTGGGATCCTCTGAGCCTCGGTCTTCTTTTCTGTGCAGCGAGGAGGTTAATCCTGCTTCGTAGTGTTTCGGTACAGCGTGTGCAGCAGTGTCTTGAGTGCATCGAGTCAGCGCACATGCCTGTTCTTCCTCCTGCTCTTTTCCCACTTCCCCTGCCTTAGTCACAGTCTGGAAGTGATGGAGAACCCCGGACTACACAGTGTTTGTTTTGGGGCTGCGTTCTGTGTGTGTGTGTGTGCGCGCGCGCACATGCGTGTTGCTTATTCTAAGCCTTCTGCTTTCTCATTGTTCTCTGCTGTTCTTTTTTTTTTTTTTTGGTAGGGGGTTCCTAGTAACTGGGATGGGTGGCCAGTTCTCACCAATTCCTTTCTAGTCATAAAATCCAAGAAGGGCTCAAATGAGCCAGGTAGCTGTCATTAAAAGGAGCCCTGACTGAGAGAAGTGGTTCCCTGGAGCTCAGAGAGAGTTTCCCGTTAGAATTAATTAGAAGTGGGCACAGAAACAAGGACAAAACAGTGTCTTTTGTGGATCTCATCTGGGTGGACCGTTGTGTTAAAGACCAAACCGGTTGCCGGGGTTTTCATACTAAGTTGGTGCAGGTGGCAGCCCGGGGAGGGGTGGGGTTTGTTCAGCAGGCCTGGGCTGCCATGGGCTAGAGTGGGGTGTTGCTCATTTGTCTTATCGAAAGCCATAAAGCGTCCCGGGTGCCCTCGGAACCATCGCCTGTTGATTTAAAGACATGAATTCCATGTGGTGGAACAATTGCATTTTCTGTGGTCTCCAGCTGATGAAACGTGCTTGATGAGGTGCTGTTGATAGTGTGATTCAGCCCTTCCTTCCTCCCTTCCGACCTTCGGTTCAGATTTATTCAGTGTACTGTTCTTTCAAACGACGTTTGTCTTCTTGAATGCCCAGAACACACAGGTCGAGCCCCACAGACACTCCCTCCCTCCATGTCATCAGGAAAACTGCTTTCCCCCGAGAAGCTGCTCCTTTCCTCTCGAACCCACGCAGGCTGGGCAAGGGCCGTCGGGAGCAGCCATGTCCCAACTGAGGGATTGAAAGTCTGGTGAACTTCTTCACGATGGAATCTGATGCAGATAGACATTACGTTCTGATTAATTAAATTCAAGAATAAGCTCTTGAAATTGGCTGTCAATTCTGGTTGTAAACTGGCCCGAAAATGATGAGACGTTTCTTTCCTTTCTGACATCTGTTGCTACTTCTGGCTCTTGTACCAAATCAAAGTATGTTGTTTTTCTTAGTGTTTCCTTTTGGCTTTCCTTGTAAACATGGGTGGTTCCCAGAGATCTCTTTCTTGGTTATGGACAGTGGCTCTCAAGTGGGGGCAGTTTTTTACCCCCAGGGGACACTTGGCAAAGTCTAGAGACATATTTGATGGTCACGTTTGATTGATTTGATTGGGGGTGTGTGTGATACTGGTGTCACTGGGTGCTGCCAAACAAACCACAATGGACGGGACAGTCTGCCGCACCCCGCCACACACCAGAGGATTATCTGGCCCCAGATGTCAGTAGTACGAGCTTGGCTGCTCTGGGGTTTGGCCCAAAACTTGGCACGTGTTGAACATCGCCCTCTGTCTTCTTTCACAGTAGTTCAGCGCCTGTTGGCATTGACTCTGAAGCACCATGGTCAGGAGTTTTTGATCCTCCTACGATGTCACGAATACGCAGTATGACTATACTTTTAGAAAAGTATATGCTTGCATTTCTGTTCCTAAATTATGTTTTCCTTTGCAGGAAGAAATGCATTTTTGACAGTGTGATCGTATGTATAAATTCATAGGCATCAATTCAGTTCAACTTCATTTAATTTATAGTCTGTTAAAGAGTTTGCATAATTTGGTTTTTTTTTTTATGGTCAGTGATAATTCTAAATCTTATTACTTAGAATAATTGCGGGGAATTTCCTGGCAGTCCAGTGGTTAGGACACTGTGCTTTCACTGCCCAGGACCCAGGTTCGATCTCTGGTTGGGGAACGAAGATCCCACAAGGCATGCTGCACGGCCATCAGAAAAAAAAATTGTGGGATCCTCCAAGTTCCTACTTATTGATTGATTGATTGATTGGCTGTACGACGAGGCAGGCAGGATCTTAGTTCCCCGACCAGGGATCCAACCTGCGTTCCCTGCAGTGGAAGCTTGGAGTCTTAACCTCTGGACCACCAGGGAAGTCCCCAAGTTCCTACTTTTATAAGATACCTCTGTGCACAATTAGCAAATTTTTAAAGGAACCCCCGACATGAAAATAGTCCTCCGGAAGACTGTAACTGAAAGATCATGCCTTTACTTAATACCTATTTAAGTCAGATTTACAAGGGATTATTTTTTATAGTGATAATATGCGTAACATATAATTTACCATCCTCACCATTTTTTTCCCAATAGGTGACAGTTTTATTTCCCATCTTAACCATTTTTAAATGTACAGTTCAGTGTCGTTAAGTATGTTCACATTGTTGTGCAACCATCCACGTGCAGAACTTTTTTCATCTTCCCAAACTAACACTCTACACTCATTAAACAACTTTCTATTCCCCTCTCCCGGCCCCTGGCACCCACTATTCTTCTTTATGTCTCTGAATTTGACTATTCTAAGGACCTCACATAAGTGGAATCATACAAGATTTGTCCTTTCGTACCTGGTTAATTTCACCCAGTGAAATGTCTTCACAGTTCAGCGATGGTGTAGCATGTGTCAGAACCGTTTTCCTTTTTGTGGCTGAATAATGTTCCATTGTGTGTGTGCACCATAGTTTGTTTATCCTTTCCCCCATCGATGGATAGTTGAATGGTTTACAAAGAACTATTTTAAAGTTGGGTCCCTTTATGTCTGACTTGTGACCACTGTTTAGACATAGAAAGTGTTCCAGGTGGTGTGTGGGGAAATGACGAGGTACTCACATAGAACACTCCAGAATCTTCCTCATACTTTTCCTCAAGTGCCCTTAACACAATTCTCTGCTGATGTAGGAACTGTCTTCTGAGATGGGCTTATGTGTTCATCCCACCTGCCTCGTTCCCGTCAGCTTCCGAAGGAGAGAGCAATAGAAGGAGTATTTTGATGGGTAGCAGAAGTGTTCAGAATGGCACCCTGTGCCAGCCCACGTCCCACCGTGCTCTCTTGCATTGAGGGCTCTTCCTCCTTAGCTTTTAACCAGAACCCCCTAATGGAGATGTGTGAATGTCCCCCGCTGCCCCTGAATATGTTTTCCTCTTTCCACCTCTTGTGCCTTTCCTTCTCTGCGAAAGTGTAAACTCTGGCTCTGGGTGTATAAACTTCTGAGACACTTTGCAATCAACATGATGAAGTCTTTATGTGAAAGAGTTCTTGATTATTCGGAAATGTGTCTGTAACTTAAGCATCATCTACTTAGCGCTCCTGTATTGGGATCTGATTTTGTCCTGACACGTTATTGCGGTACTTAATCCTAAAGCAACTGTTGTTTACTTGCAGGGGTGTCTTTTCAACTCTCATGAGCTTATAACTTTATTTACACAGAACAATTGAAATGAATTTCTTTGACATTTTGGTGCAAAGTAGGAAAACAGAATTCATATTGTATCTGTTCTTTTGTTTCGCAGGTAAGGAGTGCCTTCTGAGTGCTGGGTGCTGAGAATGGAGCAGGATATTATTTTGCTAGGGGTGCCTGCCACACAAAGATTTGATCTGGTTTTTGGTCTGAGATGGAAATCGTAGGGTGCAGACTTGGAGGTTGATGTAAGCGCAATAGAAATAGTTGAAAATCTGTTACAAAATTTATATTATCTCTGGCAAGTTACCTTACTCAACAAAGTGCTCTCGTGGCATTTTTAAGTCTTTTAAAATACACAGACACCAGCTACCTTTTGTTTTTTCGAACTAAATAAGGCGCCGTTGTATGCTTTTTTTTTTTTTTTTTTTTTGTAAACCTAAAGAAAAGCTTCATTTGAAAGGCAGATCCTCACAGCAGAAGGATTTTCTGGTTTATTTTATGTTGCTGATTAATTTGAAGTATGATTCAAGTTTTAACTTATAGTTTCTTTATTAAATTAATTACATTATTGGGTACGCATTTAGTCTTTAATTTTATGTTGCTGATTAATTTTAAGTGTGATTCACATTTTTTTCTTTGTTAAATTAATTACATTATTGGTTACTTTCATTCTTTCATTTACAAACCTAATCGGAGGCACTGCATTTGACAGTGATAAAGGGCTGGGTATTTCCTGACCTTTAATATTTTTCCATCCACTTTTTTTTAAAGTTTTTTTACATTAAATGTAAAGCTTTTTACATTTTTTACAGTAAATACATTAAAAAATGTATTTATTTAATTTATTTATTTTTGGCTGCGTTGGGTCTTCATTGCTGCACACAGGCTTTCTCTAGTTGCGGAGAGGGGGGGCAACTCTTTGTTGCTGTGCGCGGGTTTCACATTGTGGTGGCTTCTCTTGTTGCAGAGCACGGGCTCCAGGCACGCGGGCTTCAGTAGTTGTGGCTCTCGGGCTCAGTAGTTGTGGCTCGTGGGCTCTAGAGTGCAGGCTCAGTAGTTGTGGCTCACGGGCTCTAGAGCGCAGGCTCAGTAGTTGTGGCGCACGGGCTTAGTTGCTCCTCCCGTGGGATGCATGTGGGACCTTCCCGGACCAGGGCTTGAACCCGTGTCCCCTGCCTTGGCAGGCGGATTCTTAACTGCTGCGCCACCAGGGAAGACCTCCATCCACTTTGAAGGCATTTTTCTATGTGACCACATAGTGTTTGGTTTACAAAACGTATGTTCCTCTAAAACACCAAATCTAAGCTGCAAATGTGTTTTCAGCTGAGTCTTGTCACAGTGTTTACTGACATAGAATGTTGTCACTTTGCGTGCTGTAGCTATTTGTCTTTGTCAGTGGATGTAGGTAGAATATTAATCTTGTATGAAATTCAGATAAGCAGGGGGCAGATGGATTTATGGCGCTCGAAACCTGTAAACTCTGCAGCTGCGGTGAGTTCTTGAGCTGTGAATAAAGAAATTCTGGACTGTGGCTAGCAAGGGCTGGCGTGACCTGATGTGCCACAAAATACGTCACCCTGTCAGGGATCTGCTTCTTGCGACGTGTCTTCTCTGGTTTGGTCCTGATGCTGTGATGCTGCAGCCGTGCACTCCCTTTGAGAGGAGAGTGAGATGCCTCCTTCGTGTAGCAGCCCGGGCATGGGCAGAGCTGCTCCGCATCCCCGGGAGGCTTTGGGGTCCCAGTGGCTAAAGCAGGTTCTCGGGTCCATTTAGTCTCTGGAGGTTGAGGAGTGTCCGCACCACAGGCTCTGTGTCAGCCAGGTAGGGTGCACGCGAGGCTCGGCGAGCGGGCGCCCCTCCCGGCGTCACAGGACTTCATCGACAGGACTGCAGCACCTGCAGGACGAACAGAGTGGGGTGTACCGGGCCGTGCAGGGATTTTGGAAATGGCAGCACACACACACACACACACAAACACACACACACACACTCTTCCCTAGAGTGGAAACATCCTCTGCTTGCTGACTGCATCCACTGTCTCAGAGAAGGAATGAGCTGTGTTAGTGCATTTGTGATTCATGGCCCAGGCTGGATGGCTTGTAGCCACTTCAGCCAGAGCCACTTTTTTCAGCAGCTTTATTGAGGTATGATTCACGTACCATCAAATTCACCCCCTTAAAGTGTATGATTTGATCGTGTTTAGGGTGTTCACAGAGCTGTACAGCCGTCACCACAATCTAATTTTAGAGTATTTTCAGTACCCCCAAAAGAAAGCCCATACCCCTTAGCAGTCACTCCGCATTTCTTCCTCACTCTCCCCAGCCCCTGGCAACTGCAGATCTGCTTTCTGTCCCTGTGGATTTGCCTATTCTGGACTTTTCGTATAAATGGAATCATATGATACATGGCCTTTTGTGACTTGTTTCTTTCACTTTGCATAATGTGTTCAAGATTTCGTGCGTGCCCTAGCATGTGTCCGTGCTTCATTCCTTTTTATAGACAAATGATACTATTTCATTGTAGGGATAGACCCTATTTTGTCCATCCATTCATCAGTTGATGGACATGGGTTGTTTCCACGGTTTGACCATGGGAATCATGCTACCGTGAACATTCCAGTACAGGGTTTTGTGTGGATGTGTGCAAAAGTAAGATCAAAATGACCCAATGAACCGTTTGCTCTCAAAATATTGGATTGGCCAAAAAGATGTTAGATGTTCCGTAAGAGGTTACGGAAAACCCCGAACAAACTTTTTGGCCAACCCAATAATAAAGGGAGGTTTTTAAGATGAAAGTGTACATTTTTTCAAGTTAAGGATTTTTAAGATAAGTATCCTTGTAAATGTGTTTTTGTCTTTTAGCACCCGCCCCGTCCCCCAGAGTATAGCACAACAGGGCTATTTGAAGTTTGGAAGGTGTTGCGTCCTTCCCTGGGTTGGGACAAGCCAGGGCACATGAGTGTGCTGTACCCAGGAATGCCTCGGACGCTGTGTGCCGCACACTTGGGCAGATGCCAGGCCTGCTGAAGGCGGTGCAGTATGCAAACAGGTTTGTAGATGGACCCGGAGAACTCCAGGAGCACAGAACTGAGAGCAGGCTAATCAGGGAAGGTCGGGTAACGTGATGAGGTGCAGCAGGTCATTTAAATGGGCCCACGTAGCTTGTTCGGATGAGGTAGGTGCAACCCTTTTCCTTTAACCCAGACTATATTTTTAGGCCCATCTAAGTATTTTCCAGGTTCATATATTTTTCATGTATGGCCTGTAAATTTGGAATAAATGCCTTCTCTCTCGACTTCCTGTTTTTAAAAAATACAGTTCTTACAATTACCAGCTTGTCCAAGGGTCCAGTGGTCAGTTTGTGGAAATTCCCATTCTTTAAATCTATAAGAACCGCCACATTCTTTGCAATGAGTTATTCTTATTTTTCCGAGCCTACATCCTCCATCGTGCCTGGTGTTAATTTGCCTCCCGGTCATTCTTCTCCTGAGGCCCTCGAGAAGCACGCGTGGCGTTAGAACTGTAATGAACGCCGTCGGATGGCCTCGGGCAGCCGCCCCCGATGGAACTTCCTAGGAAGGTGGGGTCGTTCCACACCCGTGCCATCCGGTGGAGCAGCCCCTGGCCCCGTGTGGATCTTGAGCTCTTGAAATGTGGCCGTTGTGCCTGAGAAAGTGGATTTTAGATTCGTTTCATTTTAATTCATTTAACATTAAAGAGCCACATGTGGCCAGGGGTTGCCCTTCGTGGACAGAGCGGGTAGATCAGGAGCCTGATTTGATGGGTGAGTTCAGTGAGGCCCGCGGTGGTGGCAGGAGACAAGATGCGTCTGTAGAAGAGCCAGACTGACCTGGGCCTTTATCTGGGGGGATACCTGGAAACCTGTGTGGTCCCTGACCCCTGAGAGCAGTGGTTCTCTGAGGAGGTGGTTTGCGTTTGCCGCCCCTCCGCCTCCCCAGATATCTGGCAGTGTCTGCAGGCGTTCTGGGGTTGTCACCGCCGGGGGGCAGGGGAGCTCCTGGCATCTAGTGGGTGGCATGCTGCTCAGCATCCTGTGGTGCACAGGACGGCCCCCCACAGAGTGATTTGGTCCCAAATGTTACCAGTGCCGTGGGGGAGAAACCCTGCTGCAGATTCACGAGGCTGGCCTGGTCCTTCCATGGGGCGCAGACGGCCGCGGCCCCATCTTGTAAATGGCGAGAGGGAGCTTGCTCACGGGCTCGAACCGGGGCAAGTGTGCCGCCCGGTGGGACCAAGGCGGAGGCGGTGAGTGGGGCGCCCGCCCCCCGTGTGCTGGTCCACTGAGTGTACGGTAGGAAGGCGGCGTTTGTCAGGGGTCAGTCTGAGAGTGTCCTTTTAAGTGACAGAAGCCACAAAGTCCTCCCTGCTCTGCGCTGCTTTCTCTCAAGCTGAATTACGGGAGCCCTGCCCCTCCCTGGTCACCAGCGTGGCGGGAGACGGCCATGGGGCCTGGATGTGTCCTCGTCACTTCGGGTTTGGTGACTTACCCCTCCAAGATACTCAGAAAGCATTTGGAAAGGTCCTTTTTTGCGAACCCGTCTTGGCAGTGTCGAGCCCGTGTCCGCTGGGTAGCCGCAGAGGGGCACCCACGTCTCGTTAGGGCCGTGAGGGAATTCTTAAGAACGTTTCCTGGGTGTAGTAAACGGCCCGGCACGCACCCCAGCTGGAGGCGGTCCCCCACCTCCCAGCACCCCCAGCCCTCCCCCCAAAGCAAGCTGCTGCCGTGGGAGCTGGCCCTGGTCCCGAGAACGACGGGGCGTCGTGAGGACCGCGTGCACGTTTGAGGGTCGAGGCTGAGCGCTGCATCGCGCCAAGCTGGAGGAAGCGGGAAGGAGCCCTGGGAGATGCGGGGCCGAAAAGGGCTCTGTCGGTGGTGCAGACCGGAACGGGATGCTGCAGTCAGACAAGCGGCGTCCTGTGCTCGAGCACAGACGGGTCGCCGCGGCAGGTGCAGGGGCCGCTTCGGCAGCGAGGCCGCTCCTGGCATCGTGGAACTGAACGGGCCGTTTCTTCTAAGGATACTGCAAAGTCTTGCGACCTCTGTCATCCTGAGGAAGGTCGGACAGCTTGCCAAACAGATAACATTGATAATAAGAGGAAAAAGAAATGAAACCATGATGCTTCTATTCTGTGGAAGTCATTTTTATCCTGTTTGCAGAAACCATAGATTTAAGTGGGACAGATGTGTCAGCAATTTAATAAGACAGTTATCCTAGGAGTTAAGTTGAAATCATTCACAAAAATAAGCTCTCTGGCAAACTTGAAACCCCGGGGGGATTTTGGATCCTATTTAATGTAAAATGCCTTAAAGCGAAGAGTAGCAGGCATTTTGTTCCAGTTCCAGGCAGTTTATTGTTTTGTGTTTTTTTCCCCTAAATATTTGTGAATGTGTGAATTACTCTGTGTTCCAGCCATGGAAAATAAAACCACAGAGAGGGGGAGGGAGGTGTCAGATAAATTCCTTTTCAGCAGAGAATTGAGGCGTCTTGTTATAACAGAATTCATCTCCACAACAACGTGATGCAAGAAGCTGTAACAGAGCTGAACTTTGCGGACTGTATCTCCACCGTCGATGCACTGGGAAGCCCACCCAGGCCTCGTCGCAAACTCCAGTCTTAAATTTGGTGTGAAAGGGGCTTTAGGACACCTGCCTGTGGGGTAGCGAAGGCGCAGCTTCTAGGATTCCGATTTTACGTCTTCTAGGGACTGGCCTTGACATATCTTGTGTCGACGCTTACCGATAGAACTGGAAATCGGAACCAGAATAATTAGATTGACTTTTCAGATCCCGTATGTGAGCTGAGAAGGGACTCGAAAGCATGCCCTGTTTATTCTTGCGAGGCTGAGGGAGGAAACGACGGGGCCGTGAGTCGCTAAGAGCTGGTTGTCATTTTCCTTTACGCAGCACGGGATGCCCTCTGCATTTGGGGGTTCCGGATCTGGCGGGCTAGGATCCCCGTGCGGCCGTGAAGAGAAGTGAGCAGCATGGGACTGCTAGCTGGTTTACACCCTGACCTCCTCTCAACAAGTCAGCCTTTTAGTCCCTGCCCGCCCCCCCCCCCCACCCCCCTAGAAGACAGCAAGGAGGGAGCCCACAGCCATTTCCCACGCTGGATGTGAGCACTTCTGCACCTGGGAGTGACAGAAGGTCGAGGAAGGGAACGGGAAGATGGAGATGACAGAGGGGATCTTTTAAGTGGGTTCATGAAAGTAAAGGGAGCCACACTGGTACCAGCTTTTTTTTTTTTTTTTCCTGGCTGTGCCGCCTGGCATGCGGGATCTTAATTCCCTGACCAGGGATTGAAGCCATCCCCCTGCAGTCGAAGCACGGAGTCCTAACCCCTGGACCGCCAGGGAATTCCCTTGTACCAGCCTTGATATTCGTTAAAATCATATTGATTTAACCCCTGTCATTATTAGTACTGCTGTGGTTCTTGTTGCTCTTGGAAAAATTATCGCACATCCATCTTGAGTCCCTAGAAATGACAGCCCTGCTGAGTGAAAATGGTAAAGACCCCTTTCACGTGAGGCCTGACGTTGCACAGGAACAGTTTTTTTTCATCTTCCCAAAGGCCGTCTGAGTGAGTCGGTTAAACTCGTGAGCTTGCACATCTGCAAGTTCTTTTCTCGTGCTCTCTGTTATGATTGGTTCTTCCATTTCTTGTCCACCAGGACGCATCAAAAGGAGTCAGAGTTCACACTTGGCTCCGGAACATTCCAGAACTGGACTAGGCTCCAGTGAGGAGCCTTCAAGGGCTCTGGTTCTCACTGAAGGGGGATCTTCCCCCCGGCGACTCTTGGCAATGTCTGAAGATGGTTTGGGTTGTCCCAGGGAGGGAGGCACTCCCCTCATCTCTTGGGCGGAGACCAGGAATGCTGCCCAACACCCTGCAGTGCACAGGACGGTCCCAACAGCGGTGCCACCCAGCCCCAAATGTCACTGGTGCCAAGGCTGAGAAACCCTGGCCTAGGGTGCTTTCCACTTGCTCGGTGCTGCAGGAACGGCTCTCTCCAAAGATTGTCTCCTTGGAGAGGGCCAGGTCCCTGTACACGGGCCAGCTGTGCAGGTCCCCGAACTCTGAAAGGAAGTTGGAAATGTGAGGGTCAAGTCAAAGGAAGCCTGCTGCCTGTTGAGCGAAGCAGGGACCCTACCCCTGTGAGCTGCTGGAGGTCTGCTGCCTGGCCCAGCCCGGCCAAGGCCTGGCTGCGTTTCTTTTTTTTTTCTCTTTAATTTTATTTATTTTTGGCTGCGTTGGGTCTTTGTCGCTGTGCGTGGGTTTTCTCTAGCTGCGGCGAGCAGGGGGCCACTCTTGGTTGCGGTGTGCGGGCTTCTCGTTCCGGTGGCTTCTCTTCTTGTGGAGCATGGGCTCTAGGTGTGCGGGCTTCAGTAGTTGTGGCACGTGGGTTCGGTAGTTGTGCCTCATGGGCTTCAGTAGCAGCACACAGGCTTCAGTAGTTGCGGCACGTGGGCTCAGTAGTTGTGGCTCGTGGGCTTCAGTAGTTGTGGCACTCGAGATCAGTAGTGGCGCATGGGCTTAGTTGCTCCACGGCCTGCGGGATCTTCCCGGACCAGGGCTCGAACCCGTGTCCCGTGCATTGGCAGGCAGACTCTTAACCACTGCACCACCAGGGAAGCCCTATCTGCTCAATTTTCTGTAAACCTAAAACTGCTTTAAAAAATTGTTTATTAATTTTGTAAAAAGTGCAACCCATGGCTTGACCAGTTCTGTATATACCACTTTCTTAGGCAGTAAATTATCTTTGCAGAGCGCCTTTGGGCAACAAGCAATGATGCAGCATAGCCCACATAGACAGAAGGGTTTTGAAGACAACAAGCCTTCAAACTCATCCCCCCACTAGAGTGTGAGCAGGAATGACAGAAGGGGGAACAGAATGTGGTGTGTGGAACCCTGGGTCCCCCTTTTAGCTACAATCAAGGAGTCACTGAGCACATGAAGGCAGCCTCGCAGGGGTAGCACCGCTCTAAGAAACAAGCGACACTTCTGACTTGTTTTACCCAAATAACTTAAACAAGCAAATAATAACCAAGTGATTCATCCTACATGATCTTCAGTTTTCCCATTGATACAACTGACAGTATTATGCATTATAGATGCTGCTGTGTTGTTTTCAAGCCTTCCTTGAAAGCCTTCACAAAAACGTCAAAACATCCTCGCATATGATACTGATGATAAGGAAGTGGATATGTGTGATCACATATGAGATATCTTATTCAGGGAAGTGTGGGAGGGTTCTTCTTTAGAATATTTTCAAAAAGCTCTTCTAAACACTAGATATATTTTTTATTACTTTTACTGCTGTTATTCTCCTACTTGTTACCTGAAGTTTTGTCTAAGGACCGCAGGGGTTTTCTTAACCTTACAAGTAAGTTTCTGTTGAGTAGAACCTCGTCATGCTACTTGTTGCTATTGATAGAGTTTGTTAAGCCAACAGTGAAAGCAATCTGTCCTCTCAATGCATGGTAGCACTTCAATAGTGGAGATTCTGGAATGAATTTTAAAATCAGAGATGAGAAGCATTTCCCCCACCCACCTGGGATTGGAAAGAGAAAATTCAGTAAGACAAAACAGGATGCAGAGCTTAAGAAGTGGGTTAGAGCCCACGAAGTTCTAAGAATCACAACTGTTGAAGAAGTATTAAGCAGACCAGAAAATTAGTGAAATGAGTCCAGGTTGAGTGAGACTGAATGCTTTCCCCAAGTCCCACATGGTAACTGCCTTTTTTCTTCTGTAGGGGGAGAAAGAATTGGGAAGAGATTTCAGATTTCTAGAGATTCCCTTGAATAGTTCCTACTGGACTGCTCACTGGGACAATATTCTTTTTCCTCCCCAAGGTGGCCATATGCAGCAGCAGTTCACCCCATCCATTCACTCTCATCACTTAGAATGGAGTTGTCCCCATGCAAACATGGAGCAATGGCACCGTGAGAATTGATAGGCTCATGAAAGCAAGGCTGATGGGAGCCCTGGGGTGCACCCCCAAACTAAAAGGACTCAGGTTGCAAGACCTGTCACTTAACAGTCACAGCAGGATATATTTTTGGTAATTGAAGCCTAATTTGGATTGTGTTTTTGGAAAACGATAACATTAGTTTTCTAAAAACTAGAAAATTTGTTAGGGGGGAGTGGTGGCTCTCTCCAACTCCACTTTGAAGCTAAAATGGCAAACTGTTTGGAATACAAACTTTTCCTTCCCGTGGATTTATGTAGTAGATGTTTCAAAATGACTGGCAAATACATAGAATTCATACAAAGTTAGAGGCAAAAGGGTGCTCCAGAACCCTCTGGTTGAATCTCTTCACTCTATAGTTGAGGAGAATGAGGTCCAGAGAGGCTAAGTGTTATGCCCAAGGGCACACAGCTGGCTCACAAGACGAGACTTGAATCCGGATTGCCTATGTACTGGCCAATGCTCTTCCCTCTCTACTGTGCTCTACTTCCCAGCACCACAAGAGGACACCTACTGTGTCTTGCAGAATCTAGACTATTTTTTGAAAGCTTGGAACTAAACTTGTGACTAATTAGAATACAGTGTTCCACCACCTTTAAGTCACCAGCTAAAATCCACTGCTCCCCGTCGCAGCACGCCCGAGGCCTTCTGGGTAACCAAAGAAAGATTATTGTCTCAACTCAGTTCTCTGTGTCTAGGTACCCACAAAATGGAAATCACTTTACTTGGGGAAGAGCAAGAGGACAAGATGAGATGAAAAGGAAGCATGTTTAAAATGGATAAAAGGAGGCACTTTTTCCCCACTACACACAATTGAACTGGGGAACTCACTGCAGCAGGATATTAAGATCAATGGTGAAGATTTGTGTTTTAAAAGATTAGACATTTCACATGCATATCATCAACAGCGACACTCAATGGGATGAAAGTAAGATGGATGAAAGTTCTCAAGCTTCAGTGCATAAGTTGATCACCAACTGGGTCAGGTGAAAAGAAAAAAAGTTGTCTACTGGATTAAAATTTCACAGAAAGGCAGATCTGGGGGGTTCCAGTCATTGCTGCTGTGTAACAAACCACTCCAAAGTAGTGGTGTGAACCAACAGGCATTTTATTATGCACATGGATACGGTGGATCAGGAATTTGGAGAGGGCACAGCAGGGATGGCTTGTCTCTGATTCATGACATCTGGGGCCTCAGTTGGGAAGACTTGAACAACTAGGAATGACTTGAGGTTGGGGGCTGGAATCATCTGGAAGCTTCTTTACCTAACCTGGGATGACTTGAAGGCTCACTCAGCTGGGACTGTCAAGTGGAGCATCTATATGTAGGTGTCAAGAGGGAGTGTCCCAAGAAAAAGCACTTCCAAAAAACAAGTGTCCCAAGAGACCCAGGTAGAAACTACACGGCCTTTTATGACCTATCCATGGAAGTTTTAGAGCATCACTTCCAACACAGTCCATGGGTCCAAACCGTCACAAGCCCACTGAGATTCAAGAGGAGGAGACTTAGGACCGCCTACATCCCTCCCCTATGGGGAATGGCAAGATCACATTGCAGAAAAACCTGTGGGATGGGAGAGGTTTTCGCAGCCATCTTTGGAAAATGCAATCCCCCAGGGAAGTGGTGGGTGATGTGAGGTTACAAGAACACACAATCTAGTGGAAAAAAACTGACATATGAACAGAGAATCACAGTACAATAAAATAAATTTCAAGGTAGTTATTTCCCCCTCTTTTGCAAGAATTCTTTTTTTTTTCCCTTTGATAAGAGTCATCACAGTAAAATTTTTTCATTCATTGTCTGTCTTCTACTAGATTGGAATCTCCATGCATTTAGTTTCCTACTGTAACCCCTGTGCCTAAAACACTACCAAGCCCCAAATAGGCACTCAATAAATATTTGCTGAAAGAGTACACGAGTAAAGTGCTGTAATAGAGAAGTAGTGGGAGGGCTGTGGGAGTACAGGTAATAACAAAGCACTCAGCTTGACAGAAATGACATTTGAGTGGGTCTTGAATGCTCTTGAAGGATAAACAACAATTTTTCTGGTGGAAAAAAAAGGGAATAAATTTTTCTCCTTAAATCTCCTCCAGAGACTTCATTAGCCAAGTTTAAGTGGGCAGATCTCATCCTAAGTGTACAGACTGCAAGTAGTAGTTACAATGTTCTTGGTTGCAAGTGAAAGAAAACAGGGACTCAAATGTATGAAAAAATAAGCAGCGTATCGTATCACATAACAACAAGTCTGGAGGCCAACAGTTCAGGCAGCCTCAATGCCATCCTTCTTCACTGGGTCAACTTAGCTCCTTTGTGGTTGCAAGATGGTGCCCACAGTGGTAGGCATCACAGGCAGACAAAACAATACCCAGCAGGGGAGAGGACTGCTTCTCCTTTGGAGTAAGAGCTTTCCCATAAGCCCCTGACAGACTTACCTCACACTGGCCCCCACACCACGCCTTATTGGCTAGAACTGTGTCCCATGCATGTATGTAACCTAAACGCTGATAAGAAGAAGGGGAGAAACACGAGCAGTTAGACTAATCACGTGTTACTCCTTGGGGCTTGACCTGAAGCTCCTGCCTCTCCTGAAGCACAGGGCTATGCAGAAAAGGGTGGATTCCCCCACAAAACAGAACAAAACAAATAACGGGGGTTTTGTTAGGAAGGAAAAAGGGGAGATGACTCCTCGGCACATAATCAACAGTGTTTGCAACATTAGGCTTGGGGAAGGTTAATGTTCTGTTTTCTTTGTGGATGACTATTACCTAACAATTTTATTTATTCTTTTTCATGCTTTTTGCTCCTTTCCTTTCTCCTCTGCACTAGTAGTCAGTTGAATACATCAAGCGCTGTATCAATAGGAAAGAGTGTCATGTGTACAGTGTACATACGAATCTAATTAATCAAAAATATGTTGATTAGACGTGAGTGCACTTTCAGGTAAAAACCTTGATTCACATGCTTCTGATAGCATAGCCATGCCCAGCTGTTCACCACTTGAATCGTGCTCTTTCATGGCCTTGTGCCCGTTACTTGTGCTGATTCCTCTGTCTAGGAAGTCCTTCTCAGTTTCCTTACCTATAGTGGATACTAGTGATTGCCTCTCCAGCGTCCATTCTATCCTTCTAGTAATTTGCTTGAAGAGATGGCGAACTGCCAAACTACTTTTTTCAGACTCCCTTGCAGCTAGGGTCTTGATCTGAAATAAGTTCAGTCAATCAGGTGCACTTGTGTAAGATTTGGAGGCAGATGCAAGGAGAAGGCATCATTCTGTTGCTGTTGCTGTTGGCCAGCAAGGTTTGAGCAATAATGTTAAGAGGCATTTAATGCTGTTGGACTCAATGTCCTGTTTCAGTGTCTAGTCACCAGTTTCATGGGTGTGAAGCGCCCTTGCTGCAGCACCATCCCAACTTCTGGAACATAGCTACTGTGGTAGGCCCATGAACTCAATAGCCCAGGGGTACCCCCCTGACTTCTGCCCCTCCAGCTCATCAATTTTGTAAGCCTCTGTTTGATTCTCAGTATTAAATATTTCTCTGTTTGAAACACCTAGAGTGGTTTCTTCCTGTACTAAACCCTGACTCATAGATCACCTAATTCATATTCAGCCTTCCAGGCACAGCCTGGGTCTTCCCTGAGCCACCAGGTTGGGCCAGGTGCTTCCTCTGTGCTCCCACCACGTCCTGCCTGGTAAGCCCATGCCTCTTCATCTTTGCACCCCTGGCACCAGTGTTTGGCTCACAGCATGTGCAGCATCAATATTTACCGAACTGAAGCTCCCTCTGCCAAGATACCAGACAGGTCCTGAAATCTAGTCTAAAGGGTGCCCCACCTCATGCCTGGTCTGCAAAGCCCAAAGAACAAGTGGCTCTAGACTTATACTGGATTCTAGATGAATCCAGAGCCCTCAGCTTTTCCGTACTTTAGTCCCCCACACAAGAGGCCACACCAGAATTGAAAATTTGACCTGATCCCCAGGAAAAGGATGATAAGGAACAAGGGAAGTTGCTTATCTCAAGAGTTACCATCTGGTGGTTTTCAGGACCCTCTACTGCTGGGCCTACAACGAGGCCTGCAATCAATGGCAGCATAGCCTTTGGAGCGAGGAAAACCCAAGTTGGAAGGTGTGTGCCGTTGTGTAGCAAGTTACTTTCTGAACCTCAGATTCTTAATCTATAAAATGGGGCTGATAATATCAACCTCACAGGGTTCTTGGGGGTAAAAGAGATTATATATGTAAAATGCTTAGCACAGTGCATGCACATTGGAAATGCCCAATACCCATCAGTTACTGTTACGGCCACCATTGTTGTTGACTGTGCCATCACTGTACCACAATTCTGTTACATATTTTTTACTTCATATACATATACTTTCCTTCAGCCCAAACAGACTCACATGCAGTTAGACTAGAACGTACTTCTCTATACTTTCTCCCGAGGTGTTCCATTTTACATCATGATGTGATTAACCCTTTTCTGCAGAAGATCCAGCTAGGCCCAAGTTTGGGGCTGTGCTGAGGAAATAACAAAACCATCTATGTCAGTGGCTCTCGACCCTAGCTGAAAATCAGGATCACCTGGAGAGCTAAAAACAAAAGGGCAACAAAAAGAAACAAATAAAACGAAACCAAGAAACAATGTCTGGGTCCGTCAGCCAGAGATTCTGATTCAGTAGGGCCCAAGCATCAGTAGATCTTAAGGCTCCCCAGGTGATTGTAATGTGCAGCTGAGAGCCATTGCTGAGGGTGGGAAAGATTAGCGCTTCCATCGCCTCTGGGAAAGAAGAAAGAAGCTCTTACTTTTCTATAATCGCCACCCCAGTGGAGGAGGGGAGAGGACTAAAGATTACAGTTGAATGATTCCACTTATAATGTGAACAAGGCATTCTTATTATGAACCTGGATAAATGACTCATCATGTTAATCCTCTGATTAGTGTCTGGGTTTCTCATCTAGAGGTGTCTGATCTGATGAGAAGAGGAGTTATCAGAAATGCTCTAGGACATGGAAAAAGCTAGTCTGGAAATACCTGTGAGGGATTTCAAGTTGGCTTGTGGGTGTCTGTCCTGTGCCAGCCCTGTGCACGCTCGCACACTTGCGGGCTGGTTGCTGATGTCAGGTGTACGCACTTTGATCCAGGGCAAGTGAAATGATCCCTGCTTTGGCATGAAATCTAGCTAATATCTAAATGCTAGAGATAGCTGGTGACAGCTGGGAGTGTGCTCAGACATAAAGTACAGGCATACCTCATTTGATTGCGCTTTGCAGACTTTGCTTTTTCACAAATTGAAGGTTTGTGACAACCCTGAGTTGTCAGATGATGGTTAGCATTTTTGAGAAATAAAGTATTTTTAAATTAAAATATGTACTTTTTTAAAAGACAGAATGCTCTTGCACACTTAATAGACTGAAGAATAGTGTAAACATAAGTTTTATAGACATTACTGGAAAACCAAAAAATCCATGTGACTCACTTTATTGTGATATTTCCTTTATTGCAGTGGTCTGGAAGCAAACCCACAATATCTCTGAGGTATGCCTGTACATCTAAAAAATGTAACTTTTTCCCCATTATTAAAGTGATACACAAAAGAAAATAGAGTGGGAAAACAGAAAAATAGCATGAACCCAGTAGAAACTAATAACAGACTTAAATAGAGTTACGAGGTGCTAGACATGGTTTTAAGCTCTTCACCATATAAATTCATTTACCCCTCACTACAACTCTATGAGGGGTAACTCCACTTTACAGATGAGGAAAGAGGACCTGGAGCTGTCGTGTGACTTGTCCAAAGTGGCAGCTAGTAAAGGAAGAGCCAAGGTTTGGACTCATGCTGCATTTAACAGGGTAGGGTCAACCTCAGAGATATATATAGCTCATAAGGTAAGCTTTATCCAAGGATTCAATGCCACTTGCTAAAGTTTAAAAAGTTAATCTCAGTTGCCATTTATTCATCCATTTATTTCACAAATATTTACCAAAGGCATCTATGGGCAGCACACTGTTCCAGGCTTGATTATCAAGATACTGAAGAGTATAGAGAGGCTACCTGTCCAGTCATTCCTATAGCATTGAACTCTCAAGTGTCTCAATATGTATAATCAATACAAGTATAGTAAGATTAGAAATGCCATAACTATTCTCTGATTACAAAATCCAAAACCAATACTTCAAAACTTTCAAAATGTCACAGTCTTACTGGATGGAATGTTTGGCATGATCCTCCGTATTTTCATCAATTAATAAGTACACCTTGGACAATAATTTAAGTTGAACCTCATGAATTCCACTTTGTAGCAACACGTTTAATATAACAGTAGTGTCTTCACGTCAGAAATTTGGTGTTTTTGGATGGATGGATGGATGGCTGGCTAGATGGAAGGATAGATGAGTGAATTAATAGCTAAGAATGCCTGGCAATGTTCTAGTTGCTTAAAAATTGCATCTTTAAAAATAATTCAGTGTTTTCCAGTTTGTTAAACAATAACTATGACTCAGAAGAAAACTGTGATTTCTGTCCTTTCCATGGACTAAACATGCAACTTCAAGGAAGCCATTATGATGCCAGTTCCATCTGATTGTTGTGAGGATCAAATGAGCTAACTGAAATGAATTATGTAGCACCCTGCCTAATACATGTTAAACAGCATATTTTAAACTGCCTTTAAAGTGAAATACTATATGCAGAAAAGCAAAAATTCAAATGATACAAAAAGCTATACAATGCAAAATACGTTTCTTTTGGCCAAGTTTTCCCGCTATTATTACTACTATTATTAGAGATCTCCACGCAAAAATAACATCTCCCTGTTGATTAAGAAGGGAGAGGTTTACAGACTAGGAGATAACATCCTTTGAGTCAGAACCAAGTGAAATAACACATGTATTCTGGTTCAATTCCAGCATGAGTGATTAACATTCTCCAACTTCAAATAATTTTTATTATTAGCCAACACTTGTCCATCCCCAATAATACACATGTTGCATACAGGCCACAGAATGAGGCAGCCTCTCTTGGCATGTTCACAATCTGTGCATACTTTCCACTGAGGGTTTCCCTTTCTTTTTGATTGCTATTCCATAGCTTTTCAACTCCCACTACTTTCAACCCTGGGATGTTTGCCGACACTGAGTGCCAAGTAGTTCCAAAAAAACCAAAAAAATATAAGCACCTGTAGACTCCCAGGGAATGAAAGAGGTAAAGTACATTTTAAACATATTTATTAACGGTTTTAATGTTTGTGAAGAGATTTATATTTATTTCTTTTAACTTTGAGGCTGGGATTATTTCTCACAAAGTCTTGTTGATAAGCAGGAGGAAGAGGGCTATTCTGCAATTTTGTCTCCCAGTCTGTGTAAGTGGGATCCAGGACACAAGAACGACTCAGCCCTAAAGTGCAGTCCTGAGTCCCTCAAGAACTCAGGCCCTCCTGCCTTTTTGCCGCCTTCTTCCAGTAGAAGGAAGGGGTGGGGGGAGCGGGAAACAATTCAAACCCTCTTTGTAAGGGGCGGGGCCGGGGCGGAGCCTCCCGGCGGGCATTAGAAGCAGGTGACCCAGGCTGGGCGGGAGAGGCCAGTCAGCCCGAGGCCGTGACTCCACTGCGGCCAGCGCCGCCGCCGCCGCGCGCAGTTCAATACCCGCCGGAGGTGGGCCAAAGGGTGCTAGAGCGCGGGGGAGGAGCGGAGCCCGGCGCGTCCCGGGAGAACCGCCACCGCCCCCAGGAGTCCGCTGGAGCGCGGATCCCCCTGCAGGGGAGGAGAAGAGCGGCGGGCGGGACGCGGCGGCGGGCGCGCACCATGCAGTCCTGTGAACACACACTGGCAGCGATGGGGGAAAATAAGTGTCCCTGGACTTTGGACTAGATTACAGCCAGATATTCCAAAAGCATCGAGACACTGCCCTCTGCGGCCTCTGAAAACAAATGAGACCCATAACACCCTTGCATAAGCTTTTAAAACATGGATCAGTGTAGCAAAAGGAAAGCTGTTTCCCCCCCGCCTCACCTTAATATATTTTTCTCTTCCTCCTCTTCTGAGAAAGCCTATATAGTGATGAGCACACACTTTACTGTTAGAGAATTCTGTTTGCTTTTCTAATCTGTTGAACCATTCCCTCATTTATATATTAAAGTCTATGTATTGATGAATACACACGTACACACACCACGCATACATACTTTACTGTTAAAAATTCTGTTTGCTTTCCTAATCTATTTAACCATTCATTCAAGAAGAGTGTGAGGCCATTACTGGGGAAGGGGGTGACAGTGCATTGGCCAGCAGAATACCAGTGACCAGGACTGAGTGGGGACTAAATTTAAGAAGCTAAAATGGCAAAAACAATTAAAATTTGAGGATGTCTCCCTAGAAAAACAGCAAGTGTAGGGATTTGCGCTTCATTTATACCAAAGTTGGAAAAGTCAGATTTAAGCCCAGGTCAGTTTTTACATTATGGATATTAAGTAAACAAGTGTATAGTTTCCATAGTGTATTTAAGCACTTTGCTGGTGGAAAGAAGCCTGGTGTTATAGTTTTCATGGACTTTCAGAAGCTATTCACGTTTATAAAAATGCACTGCTCTTACACACTCATCCTCTGAATCAAAATTTCAGTATATTCGACAAAACCTTGTACACAGAGCTACAGAACTTTTTGCACATCTAATTCCTCTACTTGTTCAGAAGCTTCTTAGAACCTTGAAATAGATCCCCTGCCTGAGGGCCAGTTCCTCTCTTGTTTTTCAAATGAGGAACTTTTCTGATCACCTTGACCTCTTCCCTCAGTTAACATTTCTTCCCAGAAAGTACAAAGATTATTCTGCTGCCTTAGGTCATTGTGACTAATTTGGGTTTTTCCTCTTCCTTTTTTTTTTTTTTTTTGTGGAGGAGTGTAAAGATGATGCAGAATGTATCTAAAAGTTGTGGGATGATGTGGTTGAAGTGATTTAATTCTTCCTGTTAAAACAACTATTTTTCATTTTGGCAACATACCAAACCTAAAAAGAACAACCAATTTACTTTAAAAAAAAAAAAAAAGACAGTTAAGACAAAGGATACTAAGCCAAGGAGAGGCAATACAGGTAATGCATTTGGAGGTCTAGGTCCAGGCCAACTCTCAGAGCTGCCTCTGTTTTCAGCCTCTGTTCTCACCGCTGCTCTCCCCCTCCCTTCCCTCAAAGATGAAGCCCACCTGCTTCCCTCAAGTCTTACCTCAGCCACCCCTCCCGCTACCCAGGGCAGAGAAGCCCATCTATTTATGGTCGCCCCCTATTTCCATCTCATATGCTGTTTTCTTCTGATTTTTATTTTTATTAGGCAAACAATCCACACTCATGAAAACAATTATAAACTGGAAGGTTGTGGGGTGGTTTAGCAGCTTCTTCACAGCCAGCTCTGTGATTTTAGTGAGGATTTAAGGCCCAGTTTAGTTTCACATGTACAGCTTTTGGGCTGTCCCTTTCATGGTTCAATTGTAAGCAACGTCTCCCATCACAGATTAGGGGGTAAAGATTTAGAAGGAACTAATATGTGACCTCTCAGTAAATCAGTTGATAAGACTTAGGAAGTCATTTTAATTTATATTATTAACCTCACACTTTGAAGCTGTCTAAATTGGCTGAAAAATAAGTATTCTTGGTGCCTTATTGGTTTGTCCTTGCAAACCTTTGTCATGTTTTCTCGTAGTCATTTCCAGTGATAAGCCTGTGTGTGTGTTGTGTGTAATTGTGAGCAATGTACAAGCTTAAATAACGTGCTGACACCACTGTTTCCAAGTTGGTATTCATTAGGCCGTTTCCTCCTGGGCTAGGGCTGCACTAATCCCGACACCGGCTGCCGGGAGAAAACCTCATGGAGCCCACAGCGCACCTTAATAACAGCATCCGTGACCTGCAGTCTCAAGTACAGAATGGGAACCCCAGAGCTAGGAAATGTAGTTGTATATTTTAATGAACTGCTACCCCTGCTAAAGAGGCTTCTTTCACTTTTGTGCTCTACAGAAAGACCAAGGGGGGTAGGAGGGACAAAGCTTTGAATAACTGCTTTCTAACACCGAATGTGGCCAACAGGACAGAGAACATCACAAATCTAGGCAGGTGTGAGGTACAGTGGCTGAGGATTTCCTGCTCCCCCTGCATGCTCTCTCTTGCCTCCAAAGTCCGATCAAGTGATCCTGGGAAAAAAATACGCCTGGGTTGAGGAGGGTGGTTTTGAAAGAAAAAGCTACCAAGACATTAAAGCAGGGTGAATGAAGGGTAGGCAGGATGAAAGTAACTAAGTAACCTGGCTCAGAACTCTCAAAAGCTTCTAGCAGCTTGATGACAATTACAGGATTTATTTCAGTCTGTGGTACATCATTTGAAGACAATATTACTTCATGTTGTTACAAACTGTATGTATAGCGTGTATGTGTTGTGGGTGTGTATATAAATAATATATATTATATATATGAGAGATTTAGTGACTTTTGATACGGGTTTGGTGCAGGTGAATTTATTACTGAGCCAAGTGAGGCACATACTGAGTCAGTAGTTCGAGTCCAGGGCATTCAGTACTTTTCCTGATTTCCATGTGTGTATAGTGCCTGTCCCATGCTGTATTGTCAGTGTCATGTCAAATCCAGAACTCACAAAGCAGAGCCAGCGATATTTTATTTGTAGACAATCAACTAGAATCTATAAAATTATTACTGGCAGATGATTATAATTCCGGATCCCTAACACTAGCAAAAGGAAACCCAGAGCATCTTGATAAGAAGTTTTCTGTTTTTGTTTTGTTCCTGGAAGTCAGTAGAATAGCAGTTGTATGTGGTTATATTAGTGCCAAGATACTTAATTTGCTGACCTTATTATTTCAGAAAAAAAAAATTGTATGTATTATATTTGTGGGAAGTTAAAATAATGCTTTGAGATTTTTATCAAATATGGAGAGTAGTTATTTATGAAAAACAAAGAAATGTCTATTTTTGTTTCTTTGTTCCCAATTAATGTAGCTAAATTTTAAAGTGCATTAAAGCAATGGTAAAGCAAATAAGATGCTGTACAAGTAGTTTTCTCATGCTTTCATGGAGAGACACTGTTTTCTAAGAGTATCTGAAGGAGGTATGTGCATTCTAACTTCATGATCAGATTTCTCGGATGTACTTTGAATATAAGTGGCAACGTTTTTATTGATAATAAAATCAAAGAAATTCCAATCACCAGAAGGAGAACTAATGAAAACATGTTTTACCTGACTGAATATACTTCATAGGTTTCTCCTGCTTATCCTGTGATTGTTTCATGATTCACTTGAAGAAATGAAGGAAAATACACATAAGAACAGAGACATTACCTGAGATTGTGTTCTATTTTATCAACCCTCCATCTATACTCTGTACTGAAGCAATTTGGATAGAAGTGCTGCTGTTGTTGTGTGTGTCTGGTTTGCAGTCAGAAACTCCCAAAACTTCATCATTCAGCAGTTAGATCCACAACTTTGTATTAAGGTCTAAATACAAGTCAGGGAACCCAGATAAGATAAGAGGATATATGGTTCTCCCTCTGTATTTGTGGGTCATTGGTTCCAGTAGTCTCCCTCCCCCCCGTGCCACCCCATACCAAACTCCATGGATGCTCAAGTCCCTTATAGAAAACGGTGCAGTATTTACATATAACCTACGCACAATCCTCCCATCTTCCCCCGCACCCTCCTTTATACTTTAAGTCATGTCTAGATTACTTATAACACCAAATACAAATCCTAAGTAAGTAGCTGTAAATATAATGCAAATGGTTGGTGGTGTGCAGCAAATTCAAGTTTTGCTTTCTGTAACTTTCTGAAATTTTTTTCCCTAAGTATTTTCAGTCCATGGTTGGTTGAATCCACTGATGCAGAACCTGTGGATACGGAGGGCCAACTGTCAATTGATTTAGAGTTGGCACTTCCCTGACAATCTGGACAGATGCTTAGTAAACGTGAGATAATTAATTTAGCATCAAAGTGAGTACTATGAGCATTATTAGATTGGTACATGTTAGGGCATTTGGGAGAACAGAAAATACAGCAGTTGAGCTGGATCCTGGTGCAAGAGCCACTGTGCCTTACCCGTCCAGGTCTCTAGTTGGCACATCTTCCCAATGCTTTCTCATTGTTCATTCCCCCCAGTGGAAAAGGGGGGCACTGTTGGACTTAGGAAGTTGGAGAAATAGGTAATAATGCTTCTTTTAGTGATTTAGTTACAGAGCTCTTACGTGCAACAGAATGAGAGGAAGTAGAATGGTTCTGTGCATAGATTTGGGAGCTAGACTGATTAGGGATTCAACTCCC
Source organism: Balaenoptera physalus (assembly GCF_965194825.1). Lineage (NCBI taxonomy): Eukaryota > Metazoa > Chordata > Mammalia > Artiodactyla > Balaenopteridae > Balaenoptera > Balaenoptera physalus. The sequence goes on along the minus strand of NC_138885.1, from coordinate 110,209,948 downwards.
AGCTCCATCATTCATGGGCTGTTGATCCTGAACAAATTACTTAAGCTCTTAGTACTTCGTTTTTGTACTGCATCTTAGTACTTTCTCATCTGTGAAAGGGGGATAATGATAGTACTTATATTTTAGGGTTGAGAGGATCTAAAAGATGAAATCAGGTTAAGGTAAGTAAACCAAGGAGGAAGCAACCATTCAGGCATGGAATGGAAAGGGAATTGAAAGACTAGTTTTCAAATTTGTGTCTGCATAAGAATCATTTGGGGTTCCTATTAGAAATGTAGATTCTCAGGCTTCAGCTCCAGGAATTGAGATGAATTTGGGATCCAAGAATTAGGTCTTTTTGTTCTGTTTTAGTAAACTTTTAGAATGATTTTAGGTTTACAGAAAAGTTGCAAAGATATATCCGTTTTGCCCTAATATTAACATATTATCATAGCACATTTGTTAAACTAAGAAGTCAACATTAACGCACTACTGTTAACTCCAGACTTCATTTGGATTTCACCAGATTTTCCACTGATGTTCTTTATCTGTTCTAGGATTCCGCGTTGCATTTAGAGAAGCTTCATTTCTTACAGGGACTTTCAGCCCATGAGAGGCAGGTGGTCTGGAGACCACATCTTGAGAAACACTAGGACATGTCAAGGGCTGAGGAAGGTCAAATTGCCCCATCCTCACCACCATCCTGGTGGTGGGGGTGTTGGATATAGAAATTTGATTTGAAGAGTTGGGATGGAATCCTCTCCCTTAGATGAGAGGGGTTACCTTAAGAAGTGAGGCATCTATTCCTAATGCCAGATGAAATGAGTTTTGGAGTTTGGAAGGTGGGGTTGCTGCCTAGCCTGAGGAGATACATCTAGGGATGTGGGCAGATCAGGGGAGTGAGTGCAGCAAATTGGGAACAACTACTTTGTGGGAACACAGGAGGGCTCAAGTAGTTGATTAAAGGGGATTACAAGGGGCCAGTTAGCCCGTGAGCCATAGAAATCCTGTATTTCCTGGAACCTGGTGATAGTGTTTTAGAAATGGCTCATAGTAGTAACCAACATCAAGCACTGCCACATTGGACACGAGCAGAGAGTCAAAGGGTGAAGCTGAGATGACCTTGTTGAGAGAGGGCAGTGGGAGGTGGACAAAACACTGATGCCCTGCGTTTGGAAGAGTCGGTTCCCACAGTGAGGAGATAAAGGGCCACCATCTGGGGAGCTAGAAGTAAAGGTCAGTAGAATTGAGAACGGTAAGATGAAGGAATAGATGTTGTAAGAAAAAGCTAGCAGAGTAATTTGAGGTCTTGAAGTAGAGATCGACATATTCTTGAGGACCTTAGGTTCTGAGGCTGTCACTGACTTTCTCTAATCACATTCAAATTATTTAGCTGCCCTCACAGCAGTTAAGTAATCACCTAACCTGTTCCTTTTTTTTTTTTTTTTTTTTTTTAAAGAACATTCACCTCTTTTCATTTGACTCTGGATTTCTCTTAATTTCTATACTACTTCACTTTCCTGGTTCTTTCTGCATGTTAGCGATCCTAAACCATAAACTGGTATTCATAACATTTCTTTCACATGAAGTACATGTTATCTCATCTGCCAAACCCATTTAAAACGGACTAGTGGAAATTGCCTCAGAAGCCAAACAGATTGCACCTGTGTACAAGGGACCAGGTGTCTCTGAAGGGCTCCTAGATCTTTTGTATTCTTGCTGGCACGGTGTCAGGCTGGCCAGGCTGGTGAGTGGCTAACAGTTAAGATTTTAGGTGATCTAATCCTTAACTTGATAGATGCTGGGTGTAATCTACAGATTCTGCATAGAAATTAGCACTTACCCCTGGGAGAGCCCCTACCAGCTGTCAAGTGCTTTACCAAATAGCTCTATACTCAAGAATGCGGCTTCTGGGTGAGGGAACAGTCGTAGTCATTTTACATGTGGTTAGAGAGAAGTCTTGGGTGATGAAAGATTTTAGCTAACCTACACGCTATAGGTAAACATTTCCAAAAACATTGCATAACCTGAATACAGAGTGAATTGTTTTCCAGTAAATACTGGCTTCAGCATTTTTCAAAAATCAAGGAATGGTATATTTTATAGAATGGGAAAACTAAGAAATGAAATTTGACCTGTTGTAAAACTAGGATTTAGTGCTGTTGAATTTCAAGAATGGGCATACAGGGTACATTAGGAGTAAATGTGAAAGCATAGGGTCATGATGGAATCTGATACAGGGTGGAAAAAATTTCTCTTAACCAGAAACACTGGGCCCTAAGAAGTTGTCTTAGGGTCAACCACATGAATTTAACATACAAAAATGGCAATTTAATTTGGTTCAAACATACATTTCAAACTTTTGTCTTTTCCTTGTAAAGAATAAAGTTCAGTTCACGGTATACCAGAGTTAAAATTGCACAGATGTCAGTATTCCAATAGAGAAAAATAATTTTTCTTAAAAAGCGAAAAAATAAAATTTGAGTTCAGGTAGTCAGATATTCTTTTATAGTCTTACTACTTTAGGGAACAAACCCTTCCTCGGTATAAAAATCTGGAAAAAAATGCCATAGTTGCCACCCTATTAATAACTAGTTTCCATGCCCCATATTTGTTGGAGAACCTACTTTGTGATGTTTAAATTTTTACCTTAAGTTGCCTCAATTTCCCATTTATTAAAATGGCTGTATTGCCTCTAGAATTAAAGCTGAAGGGGAAAAGCAATTTTTAGCGATTCCCCTTATTCTACCAACTTGTTCTTGAAGCTACAGTCATGCCCAATGTTTCTACCCCCAATTTTTTTTTTTTTCAAACCTTCGACCACTCGAGATATGTCAGCATTTCTGCTTAGTAACTGGCATATTACTACGCGGTGCAAACTATTGATATAAACAGTGACTTGTGATCGATTTTTTTTCCCTTCTGTACTAAATCAGATCATTTCTCCTCATCAGCAACTTAACAAGAACAAAGTTAAAGATGTGACCTTAGGAAGGTAACTAAGGTGAAGGAAATACTACGGCAATACTATCAGGACTGATGGAATATTGCTCAAGTGCAGTGGCTAGGGTCTAAAAGAAACTTGAGAGATCTGGTATATTTCCAACTGAATGTTAAGTGAAATAGCATGTTAAAGTCAAATTACGTGGCTTGTTTAAAAGTCACCCTCTTAACAGCAACCACAATTCTACTGCTTCCTGTTCTTCCATTTTCTTTCCTGTTCAATTGCTTGAAACCCTCAAACAACAAGTTCTGATTCTACAGTATTCCTGTAATTCCTTTCTCTGTGGATTTACCTACTTTTATCTTTCAATGTGCATTTCCATCTTGGCACCATAACAAACAATTCAAAAATGCCATCTAATGCATTATGCCACTGAGCACTGTAGCCAGTGATTTTAAGTGGACTAGATTATCTTCAGGTTGAAAAGAGCGTAAGCTGAAGAAATAAATGTCTACATCTTAACTAAAGGCAGGGGTCAAAACAACTTATGAATGGTTAGTTGGAAAATGCTTTAAGGCCCGACTATCAGAGCTGACTGAAAACATTTGAGTTAGGCAGAGTTGTAATGTTATGTGAACAGTGAGAAGTGTTACAAACACAGTAGCCATATATTTTAATTAAAACAGAGTTTATTAGCTTTTCTTTTAATATAAACATGAGGAAGAAAAACCACATAAGTTGTAGCATTCTTTTCAAAATAAAACTGCAATCAGTACTTGAATTTCCAAGCTCCAAACTCCATAAACAATATTTTTTGAGGTGGTAGATTGTAGTATTTTATATACCATAATTTATCATTTATGTCTCTGTCCCTTAAAAATGATGGAACCTGCAGCACTCAGTATAATGTGAAGCCTTGCTATAAAGAGAGAAAGTACTTCTGGCCCAGAAATGCTTTGTTTACAGGCAAAATTCCTAGGATTACATTTGAGAAGGTAGGAGGAGAAAGATTTCACATAGTTGAGAACACTTTTTTTTTTTTTTTTTTTTTAATATTTCAAGTTTAGGTGACATCGTTACCAATCTCCAAAAAGACTGATTACTGGACCTCCCTGCCTTTTAAAGCCTGAGGTAAGGGTTCCTAAGGTTTATATGTTTCCTCTTACATAGAACTTGAAGTGAGACACCTACAGCCAGGTTAACACACAGGATAGAAAAGCTGTTTCGTATCACTTACTCTCCTGTCACTACTACTAGGGTCCAGTTCTTTTCAATTTATTACATGTGAATTAACACTGTTGTTCATAATTCCTTTACCAAATCTAGAAAAAAGAAACTTAGGTGATCAAGCAGGTAAGCAGCCCAGCCTTGCAAAGGACTATTTTAAAAAGAGGAGGGGAGGTATCCCCTCAAGTCTTAGTGCAATTTTAAGCTTTGATACTTGTAGAAGTATAAATGCCACAAACTTATGAAACATCATTTGAAAGTTTAATCGAATTTCTTCTAAACTCATTTAGTTTTGTAAATTTTAAACGTTAAGCGTTTATTGTTTTATTTTTTAAAATTTATGTATTTATTTATTTATGGCTGTGTTGGGTCTTCGTTTCTGTGCGAGGGCTTTCTCTAGTTGTGGCAAGCGGGGGCCACTCTTCATCGCGGTGCGCGGGTCTCTCATTATCGCGGCCTCTCTTGTTGCGGAGCACAGGCTCCAGACGCGCAGGCTCAGTAATTGTGGCTCACGGGTCTTCCCAAGCCAGGGCTCCAACCTGTGTCCCCAACAAGAGAGCCTGCGACAGTGAGAGGCCCGCGCACCGCGATGAAGAGTGGCCCCCGCTTGCCACAACTAGAGAAAGCCCTCACACAGAAACGACCCAACACGCCATTAAATAAATTAATTCATTTAAAAAAATAAAAAATAAAAAAATAAAAGCTTAATGTTTAAAATGTACAAAAGAAAATGAGTTTAGAAGAAATTCGATTAAAGTTTCAAGTGATGTTTTGCCAGTCTAGCATTTATACTTCTGCGACACTGTTCTGGAGTATCCAAGCACACTATATTAAAGCTTAAAATTGTTCTAAGACTTTTGGGACACCTTCTATTTCATCACCGGCTTGTTAATTACTGGACCACCATGTTGGCTGGAATTATGAAAATATCCTTTAACACAAGTATATAACAAAGAGGAAAATCATCACAAAATCAGAAGCACCATTATAGTTAACAAGAAATGCAGCACGGACCCAATAGAAGGAAATAACCTACTTTCTCTGTTTATGATCGCAAACATGCTAATATGCTAATAAGTACTGCCTGCAAAGAATTTGGATGACATGTGTTATTCAGCAGCTTTTTGGTTTAAATTGATTGCCAATAATGACTAGCAGCTTCAATGATATAGTAGGGAGGAAGAACCCTGCAAAACCTAACGATGCTACAACAGTCTGTTCCGAAGTTTGGCTTTATGAGTTGTTAGGAGTCCCATGTTTTTTTTTTTGTTTTTTTTTTGTGTTTTTTTTTGTGTTTTTTTTCTTTTTTGTTTTTTTTTTTGTTTTTTTGTTTTTTTTTTCTTTTTTTGTTTTTTTACTTTTTTTTTTTTTTGGAGTCCCATTTTTTGATGGTAATACTGCACTGATTCTAAAGGAATATGCAGCAGTATGGGACAGTGAGGTAAGAAAAACATAGAAGTTATATAGCTAGTGTCTTTAAAGTCTAAAAATTTAAACTATTAATTAAAAAACGTCACATAGCTCACAGCTATCAGATATCTGTGCGTGGATTGGGAGCAGATATCTGTGCGTGGATTGGGAGCTTTTAGCTTTGGAGTGGTTTTTGTAACTCTGTTTACAATAAAAAGGACAGAAGAGCGTGTTACATTGACGAGGTCCCGTTCTTTCCTATGAGCATAATCTTCGCTTGTCCATGAGTCTCTTGAATTCAATGTCTTTCTTTAAGGTGAAAATACTAACTTTGCTGGTTTCTGAGCAGGAGAGGTGATATTTCTCCAGTCTTTGTTTCGAGGGGTTTATGATGTTACAACCCCTCACTTCTCCCTTAAGAGAGGATGGCATTGGAGCGCCGAATACCAATGAAATGATCAGCGCTGAAAGACCTTCTCATAGCAGCTCTACACACGTCTTTGTATTTGTCGTCACACAATCTGGAAATGGCCTAGGAAAGTCAATCAGGTAGAACATAGGTATAATTAGGGGGGAAAAAAAATGTTCGGACCTTAAAAAAACAAAAAAAGCATCATTGATAAGCCACACATCTCCATTCGTTTAGATAGTTCATAGTTACTGCTACTTTGGATAGCTGATATCTACACTAACTGACAGTTCCCTAAGGTAATAACCTTTAAGGGCTATGATTAGATTGCTGGGGCAAGGGGTAACTTGCCCTAATAACTTAGAGTTACTTAAAAATTGGCTTCCTAATGATAGGCTCCTAATAGCAATATCATCTGTTACCTACACACGTGATCCTTAAACGTAATGGACATACACTTGGGCAAAATCAGTGTTTACTCAGCTATTCAACTTCTCTTCAGTTTTCATTAGTTATTACATACTCTAAGAAAATTTTAATCAGGTAGGTATGTGCTGAAGGTAGGAGAGGTCTAATGACAAGCGCTGAAAGGTGCTATTTCACTTGCACATAAATTATGGTAGAAAAACATCTTATTCTAAAGTACCACCAAGGTACCAGAGAAAGTATCAATTTTAAATGTGTTCATTTCAGTTGTGAATTTTGCTGTATACCCACCAAAAATCATAAGCCATAAGTATTACGTTGTTCCATGTACGTTACCATTTATATTAAAAACTCATGTACTTTCTATATCCAGTGTCTGAATCCACATTATACCTTCCAAGTATAGGTCTCTCAGGTTAGCCACGGATGCTTTGTCTAATAAACTCATGGGACTGAACTGTGATACACATACACACACACACACACACACACACGAACTGCAAGCTGAGTAAAAAACAGTTAAGAGGGAATTCCCTGGTGGCGCAGTGGTTAAGAATCCGCCTGCCAATGCAGGGGACACGGGTTTGAGCCCTGGTCCGGGAAGATCCCACATGCCGAGGAGCAACTAAGCCCGTGCGCCACAACTACTGACCCTGCGCTCTAGAGCCCGTGCTCTGCAACAAGGGCAGCCACTGCAATGAGAAGCCTGCGCACCGCAATGAAGAGCAGCCCCCGCCCGCCGCAGCCAGAGAAAGCCCGCGTGCAGCAGCGAAGACCCAATGCAGCCATAAATAAATAAATACATTTATTTATTTATTAAAAATATCAAGACAGTAGAAATAGTCCAAAACATCAATTATTTTTTTTTTTTTAAACACTTTTCAATTTTATTTATTTATTTATTTATTTATTTTATGGCTGTGTTGGGTCTTCGTTTCTGTGCGAGGGCTTTCTCCAGTTCCGGCGAGCGGGGGCCACTCTTCATCGCGGTGCGCGGGCCTCTCACTATCGCGGCCTCTCTTGTTGAGGAGCACAGGCTCCAGACGCGCAGGCTCAGTAATTGTGGTTCACGGGCCTAGTTGCTCCGTGGCATGTGGGATCTTCCCAGACCAGGGCTCGAACCCGTGTCCCCTGCATTAGCAGGCAGATTCTCAACCACTGAGCCACAAGGGAAGCCCCAAAACATCAATTATTAAAAAAAAAAAGACAGTTAAGAGTGGTAAGTAGATTCTGTAGGTACATCTGATTAGGGATACAATTTTAAGAAATTATTCATGTATGGTTATATGTAAGTGTAGAGGTTCAAATGGAAAACCATTAAGAACAGATTAAATATGATTGAAAGTATTCTGAATTATGGTTACAGAAGAGACAATTTTTTTTTTTTATAATGTGGGATCCCTGTATAAACCATAAAAGACACAGGAAATATGATGCCAACGGGTCAATAAGCTCTTCAAACTGTTAACAGCTTTCCATTTTCCTAATCACTGCTTAATATAATTTAGCTACAGGTGTGGCTTCGGTGGCTGACAGAAAACCCCAGTTAGTGATTTCACAGCCTTACCTCTAAGTTCTGTGCTCTTTCTTTGCTAAGAGGAGTGAATAGAACATTCAGGTTGTTGTCATCTGCTAAGGAGCGAAGGTCAAAGTAGTATTTGGCATACACACTGAAAGGAACATTAATATTAAACTGAAGTAGCTCCACGAAGTGCCTTTCCATCTCATTCCTGGGGGAGGAGGAGAAGACAAAACCAACACAGGACAATTTTAGTCAACTGGGCTATCTTCAAAAATACCATTCTGAGCTACTAGGATGGCTCTAAATACTGTTTTGAAACCAATAATGGCTACCCAGCTGGATTAATACCCTAATGTTCAAACAAGGTACAGCTATTTGTGGTCCTTTCTGCGTCCCAGCACTTTGAGTCTGGGACAAGGGGGAAGAGGTCATGGCCCTCTTATGCACTCATGCTGCTGACTCAGGGGCTCATTCTTCAGAGTTCCATTAGTGCAGCTGTACGATTCATGCTCCACACTCACTCACGAGGCCCCGCTCTAGTGATCAGTTGAAAGGAATGATGTATGCTGTTTATTAGCTCTGAAGAACTTGCAGACATTTTCACCGGGCTGGTGACAGGAAGGGGCTTACTGAAGTAGAGATGAGCCAACAAAAGGAGTGGGCACATCACCACGGCAACAAATGGATCCATCGAGAGCCACTGCTATTATCTCTGATGGGGGAAAACTCTTGAGGCAACAAGGATTCATCTCAAGTAAATAAATAAATAAGCTACATTCGATGGGAAAGGGAATCCCCCCCACCCCCACCCCCACCCCGTGCATGGGGCTGTGTCAAAGGGCATAATGCAAGTTTCTGTTCACCTTAAAACCTTACTAGGGTGACTTGTCGTCACCATGACAGGACAGGATGCACTTTTTAAGCTTAGGAAGGCAGTAAGATTATGTCTCAGCTAGGCTAAACCCACTTTATGATACGACCTCTGATAGAGCAGTTGTTGCCCCCGGTGTTAGGAGAGCAGCCCAGAATGTTCAGACCTACCGCCCCTTGCCAGGACAGACTGCACACGCCCACAGAGGGCGAATTCAATGAAGTGGGAAAGTAGAGTGCTGGGAGCAGGCTTCTGCTATATGACCATATCCAGCCATTTGCTTGCCAAATGTTTAAGTAAATAAATATAAAGTTAGAGTAAATCTTACCACTTTTCACAGCAATCACTTTAGAGAGTTGATTAGATAAAAATGATAAATACCCAAACAAACATGCAAGTGGCTTATTTTACCATACATTTGGTTTCTTGGTTTTCAAGTGTTAATATTTTATCCATTGGATAAATCAACAAATGCTCCATGTTCTCCTGTATGGAGAGCAGAGTATGAGCAGAAATGAGGTTTCTCATTTGTTGAACTTTAAACCTAACTGAACCTACTTCCAAAATTAATTTCCTGTTCATACGGCCAGAAGTCTATAGAAATGTAAATCAGATAATGTTTTGATAATCAGCTAATCAGGACTTAATTTACTACAGGAATAAATGCACTTCACTATCCCTTTTATATTTTCTCCACTAATACATTTTAATTGTGTGGAAATACAGTACTTCATAGGATTAACATGTCTATTAATAGAGCTTTAATCACTGAAGAAAAGCATTATGCCTACAGAATATGCATCTTCTGTGTTTTTTGCTGTTTGTAAATGGCTAGGTGGCTGAAGAGCCTACCACTTACAGGCGCAGCAAACTGTCTGAACAGCAGCTGCTCAGTTTAACTTACTCTTTTGAAGGGAAATATATATTTAACAAGACACAGAGATGTTAGAAAGTGTTAAGGAAAAGCTGATAGACAGCAATTTTTCAATTCAGACTCAAAATGAGACCATTACAAATAGTAGTCAACAGCAGAGGGATGAAACAAATGTGTATTAAACACTTTGTTGTAATGCTTTCCAACTCCCAAAGATCATAAACAAAAGCAGCCTATTATAAACATAACTCCTGGTGATTCTCCGTTCTACACAGAAAAGCGTTGTTTAGAATTAGTTTCTTCATAGCTGGACAGTGCCGCCAATGCTCCTGGGCTCAATGTCTATGAACACCCACACGTTTCCCTGCATGTTCTCGGATGTTGTACCTGGAACCAGAGCCCCAGTCAGCTCAGCTGCAGATTCTGAGAAAATTTCAGCTGCCATCATGGCAGGGATGGTGTTCACGATTACAAATTTTCCTTCCTTCAAGGGACCAGTTCAAAGACTGATGATAGTGTTGGTCAACGTCACTTTAGTTTCTGCAACTTCCAAAAGTACTTCTATTCATTTCAAATTCATTATCTGCTGTTCCACTGTTTGCTAAGATTGCTACCAGCAATATCACCACGACCACCTGGTTTACATGATCACCAAAGTGGGCATTTTCACCAAAAGCCACTTTGACAGCTACTGACAGTCACTGGTCCCTTCTCTTAGTCACAGCTTTCCTCGCTTCAGCTGTAAATATGCACTTTGGTAATTGTGAATTATCTAGGGTAAGGGGCAAAGGTAACAAAAACAAACTCTTGCCCCTGCCTGCCATCTTGATCGGCCTCTGCTGTCCAATATAATCAAGAGGTGTCCTTTCACATTTTCCTGAATGCCACCCACAAAGACAGGTTCACTGGCAAGCGGGCACTTCGAGAGTCTGCTGGAATTACCTCTCTGGCTCATCCTGCTTCCCACCCTTGGGGCCCTTCACCAGAGCCAGATTGGAAGCCTGGCGTTTCATGCCAATGTGAGCGTGCCATCTGTGAGGAGAACCTGCCTAGTTAACTCAAGGCCCCACAAAGTGCCGCTGTGTTTGCTGAGTGCCCTGGGTGAGGCCCCAGGGATGCTTCCCGGACGACCTGAGAGGTAGGTGTTTCCTAACTCAGCAGACTTTAGGGGAGGAGACAGGAACACAGGGATCTGAAACCTTTATATGTGGCTACCTGTACATCATAGTTTCTGTAACAACAGAACCTCAGATAAAAAGGAGAAAAAGACCAGCAAAAGCAAATACACAATGTGTGACTCAGGTTGAAATTATAACCTGTCAGTAGTCTAGAGGCCCTAAGAGCTTAACAGTGGCCACTTGCTTCAAAGACCAGGCATGTGCCCCTTAAAAATGGACTGGACCTGGTAGACAGCTTTAAGAAAGCTGTCAAGTTACTTACTGTACCATGTTGCTCTGGTAGTGAGCTTGTAAAATGTTTGGCAAAAACCACCAGAAAAATAATTTCAATTTCTCAAGCAGAATATTACAACAATAACACATCAAGACCTACCAATGAATGAGGGGAAATACAAATTGTTATACTACAGCTAGATAGAAAGAAGGCTGTAATTTTATGTCTATTTCAGCTCTCTGCACAAGGTAACCTTTCTTAAAATGTAACATTTCGTAAAAATGTAAACTTTATGAGAGCAAATGAGGTATTGGAAAATGGTTAGAAAGTTCACGGTAACCTTACAAACTCACATGTCCTCAACTGTAACGTGCTTGAGGATCTGGCAGTCGTCCACATTCCATACAGCCCGATCGTCCCAAAACTCGGAGGCAAGAAGAATGGCTCCCAAAACAATTCTTTTCCAGTTAGTGGGGCAAATGTCGATCTCAGCATAAGTTAAAAGCCTTTCTAAGTAAACCTGCAAAAGTAGAGCACTGATCTTTGATTTTCGTTCAGTTTAAGTGCTGTGATAAGAATTGTTAGGAATGACAGATTTCATCTCTTTTTGACACCCCTTTTATTCCTAGGTTCTACAAAGACTTTGCTCAGCCAAGCCAAGGCCAGAGGCCAGGTCACAGTTGTAAGTCAGATATTTCTGTGAGTCTGATATTTCTACTCTGCCCGTGTGAATTTCCAACCCAATTTTGGTCACAGGAATGAAAGGACATCTCAGCAAAGGGCATTCTAAAGACACGCATTGTATTATTACCTTCCCACTTGTCAAGGGCAGCACATACAGCCCAGTGTCGACTTCAACTGTTCAGTAAATGCTTGAGTGCCTATCACGTGCAATGTTAACTACAAGACTGGTGGTGGTTGCATGGCGATTTTACATAACGCTTGAGTGTGTAAAATTCTGGTAAGACTGAGCACATCTTTACCTTCTCTTCAGAGTCACCAGTCCTTTTGTGGCATGAACTTGAAGATAAAAACTGGTGGTCAAGAGAGCCTCCCAGTGGCTGCTGCGTGGCACAGCAGGACAGGCAGTACAAAGGGGCTTTACAACTGTCAAGTATTCCCATATTTTAGTGCCTTTTTAAGGAACACACATGCATACAAAGGGTAGTCCTTTTCATATCCCCAATTTTCACATCTCCATTATCATTTCATTATTCATTTCTGTCTTACATAATCTGCAGCTTAGTCAATTCTTTTGGTTTTAAGGTGGGAAGACCTGCCTGTGTCTGTATCCCTGGGGCTCCTCTAAACCTGCCGGTTTGTGAGATGATTTCATGGTTTCTTTTACATGTATCAAATGTCTACCCTACAAAGAACTGGATGGAGTTAACAGCTGAGCAAAGATTAGAGAGGTAAGCTGTGATTTGTTGTTACCTCTGTAGAAGAGTGTATATGCCATTTGACAAAAAGAAAAATGTCCAGTTTGAAAGAGTCTGTTTACTCTCTGAAGGGTTATCAGATTGACAGCTCAGATTCGCCCATGCCCTCCAAACTCTACTGTGTTTTCAAACACGGGTATTGAGATTATATGTTCTTAGTGAAATTCGGCTCCCATTCCCCAAAGAACTCAGCACTCTCTAGTACCCTAAGAACGACTCTCCCCGCAAGGTTCAACTCTCTACTTTATGGGACTCATCAGAGGCACTGAAACGACACTGGCAATCTCTCAACTTCCTCTCACCTTTGTACTGGCAAACTTGGTACACATGCCGATATTCATTTATCCCACTTGCCCTCCTGTCTCGGAGGAAGCGAGATTTCTTTCTTTTCACTGAAGCTAACTCTCCTGTGAATGAAGTTGATCCCACCTCACTTCTGCAGAGCACTGTGCCCACAGTTAGTCTCTTTTTGAACAACTTCTCCCTCTCTGTCAGAGGCTTCCTCCAGTGTGAATGCTTCCATGTCCCCAGCCTGTCCCCCACTGCCCCTAGACGGCGTCCTCAGGGCTGAGGCCAGCTCCTCATCTCCCGTCCTCTCCTTAACCCACTTCAGTCAGCCTCCTGCTGCTACCACTCTACAGAGACTACTCTTGCCGTGGTCACCAGTGCCTTCACACAAACAACCCAGAGCTCTTCGTCCCAGAGCTCCACTCCCCAGGCCTTCCCTCATAAATGAAAGAGCACTGCCACACGCCCAGTCGCTGAGACCAAAAACCTGCACTTGAGTGTATCCTGCTCCAATCTCTTAGAACTTCTTGTTATCTCTACCTTCACTGGTACCCTGACCGCTTTTCTGTCTGTCACTTCTGACTTGTATCGCTGCCACTGCCTAACTTCTCTGCCTCCCAACAGACTACAGTCTGTTCTCCCCAAAGCAGCCAGGAGAGCCTCTTCAATTAAGAGTACTTTATGCGCCTGCTCCAGATCTGCCAGAGGTTTCCCATCAAACAAATACCTTCTTCCCGTGGCCTGCAAGTTACGAGGCCCTGTGCGGTACGGCCTTGTCCTTCCGTGACCTCATCACCTATGCTCTTTCCCTCATTCCCCGCTCGGATCACAATGGCCACCTTGCTTTTCCTTGAACACACAGAACAAGTTCCTGTCTCAGAGCCTTGCACTTGTCCCCTCTGCCCGTAATGCCAGCGTACCTGATCTTCCTCAGTTCAGCCAGGTCCTGGGTTCAAACATTACCTCTTTAAAGAGGCTCTTCCTGAGCTTTCTAGTAAGCCCCTCTAATCACTTTATCCCTTTACCTTGCTTTCTCTTCATGGTTTTTACCACCACTTGAAATAGTCATCTTTTAAAAAACACTCATTAAAAAAAAACACTTATACTTTGCTATACACCTGAAACTAACACAACACTGTAAATCAACTGTACTCTGATAAAAAAAAAAAAAAAAAAAAATTTACGTCTTCCACACTTGCCCCATAAAGGCAAGAACTTTATTTATCCAACTTGTTCTCTCCTCCACCCCCCACATGTAGAAAAGTGACACAGAGTAGGTATTCAGTGACATGGTATTTATGACATGAGCAACTTCTTGGTAGCATTTAGCGTTTGGACCATACTCTCCTTCTTGAACCTCTCCTGGTGTCTCTTAGGGTTCTCTGCTGGGTTTCCTACCACTGTAGCCACTCCTCTGGGGATCTGTCCCTTAAGTGCTGACAGTCCCTAGAAGGATCTATCTTCTACCCACTTTTTATTTTACATACTTTCTCTGCATTTGAACAGCTACACTTAATTCCCTCCCTCTAGCTCAGATTCATGCTCCAATCCCATATATTCAAATGATTACTAGACACTGCCATTCTGCTGTCTCGCAGGTACATCAAGCTTAACTTGTCTACAAAGAAATGCCCCTCTTCCAACCCAAATACTCTCCTTCCTGCATTTCCTAGCTCTCCATATGCAAGCACCATTCCTGCCTCTCTCAAGCATGTGCTAAGCACTCCAAGTGGCCCGTAGCGCCAAGAAAAGGCCTGTGTCTGATCCAGTACCCACTGAGGGGTCTCTTTTCAAAAGGACAAGCCTCCTGTCCTAAATTCTGCCTTGATAGGAGCAGGCAGTGAGTGGCCTAAGTATTCCTTCCCTGCAGACCACGCAGCTGACTTTCCCCCCTACAGGTTTGCTATAGGGAGGAGTAAAACAATCCCAACTACCTCTCACTTGAATATGATTTATTATTCAAATGATAAAATCTTACCATAGGAATTAGGAATGGATGACAAAAAGGTCCTTACACAGCTGTAGCTTAGCAGGCTAACTAGAGTAAAGCCTTCTGAAGTCCTACTGGCACCCTAGTCCTGGGCAACTTCACATGCAGGCAATAAGAGGACAGCAGGGATGGTTAACACCATTATCCATTATCCAAGGAACAGAGAACTGAGGGCAGTAGTTCTCAGTCAGGACACACATCAGAACTGCCTAGGCAGTGCAGTCTGGGACTCAGCTTCAAACTGCCCGGAACCTGTTTCTGCCTGTGGACCAGAGCGCTCAGTGATTGCCCCGCCCCACCACCACCACACGCGTCGTCTGTGTGTGCGTGTGTGCACTGTGTGTGCGTGTGTCCCCTCAGGTGTGGAAGGAGAAACCAGAAATCTCTCCTGCTGCCTTTAATAGCAATTGTTTTGTGATGAGAAAAGCAATGGCAACGTTTTAAATCATAATGATGATTAAAGCTCAAATGTGTATACTTTACTTTCTTTTGATAGGTTTCTCTTAATAAAGTTCTAATGATCGTTTCAGGAACCTACTTTCATTTGGGAAAAACAGGACCATACCATGTGTACAAGACAGAAATTTCTACAGATGCTTTATGAAAGAAAAAATATCTTACCAAAGTTACTACTGCACCTTCAGCAGTTAGCTGTACGGCACTAGAAAGAGTATGAACAAATCCGTAAATGAATTTGTGTTCAGGATCATGCTCGAAGTATTCCTCTGGAATCTTTTCTCGCTGAAGGGAGAAAAAATGCAATTTAAGTATCCACGGAAGAAAAATACTTAAAAGTACCCTTAAGATAGCAGTCTTCACACTTGGGCCCACGTGCCCCTTAAAATAATTCTGATTGGGTGACATGTCTTGTAGTCTTTTAAATATAAACAATGGGATCCTAAAATACCACAGTGATCCAGTACTCACCACCATTCATTAAAGAAAAATACAGGCACAACCGCAGAAAGTTTATGTATTTCCACGTTCCTCCCCACAGAATTCTAACCAAATGTAAACTATTGGGTTGGCCAAAAAGTTCATTTGGTTTTAAGTAAAAATAAAAGACACAGTTTTCATTTTCACCAAGCATTTTATTGAACAATATATTCACTAACCAAACAAACTTTTTGGCCAACCCAATACTTTTAGGCTCAAAAGTCTTGCTGATCACCATATGTCATACTTTTCTGTAGTCAACTTTGAAAACACATTTCCAGTGTCCTGTAACCATAAGGCTCTAAGAATGTGCTGTCCTGTACAGCAGTCGCCAGCCACGTGTGGCCACAGAGCACCCGGAGAAGTGAATTTTAAAACTTTGTCATTTTAATTCGTTTAAAATGTAAACAGTTTTCTAATTTTCTTCTTAGAGGCCTTATCATATTAGGTTTATTTACAAATATTTATATTGTTTGATGCTATGGAACATCATCCTTTAAAAAGATACATTTTCTGTTACTTGGGTATGTTTACTTACCTGCTCACTATTCACACAAAGTGCAACTCGGTTCATATCCATCAACCCCTTATACAACACGCCTTCGGGAAAATGACTAGACACAACATGGCGTGGGGAAGAAGACTTAAAGGAAGATGAATTTGACTTCGAGCTGGAGGAAGTAATTTTCTTCTAGTAATTAATTTCAAAGCAAATCAGCATGAAATAAACACAACTGTATAAGAGAAAAATACCACTTCAATAAAACTGACACTTACTGTGAGTGGATGTAATCTCTCATCAAAAATATCCAAGGATCTATCTGCATCTCTATAAAATAAGAATGTGCATTTAAAAAATTAATTCAGGAGTTACTATCATAGTAACATATCTGCTAGGAGTAGAGAGAGGGGTAGAGGAAGCTTAACCTTCAACGAAGCAAACAGTTTTATAAATTCTTCTCCTGGATTCCACCCTTAGAAAGGTTTCCTGACCTATTTTTACTCAGCACATCACGTTCTGTGAAATCTTTTCTACAACAACCAGCGAGAGTTGCCTCTATAAGCACTGACCCTCCCTAACAGGCAATGCTAGTAAACCAATATATTTTCACTCCTCTAACCTCACACTGGAATATGCAAGAACATTTTATAAAGCAGTGGTGGTGGGCAATAAATTCTTCTAACTTCAATCAATGTGAATATGAGATTCATGGTTTTTTCCCGTTTTTTTCTCTTTAGTTCTTTATATCCTTCTTGTGTATTTCTTCTTGTCTCTTTTAAATAGTTTGAGTTAAAAATGTAATTGTCTTTTTATTTTAAAAGAAACCAGGCTTTTTAATTTAAAATTTCACCACACTAATACACTGCGCTCATTTGAACAGCGGTTCTCTAAATGTGGTCTGCAGGCCTCTGGGATTCTCCCCTATCCCCTCCTTCAGGAGGCCCAAGAGGTCAAAACTGCTTTTATAAGAATACTAAGACACTACCTGCCCTTCACATTGTGTGACATTTGCTATGGATGTATAAAAGCAAAAGTGGGTAAAACTGCTGGTTTCTGAGCATGAATCAAGGCAGTGGTACCAAACTGAATTAGAAGTCATTCAATTATTCACTGCCACTTGCAGTTAAAAATCTGCTTGAAGAACATCCTTGATAAAAGAGTAAAAATTAATAGTGTTCTTAAACCTTGGTCCTTCTTTTTAATATTCTGAATAAGTGGAAAGTATGCATTAAGCACTTTTACATACTGAAATATGGCTGTGTTAAGGAAAAGCACTTGTGACTTGGCGGTAAGTCATTTTTTTCATAGAACACCATCTTTATTTGAAACACTTTTTTCATCGAACACCATCGTTATTTGAATGTACAACTGACACAGTCATTCTTTCAAAAATGAACAAAGTGAGCCTGTCACTTCAAGGAAAATAACTCTAAAGTTATTTGTTGCCAATGATAAAATTCAAGCCATCAAGCTAAAAATATCAGGAGTTTTGGAAAACTTCTACCTTCGATTGTGAACTTGACAACTTCTCAACACTTAAAAGACTTTTCTGGTAAGACTGGTGGTGATACTAACAAAAGTGAGTTTTTGACACTGTCTAAAGAAATGTGAACCAATACTTTCCAAATGACCAATGTATAATATTATAAAGTCAGGTACAGGTAAAAAGATCTACTCAGTATGCATGACAGATCAATGGGTATTAATTTAACATAGTATTTATTACAAGTTCATTGATATGATTTAGAATTCCATTTTAACTAATTTAAGAAACTAGCACATGCAGACTTTTGGTACAGTATCAAAGAATATACCAAATTATCTGAAGACTTTAAAAATACATCTTTTTCCAACTATATATCTGCAAGCGGCTGGATCTTCTTCATATTGTTTCTTCAAAACAAATGACTGAAGACAGAATAGATATGAGAATCAGCTGTCTTCTATTGAGGAGATACTTTTCTCTCAATATTTTTTGTTGTGGAAAATAGTTATTTTTCATTAAAAAAAAAATGACTTATGTTGAACACTGGGGTTCCCAATCAGGGGTGATTTCGTCCCCCAGGGGACTTCTGGCCATGGCTGGAGACAGTTTTGGTTGTCGTAATGTGGAGGGAAGAAGGTGCTACTGGCATCTAGTGAGTAGAGGCCAAGGGTGCTGCTATATATCCTATAACACACAGGACGACACCCCACAACAAAGCATTATCTAGCTCAAAATTTCAGTAGTGCTAAGGCAAACCCTGTTTTAACATACAATGAATTTAATTTTTTAAATTCTCAATTTCAATTTCTAATACAGTAAATTATCAATATAACCCATATAAACAAATACTCTTTGGGATGCTCAGTAACCTAAGAATTAAGGGTCTTAAGAGAAAAATAAATGATTCACTTCTATATTGTAATAAAAGCACTCTAATAATAAAAGCTTATGCCAGTAACATCTATAGTTATTACCTAACACTAAACTTGATACCTTGTAAATTAATTAGCTGGAATAACAAGATAGGTTTTAAAAGAGCTCACCTGTTCTTGATGTGGTAATATATTGCTAAGGTCATACTGTGGAGGAAAAAAAATACATTGTAATAACTGATTTTTATCATATCAGGCCTGAAGACATTTTTAAAAAGGGGTTAGCAAGGAGGGAAGACCTTCCAGAGGCCCAGTGGCCCCGAAATCCTCGAATTCAGAACAGTACCACATGGGTGCTTTCCCCCTTGTTTTAGGTTCTTCAGCTTTTAGCAAAATTAGGAGACCCAAAATGCTAGATATGCTGTTAGAAGGCATGTTTTGGTTGATTATTATAATATATAAATTATTACATACGTCCCCTGTCATTTGTCCTTCTACCCACAAAACCTTCTGTCCTGTACAAGTTATATCTATCTATACACATGCTTAAATTTAAGCCATATAGTAGTTTGTGTGTGGGGCTGTGTGTGTGTGTGTGTGGTTTTTTTGTTAGCCCCTGCATTTCAGTTGATTTAGTTCGCTATCCACCTACCCATCCGTTTTCCATTATTTCCCTAAAAGTAAATAATAAAAGTGCTCTATACCAAAATGATTTCAAATCACTTTTACATAATTATTAGAAAATTTAATAGCAAAATTTTATAGCCACAAAACTGATGATAGGTCTAGCTATCCTGAAATAAGCAGTGCTAATAAGACAGCATAATACTACACAGTATCCTATTAATGACAGGTATTTCCAAATTATTTTAAATAAAGTATTAACGAACAGATAGATACAAGTCCTTAGGTAGTCTTTTTTAAGTTACTATATTCCTAAGTTATTCACAGATGTTGTATATTAGGCAACAAAGGGGTTCTCTGGTTAAGTTATATGCTCCCCTTTGTTCTCAGTGTCTAAAATGAAACTCAAAATAATTGAGGGAAGGCAAATCTGAATTTTAGAATAGGTCTATAGAATCTTAGCACTTGTATAAAGGCCTGTAACACCGTTAGCATCAAAGATGGATACTTCTATAGTGCTTCAAAGTTTCATCTTCAAATTGATTTTAAAATCACAGCATTAGAAGTTTTATGATGGAAAGGACCACTGAACCGTAGATGACATTTAATTAAACCACCCATTTTACAGATAAGGGAACCAAGGCTTAAAACTGACTTACCTAAGGTCCCACTAATTATCAGAAGCAGTTCTCTTTCTCCTGCCCTCTAACCAAATAGTGGCTCCCAAGCTCAGCTGCACACTGGGATCATCTGAGAAGCTTTAAAGACTGCCTGGCTTCTGCTTCAAGATGTTCTGATTTAACCGGCACTGGGTATGACTTGGGCATCAGGACTGTTTTTAAACATCCCCAGATGACTGCAGCGTGCAGCAAAGTTTAGGGATGAATGAGTTAGGGTTAAGATCGGAGAATCACTCGGGATGCTTTTGTCCATATAATCATGCTTCACATCATTCCCCATCTTGTCAACAGGTGTGTGTGCGTGGGTGAGAGAGAGACAGACAGACAGACACACAGACACTGTGTCTTGGAGGCGGGGGCAGGCGGGTGGACTTTGTGCATCCAGAAACATATATCCTGAAAAGTTGCATAAGTGATTCTAATAAGGCTCACCTACCCCACTGAGAACAACTACCCCACTGAAAACTAACCCCATGATAAACATTTTCAAAATCATTCCTAAAAGCCAATTGGCCCTATTAATTTTCTCAGTAAACCTTTATTTCACCAATAATGAATGTGATGAATGATCATTTCTAAAACTTCATGAGAGCAAATTAAAATTTACTGTACTTCCAAAAATTAGACTAGGTCGGGAAAAAAAAAGGATGAAACCTTCTTGTCTGAGCAAGGTTCATCTTTTTTTTTTTTTTTTTTTAAATTTTATTTAATTTTACTTAATTTGGGCTGCATGGGGTCTTTGTTACTGCGCGCGGGCTTTCTCTAGTTGCCAAGAGCGGGGGCTGCTCTTTGTCGTGGTGCGCGGCCTTCTCACTGTGGTGGCTTCTCTTGTTGCACGGCACGGGCTCTAGGTGCGTGGGCTTCAGTAGTTGTGGCACACGGGCTCAGTAGTTGTGGCTCGCGGGCTCTACGGCACAGGCTCAGTAGTTGTGGCGCACGGGTTTAATTGCTCTGCGGCATGTGGGATCTTCCCGGACCAGGGCTCGAACCTGTGTCCCCTGCGTTGGCAGGCAGATTCTTAAACCACTACACCACCAGGGAAGTCCCTGAGCAAGGTTAACCTTCAAAGTACTTTTGAATTATATACTGGACATCAGACTCTTTTGAATTCAAAAGAAGCTGCGACTCTAGCCAAAGTAGAGTGGTTTTTGTACCCACAGATTCAGTGTCTTGGCTGAAGAAAAACATTCAGTGATTATGTGATAAGTGCCCAAACTCAGGACTTTAGAGATGGGGCTCAGTTTTTGCTGAAACATGATTTGATTGCAACTATTATTGTAAGCAAGAGAGGAAAGTTACATTATTATGACTGTGAACTTGCTGTCTTTAATTAAAGTAGAAGTTACTGATAATTTAAATAGCTAAAAAAAAAGCTGGCACATTAAAAACCAATTAAAAATACAATTAGCTTATAAAATTAAGACAACAAATAAAATTAAGGATAAGGACATTAATATTTTCAAATAGCATTTCCCAAACTGTGTTCTGGAAAATCAACATTCATATCGTAAGGAGATGTTAATGTTTCGTGGACAACCGCGAGGGAGGAGGCAAGAAGCTCTGCATCCCGTTTGGTTTTTTTCTCTTAAATAAGCTTGAAAGGTTCATCATTAGGGTGTTTTGAAAGTGCATCTCCAATTGTGGACTATGAGGTGCTCCCAGAAATTAAAGAATAGTTTCCATCATCATGACACTGTTCGTGTCTCCTTAAGTATAAGCCTGACCACAGCCATGTTTCCGAAACCTCACCTCTTTTATTGTTCTCTGCTGTGATTGATACAGTGTGTTGGAGATATATTTATATATATAAACAAAACTTAAATGTGTCTATTAAGTTAAAACCTCAGTTGAACAAATTTCATCTACAAAGAAATTAAGCTTGAGTGTGTATTTCTTAAGACTGGTTTGATATATTCTCCCCCTCTTTGGGGGACAGGAAGGAGAAGTAAAATTTCATACAGAAAGAGTGCAGGAAAAAAAAAAAAGCACAGTGGGATAAATCTGACAAACTCCAATTAAATTTAAATGCAGCTTCGCTTTGGTGCCAGTAGGGGACAAGCTGTTCCTTCTTCTAAGAGCAGCTTCCAAAGTAGTGCACGTTGTTTGAGGACTACAACTCATACAGAAATAATTGTCTCTAGAAACAGCCAATCAAAAGCACCTCTCTTTCTCATTGTGTTCAACAATGGCTTAGCAACAGAAACGCGTCAAATAAAGATTTATACTTTTTCTCGGATTTCTTATTTGCTAACTGGCTTTCCCTTCTATCATGCGCTCTAAGATTAAAATGGAAACTGAAAATTCATATTTAGGTCCTTGAAATCAATCTATAGTTGACACCAGTTTTTTAACCTGATCACTGAAAAGGACAATTCAAATGAATGAAATTATGTATGGCTAGGATGCTTTTAGCGATAAGGGGGTCTGTCACTCAGCCCTTGGCAACCTACTTGTACTCACCATTTTACTGTGGTTCTAAGATTAGGCTGGCTGACCGTGCTGTCATCTAGAAATATTGTTGAGCATGAGCTATACTTTTTAGTAAGCTGCCCTGGAGATACCTGAAGGGGAAGGGAAATAGAAGAAAATGTCACAGTAAGTTAAACCTATCAAGTGTGTTTTTTTCCTTGGTTAAAATGTCAAACGATAAAGCATTAAGATTTTTCTTACACTCCATGAACTGCCTGAGTGTGATATCATGTGCAGCTCTATGGGAAACCTCTATACTCTGACTTCCACAGACGAGCTTTGAGAAATGGGTTATAAAATGCTGCCTTGATATAGTACCTATAATCAAACCTGGCAAGCACCTATTATAAATTACCTTTATAATAATGTAAAAAGTTTAGAATAAGATTTCAGGGTTTTTTCCTTAAGCAATGAAATGCAGCTGAGATTTCCTATTTCTATTCATTTACTACAATAAAACGTAATGCTTTATATAATACCGATGTAGGAGCATTTCACTGCAGTAAATGAACACCAATAATAAATGTATTAGTTCAGGAGACAGTGTGACGAAACAAACGTTTTCCAATCAGAGGCTGGGCATGCCAGGGCTGCTCTATCACTAAAAAGCTGGGGGCCATAAGTCTCTCTGGGCCTCAATTTCCTTATCTGGAGGACAAAAAGGTACTGCTTAAAGATTCTCTCGCATCCAAAAAAAACGGATAAAACAACTCTGAGAATTTAACTTCTCACTTCATGTTTAAGTAAGACTGCCATGACATTACTCAAGTGAGAACCTCAGAGAATACTTGCCATTCATTTCAAAATTGTACTAATTCTGTTCTACGTGTTATTTGACACTCCTGCCTCACCCATGCTGCTCTCTGCCTGCAATGCCTTTTTCTTCCTCCTGTCCCAGCAAGCTTGACTCCATCTGCCTCTAGGATCCCTTTGCCAGCAGGCACACCACAAAACTTCTCACTTTCTGCACACTCACACATCTAATTTACCAACTGTTCCATGGTCTCAGCTGCTTGCATAGTACCACCCTCTTAAGTAAACAAGCTTCTCCAGGTTAGGAAGATTCTTCTCCTACCTCCAGCTACTGAGCACAGAATCTGGGACAAATTAGGATTCGACAAGTGTTTGAGAAATTATTTAAGATCAGTTACAACTGGAGGTAAATCTTACTAAAGGTACAAATTCGTGAGACTTTATCTACAGTGGTGTTGGATAGGTGACAAAGAACTTTTTGAGACCCTCTAGAGAATGAACTATCTTTAAAACACTTTAGAAGTATCCATTTATTTGTGAAGAGCCCATGAACACGGCAATAGTCAAATACTAAAATGGCCTAAACTATGTTAGGACAACTCTCTTCCTTAAAGTAAGGCCAATAACCAAATCCCAATCACTGAAAGCCACTGGAAGGAAGAGTAGCATTCTTTAATACCACAGAATACGAACAATTTTAAAGCTGGGTTTTGGTTTTGGTTTTTGTTTGTTTACTAATTCAGATGAGCCTTCCTTCCTCCTATTCATATAAAATAGTTTTCACCATGCTGTCACACTCTCCCATCAATGTCCTCCACAAATACATGAAAGGTGAGGCAGGGAGAAAATCTAGTTGATGCTTTTTAAAATACAGAGCATTTAAATAAAAATTGCCAGTATCCAATAATCAGAAATATCCAAATGGCATATATAAAACACCATTTTGCTTGTTTCAGATGCTTTATGCAAAGCCACTTATTCCTTATTAACAAAAAGTTCTAGATGTAACATGTTTGAAACAGTATCACTATTTGGAAGACTAATTTCTCCTTCAAGCTAGAAATGTTTTAAACTAAAACTCTGATATGGTCCTTAAGCTATTTGGTTAATGTGTAATTTTAGAATCTCAAAAAACAGATACAGCATGAAAAATGAAAATTCACTCATTCAAATACTTTGATTCTAAACGAAGCAGGTTATCTTTTAAGGTCACTACTATTAGGGTATAATATGACATACACTACACGTAATAAAAGTCAATGCTGACCAAAAATCTATATATATGAGGGGAATAAAAATAGTAAGGAAATGTACCAAAATATAGACTAGTTGGTAGAGCTTTGGGTGCTATTTATCCTGTTTTCCTCTATTAAAACTTTTTTTTCTATTATGAATGTATATGGATTTGTCTTTGGAAATATTACTGCTAAAACATTTAAAATTTTTAATTAGATGTGCTCTAGAGTCCTATGGGGGCTCATTTAAGTTGTATCAGCAACTTACAGTCTACTGGCTCGATCCTACAAAAGAAACACTTCCACAGGCCTACTCCTGAAACTATTCAAACTTTCCAGCATCTAGTGTTCACTAAAGGATGGCAGAATTGAAGCCTCTGAGCAAAGCCTAGATATGTTAGCTGCCAGCAGATTACTTTCCTCTCATCTTGCTTGAAAATTTAAGATAACTGTCCTTTATGATTAAAGCCTTACCATTGCTGGCTCACAACCTCAATAAACTGCACTGACACACATAAGGGTATAAAATGCAAATACAAAAAAAACAAACAAGTAGCAAAAAACACTACTGACAGTTTAATGTTCATAGGTATTATTTCAATTGGTCACTGAAGAAGAGTATTTATCTTCATTCAGCACTAAGGACAAAATACATGGACTTTTACAATCTTTATAAGGGGAAAGGTTGCTTAGTAGACTGCAGGTTTAATGGTGAAGACTAGAAAATAATCATACCTAGGAGGCTAGTAAGTAACAACCCTCAAAGCTTATCATTAAAGGTCAAGTACCTGTTGAAATCCTGCCCCCACCCAATGACTCTTCCCATTGTGCCTACCGCCTCTGATTTTAACCCATTAAAAGAATAAAGCTGGAGAGAGCGAGAGTACGAAGTGCGGCAACCCGAGTCATGGCAGGACAGGCATTTAGAAAGTTTCTTCCCCTCTTTGACCGAGTATTAGTTGAAAGAAGTGCACCCGAAGTTGTAACCAAAGGAGGCATTATGCTTCCAGAAAAATCGCAAGGAAAAGTATTGCAAGCAATGGTAGTAGCTGTTGGATCAGGCTCTAAAGGAAAGGGTGGAGAGATTCAACCAGTTAGTGTGAAAGTTAGAGATAAAGTTCTTCTCCCAGAATATGGAGGCACCAAAGTAGTTCTAGATGACAAGGATTATTTCTTATTTAGAGATGGTGACATTCTTGGAAAATATGTCGACTAAAATAAGTCACTATTGAAATGGCAT
The DNA here is from genome assembly GCF_965194825.1 of Balaenoptera physalus. Classification (NCBI taxonomy): domain Eukaryota; kingdom Metazoa; phylum Chordata; class Mammalia; order Artiodactyla; family Balaenopteridae; genus Balaenoptera; species Balaenoptera physalus. The sequence continues at coordinate 110,184,380 of NC_138885.1, read as the reverse complement.
CACGTGAAGCTGCCCGTTCCCCCAATGGCATCACGTGAAGCTGCCACTGAAGTTCTGAAATCTTTCATCCTGTAAATAATTTCCGTGTTTCTTTTATAATAAAGTAATGATATCCAAACTAATGATATTCATTGTCTCTGAAATTTCGTTTTCTCTGTATTGATTTAAACATTCCCAAATAAAAGTATATAAATGAAAAAAAAAAAAAAAAAGAGAGAATAAAGCTGAAGTTCACTTTTTTCTTCCCCCTTTTCACAAGTTTTGGATACGTTTATTAAGAATCAATGACTTTCACTGAAAAGTCTGTAATACTCCATCTATGTTGCACATTAATGGACAATATGGTAGGGTGAGTGGTTTGAATAGAATTCATACTCAAGGCCTTAGTAGAAAAGTATAATATTCTAATTATAGGTATAATCAAAAATATTGTCTGAATTAATATCGTTAATTATATTGCATTAAACTTCAAACTCAGAACCTATATTCAAAGAATAAATCTAAGTTTGAGTAGACTGACCACAAATCTATTTCCTCTCCCCCTTCTTTCAGATATCATCTCATTAGAATTAAAGGCATTTTTTAAAAAAGCTATACATAAGACAGGATAAACAGCAGATGATTTTTAATGTTTGAAAGGTGAAAAGACTAGATAAAGGAGTGGTAACTGACATGGCAGAACAGAGGAAGCACAACCTTGGTACCTACAGAGGCTGACTAGGACAGGAACAAGAAAACCAGTTTGTCTTACAGAACCCAAGGCAGGCTCAGAGTTCAGAGGCGTGGTCCCCAAATCCTTGCAGTGAGGCCCATCAGTTAACGAGTTGTCCAAGTGATGCTTCCAATTAGATCTTAACAGACAGCCAAGGACCATCACGCGTTTGAGGGAAGCCCCCAACAAGTAAGAGATCAAAACAGGAAGAAGGAATGGGACTTCCCTGGTGGCGCAGTGGTTAAGAATCCGCCTGCCAATGCAGGGGACACGGGTTCGAGCCCTGGCCCAGAAAGATCCCACATACCACAGAGCAACTGAGCCCATGCGCCACAACTACTGAGCCTGCGCTCTAGAGCCCATGAGCCGCAACTACTGAAGCCCGCACGCCCTAGAGCCTGTGCTCCGCAACAAGAGAAGCCACTGCAATGAGAAGCCCACGCACCCAACAAAGAGTAGGCCCAGCTCACCGCAACCAGAGAAAGCCCACGTGCAGAAACCAAGACCCAATGCAGCCAAAAAATAAATAAATAAAATAAAATATAAGGACGCTTTAAAAAAAAAACAAAACAGGAAGAAGGAATTGATGGGAGTGATAAAAACTCAGGAGCAAATGAAAACTTGAAATTGCATCAGTGAAAAAAAGAATGACAGGATATAAGAGAACTCTATAAATTGAAAATAAGGTAGACAAAACAATATATTCAATAGAAGGATTAGAGCACAGTCAAGGAAATCTCCAGGAAGCAGGACAAAAAGACAAAATGCAAAGCAGGAGGGGAAAAAAGTTAGCGATCTGGTAAGTCTAAGACTTCCAACATCTGAATAATAGGAACCTGGAAGAAAAAAACAGAATATCAAAGAAACACACAAAAAAGGTCTATACCAAACCAAATTATGAAATTTCAAAATCCCAGGGAGAGGGAAGGTACTAAAAGGTTCCCGAGAAGGAAGGGATGGGGGAAAATGACTAAAATCGGTCATGTACAATGTACCATACAATGTCAACAGGTTTAAGAGCAACAGTGTAAATGAGAAGATGAGAGGGAAATGTCTTTAGAACGGCAACAATTAGTTTCAACTGAGAATTCTATACTTTATCAAATAGAAGGAGTTTCAGAGAGGCTAGATCTCTATAAACGTTCTGCCCATGTGCCCTTTTCCCAGGAAAATGTGCTCCAGTAAAACAAGGAAGTATAGCAAGACAAGAGGGAAACAGAATCTAGGACATAGGGGATCCAACATAAGAGAGCAGAGTTATGTGAGATCCCAGATGACTTCACACACATATCCCAGGAAAAGAGGCATAGAGCAGGCCTAGGGGAACACTAGTCTATATGGGAGTAGGAAGACAAAAGATTGGGGCAAAGTGTCTCCAAGAAAAAAATGGAACAGATGTGGCTTAGTAGACGGAAAATATTTTTCATAGGCATGTGACAAATGTTAAAACATTTGGGGAAAAAAATAGCTGTTAGAAAACAGGCAAGTGAATATAGTCAGGAAATTAATTCCACAGAAAAAATGAAGGATGTGAAAGCAGGGAGACCGGGCAGGGAGCTACTTACTGCATTTGGCTGTGTGAGATCACGATGGCTAGGAAAAGGGGGATTGGGTTATCCTAGAGAAGTGCAGAAGTGCTCCAATTTCATTAATATTTAAGAAAAAGAATGAAGGGTGTACAAGGAGGAGGCACAGTCAGAGAACTCTATGGCTCAGCAATGCACAATATTTGCAGAGTCATAGTAATGTAAACATTGATTCTGATTTAATAAAAACTGATACATGTTGAGGGAACACAGGGAGGGAAATAACGTCATGGTGGAGCGAAGAAGCTCAGCTTTCACCTGCTATGACAAGAAGTCAATGGACAGTGCTAAAAATTAACTTACCTGTTATACTTTTATTACTTTGGTTAAAAAATAAGATCAAAAAAATAAGGCAAAAGAATTTAAGGCAGATCTTTATACTACAACCGTATTAGTGAAATTTAACGTAAATGTCAGAACCCTTAAAAAATGGGCACTACTAAGTCAAAGACTTTCCTGAATACATTTGATAATTAGGAAAATAGAGATTTAGAAAATCTACAAAAAAGAGGTCCATGCTAACAGTATTGGATCCATCATATTTTTTAGGAATCATGGCAGACATATTTTTAATTCAAACTATTAATTTCTTAACTTTTCAACTGTTTACTTACATGGTTGAAATGGTTGCTCCTCCTCTTTTCCCGCACTAAGAATAAAAAAAATTAACTGATGAATTCTGATACAAATGCCATAGAAAAATAAAGGTAGTCACTAATTATCTGATGGATTACCAATAACACAATGAGATAGAATTCCATTCTATTTTTTAAAATAATTTCCAACAAAATATATAATTTAAATCACCCAGCAAGATGAGTCCTATAAATAAAATCTAAAAACTTAGTTTCACTTTTTTGACCTAATAGATATTCTGTATTAGGCACAAATGAAAGACTCCCCATTTACAAAAGAAAAGGACAAAGCAAATTAGGCCAGGTGAGAAACTTAGCTAATAAAAAAATGTACCTGCTGCATAGCTGAACTACTAGCCAGGAGTATTTTCTAAGTCTTCATTTACACACAGCTTACTTTAATTACCACAATCTACAGATGACAACTCTACGAACCAGTTTCTGGCCAGGCACTCATCTCCCAACGCACCAGGATCTCTGGAAGCATCCTGAACCACTTAATGGTAACCTACTCAAATACCTTACTGAAAAAATACACAACTGGAAAGTAACCTATGTTAAACGTAAATTTTAAAATGAGTGTGCTGACCTAAATGAACATATCTACAGCACACAAAACGGTTTTGCTCCAACAAAGGCCAGAAGAATAAAAGCCTGAAGAGGGTCTTAGGCCACACTCTTGCTCACATTGCCTCCTTTAACTCCAGACAGGCATCACAGGCACGGATTCCTTAAGGCTGAAGAGAGAGACAGGCATGGGACAGCTTTTCTTTTACTGTCTCCAGAGCCCCTCTACATGTGAGCAGCTCATGGCTCTGGAAGAAACTGAGAAATAGAGCAATCCTAACCAGAAAGGAGTGGCTCAAGTACACACACTAGAAAAATGCAAGTTAGAAACCCCAGGAGCTTCCAGGTTGGTGAGCATGTAGTACCCTTGCAGAGGGCATCAAAGCTCTGTGCCCTGTCCCCATGCCTGGCCCTATGCATGGTGCATCTCTTCCATCTGGCTGTTCCTGAGTTATATCCTTTTATAAAAACCAGTGATCTAACGGAAAAAAACAAAAAGCAAAACAACAACAACAAAAAACCAAACCTCCGTTTTTTATTGTGCTGCATCACTTTAAATATTATGGAATGTTCACTTCTTGTATTCCTGCTCTCGTAATCAACTGAAAAACTTGGTCACGTATGGCTTTTTAGCAAATAAACTAGGATTTAACATAACATTCAGGAAGACAAGCAGGCAAGCAGGAGTGCAAAAAATTCTACGGTTCTGATTCTCATCTTAAAACAAGGAGGACACAGGAAATTTATATGAGTTTCACATGCTGAGGATAATCTTCTGGAAAACCCCATATGGCATGTTGCTCTTATTACCCTGGCACAGCACTACATTAGGATGAGAAAGTTTTGAATAGCTTAAAAGTTCTGAGTAGCATAAATCTGGATGTGAGATAGGCTCGTCTGGTTGAACACTGTGTAAAACAGGGCCAAAATCACAAGGCTCAATTCCTACATATAACAACTGATTTTTCTGATTTGATCAAATGAAAACCTAACTGTGACCTAAACCCTATCATTTGTCTTTAACATATGTGCTCTTCGGAGCAAGGGGAAAAGGACAAAGTAGCATGGAGAAATAGACCACATCTAAATCATGTGGCCAGTTGACTATGTTGATAAAGAGGTGGCAAAATGTATAAACAGATAGTCTAAGTGTTCTCCTCCCTAAAACACTGACAACTAAAGGAAACTGTATCATCAACATATTAAAATAAGACAAGTGAATACGTAAAAAAGTGAAACATTTAAACCACTGTAAGAGTTTTTCTAAATACCTCCTATAATACACAAAACAAAAACAGTTTTCACTCTTTTTCTCAGGGAAAAAAAAGCATTGCCTTACCATCTGTTTGAGATTTGCTCGGAAAAATGGTGCTTGCCCCTGGGTGGTCAGAAGGGTTTGGTTCCAAAGCTAAGTCTGTATAGGAAGAAGAGAAAAAGGTGTGGTGATTTAGTTGAGTAGAAAAATACATGATTTTAAAGATAGCTACACATTGATTGAAACCACTTTTAATAGTCTTGAGAAGAGCTTTTAGTAATGACAAAAAGGCAATTTTAGTAAAGGCACAATATAAAAATTCTATTGGGAAACAGCAAAATTGTAGAAACTCTCCATACATGTGGAGTAAAACCATGGCTATGTCTTAGACTTCTTTAACTTGCACCTAAATAATCTATGCCATTTTTAGATGAATCATATATGTGACTCCCCTCCTATTTATCAATTAAAAATTCAGTCACCCTCTTTTAAAGCTGATATTACTAGCACATTCCAGGAACAGTCTCAAGAAGCAAGTTATGCTGTGGCCAACTACTGTCAGATACCAGCTCAATATATCAAATATGCCAAAACGAAGTGAGTTGCTTTTGGCAAATGTTCTTCAGACAATCAAATGGCTAATTCTAACTCCATTCAACAAATGAACTCATTTCATTGGCTGTGGTTTATCTGGGGGCTATTCATCATGGCAGATTTAAGAGGACTACATAAAAGTTCAATGTTCTAATCTAGAGGAACACTTCCATGAGAGTGATTTTTAACTTTGCCCTCTATTTCCAAAGCTAAACTCACTACTTCATTCCACGCTGCATGATTAATTTGGGGCTTCAATAAGAGTACTTTCTGGAGCAGATCATAGGGCTACTAGAAAAAAATTTTGGCCATACCTACACGAAAAGGTGGGTCTGCCTGTAGCCCACCTTGCACCAAGGTGGGATAGCGTCTTCTATTTAGGCAGAATACAAAACAAGCACAAGCTACCACACAGGATAGTAAGGTTGTTGTTTCAAACAAACAAACAAACATCAAAGCCCTATGACACTTCCTCAGCAAAGTCCATCTCAAACCATTTAACCAATCTTTTAAGAAATTGGACCAAGATTCAGATAAAGAGTAATGGTTAAGCCAATTATTTCCCAAACCACATAATAACTGATCTGTTTTTGAAAGATGGCTTTGATGGTCAAAGTGAAATACAAATATATCCCTGCCTCTTAGAGAATCCAAAGAATACACACATTGATATATTAAAAACTAATTAGTCTAGTAGTGAATTCTGTCTAACCCAGCATTTCACAAATGTATCTACCTAGAATCCCCTTTTCCCAACCAGAAAGAATTTGGCACGAACAGTAATTTTGGACTTCCCGTTTTAACAGGAATCTGAGCCATCCATTTTAATGTCATTGCCAGCACTAGTAATTTACAGAGCTAAACCAACTGCTTTGTTCTTCATGAAAATTCCTTCACTGAATTTGAAGTTTATCAAGCTGCTTTTGGAGAAAATATTCTATTCAACATTTTTATGTAAAAGACCCATATAATTATTTTAAAGTTTTTTTCTCCTACATATTTGAAAAATTAAGACAATGGGAAAATAAATTATTTCAGCTGTACACAAAATGGCAGGCAGAGACTTTCACAGCTGCCTCTAACCTATAGCTTCCGAAAGAATTCATGACTACTTACCTATACCAAAAAGAAAGTAAATAGACTACATTTGAATCTAAAAAATAAGCAGAAATGTTTGCAAAGTAGCTGTCTTATTTATCAGTGTCTATGGCATGGTAAAACTTAACAATTTTCAATGGAAGTCCAGGAAAATTAAGTGCCAGAATCAAAGAGAAGCAAGCTTTAACACACACACACACACACACACACACACACACACACACACACACACACACACACACACACACACACACACACACACACACACACACACACACCCGGGAAACCAAGATGTGCTACTACAGATCTAAATACAAAAGTCAAGAAGGCTGGGATAAAAGAAATGACAACATGCAAAAAAAAAAAAAAGTAAACTTAGCCCAAGTGACCAGAAAAAAGCTGGCACTCTCCCTACTCTATCCTAGGGGGTTCAAAGGGAGGCACAGGACCCAGGACCGGCCAATCAATCACAGCTGTCCTGGGACTTGCCAAGAAAAGAGAAAGGCAGAACTGTACTCTAGGATCCTTAGCTAGTCTTGAGCTGCTGGACACTCCCCTTGCTATCATGAGGGGAAAGGCTTTTCAGGAGACATCAACAGAGGAGAGCAGAACTGAGGAGATCATTTAACTCCTGGGTCAAGTAGTGCTTAACTCTGTGATGTTCTTTTAACTTGCAACTGAAGGAGACCTGCTTAATCAGCAGTACTGATGATCACACTAAAGGTGGGGAAAGGTAAAAGTCACTTGCTCATTCCTTTAACAAATATCATGAACAAAAATCTGCATGAGACAAAACGATGCTCTGTTTAAAAGTTACACACAACCATTCACAATCATTAACACACAATGATTCACAACTTACTTTTAGTTGCTTTTCTTATACGTTAAAAAAAGCTCTAATTAGTGTACAATTTATGTCTTCTTGTTACTAACAAGCGCTCTCCACCCCACTGTTGCATATTTATTGTTTAATGAATACACACTGGCCCATCAAGTGTTATTCCTATACTGGACTTAGCCAATCCCCTATTGCTGGGGATTGGTGCTTACAAAGTTCTATTCTTAAAATATTATGAGGAAAATCTTCATGTACATAGTTTTTTAAAATAATGGTTTTATCTCCTTAGCAAAGATCTTCGGAAGTGGAATGACTAAGCCAAAAGATTAGATCACTTTCACGGCTCCATGTACAATGTTAAATTGCTTCCTAAAGAAGGTGGGGGGCACATTAGGGTATAATGCTACCAATCATGACATTTTGAGTTCCTACCCTTGCTTTGGATACTTGAAAAAAAAAAAAACAATTCCTACTGATATGAATGAGGAACCTCACTGTAGATCTAATTTGTATTTCTTTTGATTACAGTTTGACCATTTTCCCACAGTTATCAGTGTTATTTCCACTTTGGTGAGTTGGCCTATCATTTGAATGTACTGTAAACACCAGGGCCCTACTGCTGTCAGTTTGCATGAGGTTTTCAGAAAATATTAATCTTTTGTTTATAGCCTATATAACTAACAATTTTCTATATAACTTGCACTTTTTGCTAATGAAAAATACCACATCACTATCTTATAGAATGGACATGTGAGCCATTAGACAGTAAACTCATACATACACACAATATTTCTGCACTTCCCATGAACTATCTTCCCAAGAGCCTAAGGAGACTATGATAAAACCTACCACACTCTTCACTATCACAAAGGTAAGACTGCCAACTATTAAGCAAAGCTTTACCACCCACCATCCCTCTCATCCCTCTCCCCACCACATGCACACACAGTAATTTAGAGACTTCAGGGAATTACTGTGCATTCAGGAAATTACATGGATTCTTCCGAAAGTTATTTCTTTAGAAACCTCTAAGAATGTTTTACCCAGGAGAAATATTCTTGAGCTCATGATTAGGGGTTATGATTAAAACTGTATTTTAAGACCCATCATTTTTGTATTATCAATTTAAATTGCAACTTATTTGACAGCATGATAGGTCGATGTAGAAAAAGTATGATTAAAAAAAAATTAAACTCCGTCTTCATGTAAACATTCCTCAGAGGAAACCTGTAAAACACCACCGACACTGAATACTGTTTTTCCTCCAATCTAAGATTCTACCAGTTGTTAAGATCCATCTCAACTGCAGTTGTTAAAAGTGTGAAAACATAGGCAACTTAGAACAAATGAAATGCATTACTGAAGGCTAAAAGTGTTAAAACTATGCTATCAAACTGTCGATAAATGATTTGTCCTTGTTAAAATATTAGAGGGAGAGGGAAGTGACCAAGAAAGCATCTGACAGAAGCAGCATATTTCAGAAAGCGATTAATATCGACATATTGATTTCAATATATTCCAAATAAACAGGAGATGTCAGCAGTTTCTGGGCCAACTGCTGAGCACCAGTTTACTTAACGGTAACCACTGCATTTACTGAACTGCCCTAGCATCCCTATACTGTACAGTGTATTAGTTTTATGGCTCATAATACAAACATTACAATCTTTACAATTACCATGTAAACTGATGATTTCATCTCTTTGCGTCCACACTTTCCACCGCAGTCAGGGAGTTCCTGCCAGCCAGCCCTGAGCTGGGCTGCCTCACCAGCGGGTACACAGCAGGCTCCTGCACCTGCCAGGCTACTGCTCACCCAAGCCTTGATCCTGCTTTCCTAGCTTCGGACAATCCTGGCTTCCAAACTTCCCAGCTCTGGTTTCCAACTGCTTCTGTACCTGCCTCTACCCTGGTTCTCAGTTTTGCCTTATTTTAATCCTCAATCAGTGTTACAGTGATCATGACTGAGAGGTGACACATAGGTAAGTACACCTGGCTTTATATATTTCTAAAGAGTACTTTACTCAGTTTCTTGGACTTTTAAGAACCTTTCTGGGTTGCAAGTTACCTTCATTTCATTTCACATTACGCAGTGTTATTGTTTTAACTCTTAAGTTTTATTACTTTAATACACTAAAACAACAACAACAAAAAAGGCTGAGAAAAAAGGTAGTATTCCAAAGAAGCTCACATAATGTCAACAATAAATTCTGTTCCTATATGCCATGCATTTGGAATTTACAGTCCTACTCTCTATCAATACTCATTTTTAAAACCTTGGACAACTCAATTTATACCTAAGAGAAGAACTCCTACACTACCTAACTCAGAACATGGTGAGAATCAAATGAAATGCAAGAGCAATCTATATACTACAGCCTATTTTAGACCCTTATTAATATCGCTTTTTTGTTCAAGCCACTGTTGGCTCTCACCTGAGCTACCGCACCAGCCTCCTAACTCGTCTCCCTCTCTGCTTCCTTCCACCCTTACAGTCTATTCTCACACAGTAGCTGGTCTGATCTCCCTCCGCCCTCTCTACCCCCCTTCCCTTTTTCTAAGAATTAACATCATTCCCCTGCATATAATCCTTCAATGGTTTCCCATTACAATTAGACTAAAATTCATATTTTTTGGTCAAGGCCCACTAGGCATACAAGGTCTTAATCCCCCATATTCCTCCTGGCATTCATTCACTCAGCTGCAGCCACCCATCTTTCTGTCCTTGGCACGCATCAAGCATATTCCCTTCTTAGGAACTGCACAGAAGCCTCTTCTCCCACAGCCTCACATGGCTCTCTTAGGACTGCTCATGGGTCGCTTAAGGAGAGAAGCTGTCTTTAACCACCCCTTGTAAAACTGTCCTCCTCCCCAGCCCATTACCTTCATTTTCTTTCTTAGTGTTCTCACTACCTGATGTTATTCTTGTGTCGTCAGCCCCCAGGCACCTCTAGAAAGTAAGGACCTGAGTTAGGATACGGGTTTTGTCTTGTCTAACCACTGTTTGTCCTGCCTCTGGAATGGTGCCTAATAATCATGTTTCAGTGTACCCAAAACCAGTTAAGGTTCTCCCAATTTTCCCACATCATCTAAGATTTCTTCTAATGCTGTCTTTTGATGTGTCTGTCACCTAAGACCAGAGTTAATTTCAGATCTCTTAGAGTAGTAGTTTAGTTACTCAGAATCAAAGACACAAGACAGGTTACCAAGAACCACGAAAACCTAAAAGAGGAAATCTAATGTTCAGTGAAAAATCAATGGTAACTTTAATTTGGGAAAAGAACATTTAATGTTAAAATACCTTTACTACAAAATGACTCACCCTAGGAATTTAATTAAGTCGTAAGACAAAGTGTACAATCAGAATGCTATAGGGAAGTATCAATACAATGCATCAGTTTTTATCTGTGTCCCCTGAATAAAGCATTATAATGGGATTATAAAAGATGCTCAACCATAAAGGCTGGGTAAATGAATTATGCTCCAACCATTCGATGGCACAGTAAACAGTTGGTAAAAGGCAGGCTGTAGAGCTATGCGCAGCTGCATGGAAAGACATCACCCTGGAGCACTCTCTAGGTGTCAGCACAGTTCCAGGAGCTTCATGTCGTTACTTTTCTTTATAACAAAAAGTTACAAAGTGGCACATAAAGAACAATCCCATCTTTGTAAAATAAACACAATGTTATGTGTATATGCATACAAAAGGTTCAGGAAGAATCAACACCAAAATATTAATAAAAATTCTGGATATTCTGAGTGTGAGTGAAGGACTTTTCTGTGTTTTCTCAATCTTTCACATCAAATGTTCATTAATACTGTCACCAAAAAAAGGAAAGATCTGTTGCTCAGAGGTTTTTCCACATCATATTGCCAATTCCTTCCCTACCCACTCTTCAGGGGGATGGGAGGTAGGGGTCACTTGAGAGAGCACCTTTCACCAGAGAATTAGCAAAGCTCCTAAGGTCAGAACATAAAGGTTGTATGAAAAGTTGATGAATAAAAATAAAATCAGATAATAGGACCGTAGCATCTTCTTTTCTATTATGACACTACCATCAGTTATATTAGATATACTGTTAAAGACAAAGTAGTAAAAAATTCTTTTGAGTCTATCTGAAATCTATACTACGTTCTTAGGAGTTACTTTTTTGAGATGGCTTGAAGAAATCATGTTCTTCTCCAATGTTTCTGAAGAACAAGACAGAGCATCATTTATGTACGATTTTCTCTAAGTAACTAAATAATTCTTCACTGTAGAAAAGCCAAAATGTTTTATATCTGAGTAGGTATTTCTCAGTTTCCAGGGAAACTGATACAAAATTGTCTGAAATAAAGACATGAAGAGCAAACTTCCAACGTGCCTGTACTTTATATTTGGTGTTCTGACCTTGTTTCTATGGAAACTTAATTAATAGGCAAATGCTGAAATTGAGGTTTCTCTTATCACTTTATCGAATGCCCCCCCAAAAAAGACAAATTGAAATGAAATTTTAACAATCATGTTAAACATAAAAAGGTAAATTCTGTACTCATGAACTCTATTTTTCCAGTTCCTGATTTAGCACTCCTTCCTTATCATACATAGTCGTATGCTAAATGCTTAGTACCTTACCTGCCCGCTTACCAGCTTCCCCTAATGTCCCTCTGTCCAGGGCATTCTCGGCTTCAATTGGATTTCACCAGAACAAACTCTTTAAATTATATCAACGTGTTTACCTGACTGATAAATTTAGGCTATTTCATGACTTCTACTTTTATTCATATCCATTGCAATGTATGTACAGACAGAGAATGGAGAGGTAAATGTTGCTTCTGAGTTGTGTACAATAAACTGGAATGGCAATAATCAAAACTGGAGTATGCTGAGATAGGCCTAACTTATGGATAAATTATAAAATATAAGGTGCACTCTAAACAGTTTCTTAAGCATCCCAAGAACTGAATTTGGCGTATCTACCACCTCCCAAGTCTGTCTCTTTTGTTCAGTAGCTGTGTTACACAGTCATTTCAGATCTCTAAGTGTTGGCTTCTTCATCGGCAACAGAGGGAGAATATATACGGGCCTTATTTGTAGATGGAAGGGCCGAGTGAAATACACAAGAAAATGCATTGTAAATCTTAAAAGAATTCTATAAAGGTCCAATTTTCGTCTCTCATCCTACACTAGCCAACTACTAATTGTTTTTAAAAATCATTTAGAGGCTTACCTTATAGCAACAAGCAGAGCAGTTTTCACAAGTACTTACATGCTTTGTGTTTAAAGCTACAATTAATTCACATAATTTGTTCATTCTTTCACAATATCTAACGATTCTGAAAAGGGAGTACTTTCCACTTACAAAGCCACGTCCATCATAAGGGTGAATCCACAGGCTTAATTATTCTAACTTTTAAAGAAATTAAATAAACCCAACTAAAATTTAAATAGAAGAGCTGTAAGACATTTCGTCTATGAAATAATGAAATAATCTCTGGCATTTAAATGAAACAAATGGGCCAGTGGGGCTTTAACATCTTTATGATACAATGTTTTATACTTCAAAGAACAGTCTTTATTAAAGTGCCACTATGCTACCCAGAAATTTTTTTTTTTTTAACCTAGAGCCATCCCTTTCCAAAATTCTAGAGGCAAAAATCAAAACATTTCCTCTCTTCTCTCTCTCCTCTCCTCCCCGACAACACCCACCCCCAGCCACTTAGTCTTCAGAACTTTTACCTGAACATTCTTAAAGTTAAATAGTATTCTACTGGAGGGGGGGGCGGAGGAGGAGGGAGCCATGGAGACATTTTTCTGCAGGATGGATGTGGTATGTTAACTCCCAAACCTTTATATTACAAATTACAATCTGAATTTGTTTTTTCTCCTTTGAAACTTCTGTCCAGCAGTCTCAGGAACCACCTCACCCCTCCCTTAGAACAGGCAACGTGCAAAAGAAGTCGGTTAAGGCTGTGCAACTGAAGACATACTTGTGTCAAAGTGGGAATTTAAAAGTAATCAGAACTCCATGGGGTCTCCTTTGGTAAAGAAAAAAAACCCAACAACTATTCTCTGCAGCCGTGGCAGTAACGTTTCACACCGTTCACAGTTATTTTAAGCCCCTCTCCCACCATTTTCTTTCCTATCGTGTTCAAATTATAGTTAGAAGGGATAAAGTAGCTTCTATCAGGGCGACTGAAAACATTAAAATCCAAAGAATTTTAGTTAAGAACACCACACTGACTCTGTCCATCTCTATTTTGAATTTAAATGACAAATCCTCTAATGTTTGTCTTAATTGTCTCGAGTATCAACTACCTTAACAAATAGAAGTCTATCATCAGGCCCTTACCTAGTTCCTTCGCTTAGGTACCATCTGGATAGGGAGACGGGATGGATACGCCAAAGTCAGAGTATTTAAGTTTGCATTAAGAAAAGAGAGACTACACCAGAAAGTCTCTGCTAAGTCCCACGAGATGTTAAATAGAACCACGAACAGGAAGGGCCGCGGATTGGAGGGTCTCAGGCCGGGCTGGGAAATGGGAACGGGGGAAAGAATTGGGCATTCGGGTAGGGAAGAGGGAAGGAGACTGGCCGGACGCGACTGGTAAAGAATAAGGGGTGGGGACGCCAAGCAGAGCCAGCCTTCGTCCCCGGTGCCCAGCCCTGGGAGAGCCAACTCCGGGCAAGAAGGAGCCCTAGGCGGTGTCTCCCTCCCAGGGGACCCTGGGGGCGGCGGAGGCCAGAGGTAAGCCCGAGAGCAGACGGCGCCGACCCCGCGAGGGGCGAGGCGCGTCAGCCGCTTCTTACCTTCGGGCATCTCCCGGTCGCTGATGTGCTGCAGGTGGTGGCCTTCGCCACCTGCGAAATCCAACTCGGCGGGTTCCACGGTAGCCGCCGCCGGAGCTACTGCCACCGCGTTCCCGGCCGCCGCCTTGTAGACCTCAGACTCGCAGTCCGGCTCCGCTGACCCCTTGCGCCGGCCCGACTTGGGGCTGGCATTGGGGGACAGGCAACAACACAGCGAGTTCCCCATGGGGCGCCTTCACTCCTCGCCGCCGCCGCCTCCGCTCGTCCCCCGACTCCGCCGAGCTCAGAAGCCGCCCCCTCCCCCAACAATGGCGCGGCGGGCACTGGCAGCCCCAGGCTATGCCAGGGCTGTGCCGCACATGCAGACGCGACTTCGCCCGCCGCTCTCCTGTCCGCCCAGCCGCCGGGGCCCCGGGCAGGGGTACGGCCCCGGCCGCACCCCCGCCCAGCCGCTGGGCCCCGGGCAGGGGTCCGGCCCCGGCCGCACCCCCGCCGCCGCCTCCCCGGAACCAACTAGTCTGTGAGGGCGGTGACCAGACCCGCTTATTTAAAAGGGCTGGGAACCAGACAAGTGCTGAGACGCGCAGCCACTGAGGGAGAGAGCGCAGCCGGAGCTCCTCCTCCTTCCGCTGCTGCCTCCCGACTGAAAGTAGCTAGCCCGGCCGGCCCTTGCCTACCGGAATGTGTCCTTCGGTTACCTGGTTACGACGGACCAATCACGACCAGAGTTCCCTCCACGCGCCCTCCTCAGAGCGCAGGCATGTGACTCACAATGCCCCGCCCCCGCCCGCGGCTGCCCCGCCCCAGACTCTGGTTTCCATTCATCTCTCGCGCTCCGAGCTTTCCGGTCCTGCGGGAAGCGCCGCGGGAGTTTGTTAATCGAAGCCGTCCTGAGTCAGTGGGCTCTGTAGAAAGCCCCTGTTCGTAAAATGACAGTTCAGTTAGCAACTCGGTTTCACCGGGTCCACAGTTGACTCATTTGATGTATTGCTCAACGAACTTAGTTTCACCCCAATTTTTGACCGTTTTTTATAACTGAATGCTCCTCCTGTCTTGCCTTCCAAAGAGTGTTAGTTTCCGCCTACAGTTTAACCATAGCAACCCCCGGGGCCCTGGTCCTACTCTCAATAAAGAGCTGTGGCTGTGTCTTGAATGAGACTCGAGGACACGTCACCCCTCCACTTCCTCATCAGTAAATTAGGGACCGAACTCCTCCCTCCCACCTCTGAGGCGCTGGGATTCAGCAACTCGCTTTTCTCGCCTGTTGCTCTCTTCCACGGCAGGAGTTTCCAGGTTTCCCTACTTTAGCCAACAACAACGCATAAAGCACGATTTTCTCATACAAACTTGAGAGTCACAAAGTGAAGTACCACGGTCTTGATTTGATGAAGATGATAACGATAGTTAACATTTGGCAAACACTATGCGCCCGCCCCCGTTCCAAGTGAGGTACTCATTTAACCCTCGGGAACAAAATCCTCAGAAACCTTCATTTTACAGATTTTACAGAAGCTAAGTCACGTTCCCAAGGTCACATGATTGCTCAGGGGTGTGGCCAGGATTTGATCCCCGATTGTACGGATCCCCAAAGGCACCTTATTGTGATCATCAGAAAATAAAGGTCGAAGTCAAATTTGGTTGGAAGTGGCATAGTGTATCAGGATTTTCTTTTTTTAAGGAGGAACAATTTTTTGATGTGGATTTTAAAATACTTTCCCTTCATTCAACATTGATTAGTCCCTCCTACATGCCAGGCACCCGTGTGTGAAAAATAGTCCTGCCCTCAGTGACCTCAGGCACGGTGAGAAAACAAAGGCTTAGAAAGCCCAATAGTCTGAGGTCACACTGCTGCAAAGTACTTAAACCTGAAATTCAAACCTAGATCTATTAACCCCAAGTAGATGCTGGGGTAAAGAGCTTGGTTTTCTTCCCAGAAACATGAGAGCCATTGAATGTTGTGAAGTTAAGGAGTCACTATCAGGTGGTTTGTAGTGAGGTCACGCTTGAGAATAAGTAGGACTGATGGAAGCAACAAAACCCATTAAGAGACTTTATATTCATCTAAGAGAGGAGTGAGGGCTCAAACTAAAGGCAGTGGCAGAGATTGGAGTGGAGGGAAAGGATCTGAGGTCATCTGGGAGGTAGAATAGAAGTGCTCAGTGACTAGATATGGAGCGGGAAGGGGAAAAGAGAAGCAAAAATGGCTGCTAGGGTTCTGGCTTAGGGAACTATGTAGAGTGTGGTTACTTTTTCTTAGATAGTGCAGGAAAAGGAAGAGGTTTGGGAAGGAAGATCATTTTGGGTTCTGTTAAGCGGAACGTGGAAATGGAGCTCTCTGGTTGAAAGTAAGCCTCTGCAGGCTAAGTCCATTTTGTGATATCCCAACTTATGTTTTCAAAAATAACACATTAAATCAATTTAAAAATGTGATTGGGGAAATTCCCTAATGTTGACAGCTAAGAATATCACATTTTTCATGGAGCAACTTGGAATCTATGGTTTTAGTAAATGAGGCATCCTATGTAAAAGAAAACTGGTAAATGAGAGCTCTACCCACCACCAGAGCCTCCCATCAAGCCTCTTAGATAGCCTCAACCACCAGAGGGCAGACAGCAGAAGCAAGAAAAACTACAATCCTGCAGCCTGTGGACCAAGAAACACAGTTAGAGAAAGATAGACAAGATGAAAAGGCAGAGGGCTAGGTACCAGATGAAGGAACAAGAAAAAACCCCAGAAAAACAACTAAATGAAATGGAGATAGGCAACCTTCCAGAGAAAGAATTCAGAATAATGATAGTGAAGATGATCCAGGACCTCGGAATAAGAATGGAGGCAAAGATTGAGAAGATGCAAGAAATGATTCACAAAGACCTAGAAGAATTAAAGAACAAACAAACAGAGATGACCAATACAATAACTGAAATGAAAACTACACTAGAAGGAATCAATAGCAGAATAACTGAGGCAGAAGAACGGATAAGTGACCTGGAAGACAGAATGGTGGAATTCACTGCTGTGGAACAGACTAAAGAAAAAAGAATGAAAAGAAATGAAGACAGCCTAAGAGACCTCTGGGACAACATGAAACGCAACAACATTCGCATTATAGGGGTCCCAGAAGGAGAAGAGAGAGAGAAAGGACCCGAGAAAATATTGGAAGAGATTATAGTCAAAAATTTCCCTAACATGGGAAAGGAAACAGCCACCCAAGTCCAGGAAGCACAGAGAGTCTCAGGCAGGATAAACCCAAGGAGAAACACGCCAAGACACATAGTAATCAAACTGACAAAAATTAAAGACAAAGAAAAATTATTAAAAGCAACAAGGGACAAACGACAAATAACATACAAGGGAACTCCCATAAGGTTAACAGCTGATTTCTCAGCAGAAACTCTACAAGTCAGAAGGAGTGGGACGATATATTTAAAGTGATGAAGGAGAAGAACTTGTAACTAAGATTACTCTACCTAGCAAGGACCTCATTCAGATTTGATGGAGAAAGCAAAAGCTTTACAGACAAGCAAAAGCTAAGAGAATTCAGCACCACCAAACCAGCTCTATAACAAATGCTAAAGGAACTTTTCTAAGTAGGAAACACAAGAGAAGAAAAGGACCTACAAAAACAAACCCCAAACAATTAAGAAAATGGTAATAGGAACAAACATATCGAAAACTACCTTAAATGTGAACGGATTAAATGCTCCAACCAAAAGACACAGTCTCGCTAAATGGATACAAAAACAAGACCCACGTATATGCTGTCTACAAGAGACCCACTTCAGACCTAGGGACACATACAGACTGAAAGTGAGGGGATGGAAAAAGATATTCCATGAAAATGGAAATCAAAAGAAAGCTGGAGTAGCAATACTCATATCACATAAAATAGACTTTAAAATAAAGAATGTTACAAGAGACAAAGAAGGACACTACATAATGATCAAGGGATCAATCCAAGAAGAGGATATAACAATTATAAATATATATGCACGCAACATAGGAGCACCTCAATACATAAGGTAAATGCTAACAGCTATAAAAGAGGAAATCGACAGTAACACAATAAGAGTGGGGGACTTTAACACCTCAATTACACCAATGGACAGATCATCCAGCCAGAAAATTAATAAGGAAACACAAGCTTTAAATGACACAAGAGACCAGATATATTTAATTGATATTTATAGGATATTTCATCTGAAAAGAGCAGATTACACTTTCTTCTCAAGTGCACATGGAACATTCTCCAGGATAGATCATATCTTGGGTCACAAATCTAGCCTTGGTAAATTTAAGAAAACTGAAATCATATCAAGTGGCTTTTCCAAACACAACATTAGGAGATTAGAAATCAATTACAGGAAAAAAACATAAACAACACAATCACATGGAGGCTAAACAGTACATTACTAAATAACCAAGAGATCACTGAAGAAATCAAAGAGGAAATCAAAAAATACCTAGAGACAAATGACAATGAAAACATGATGATCCAAAACCTATGGGATGCAGCAAAAGCAGTTCTAAGAGGGAAGTTTATAGTAATGCAATCCTACCTCAAGAAACAAGAAAAATCTCAAATAAACAATCTAACCTTACACCTAAAGGAACTAGAGAAAGAAGAACAAACAAAACCCAAAGTTAGTAGGAGGAAAGAAAACATAAAGATCAGAGCAGAAATAAATGAAATAGAAACAAAACAAGAGCAAATATCAGTGAAACTAAAAGCTGGTTCTTTGAGAAGATAAACAAAATTGATAAACCTTTAGCCAGACTCACCAAGAAAAAGACGGAGAGAACTCAAATTAATTGAATTAGAAATAAAAAAGGAGAAGTTACAACAGACACTGCAGAAATACAAAGGATCATAAGAGACTACTACAAGCAACTCTATGCCAGTAAACTGGACAACCTGGAAGAAATGGACAAATTCTTAGAAAGGTGTAACTTTCCAAGACTGAACCAGGAAGAAATAGAAAATATGAACAGACCAATCACAAGTAATGAAACTGAAACTGTGATTAAAAACAAAAGTCCAGGACCAGATGTCTTCACAGGTGAATTCTATCAAACATTTAGAGACCAGCTAACACCCATCCTTCTCAAACTCTTCCAAAAAATTGCAGAGGAGGGAACAATCCCAAACTCATTCTATGAGACGACCATCACCCTGATACCAAAAGCAGACAAAGATACTACAAAAAAAGAAAATTACAGACCAATATCACTGATGAATATAGATGCAAAAATCCTCAACAAAATACTAGCAAACAGAATCCAACAACACATTAAAAGGATCATACACCATGATAAAGTGGGATTTATCCCAGGAATGCAAGAATTCTTCAATATATGCATATCATTCAGTGTGATAAACCATACTAACAAATTGGAGAATAAAAACCATAGGATCGTCTCAATAGATGCAGAAAAAGCTTTTGACAGAATTCAAAACCCATTTATGATAAAAATCCTCCAGAAAGTGGGCATAGAGGGAACCTACCTCAACATAATAAAGGCCATACATGACAAACCCACAGCAAACATCATTCTCAGTGGTGAAAAACTGAAACCATTTCCTCTAAGATCAGGAACAAGACAAGGATGTCCACTCTTGCCACTCCTATTCAACATAGTTTTGCAAAAAACTATGTAAATAGTGCTGTCAGGTAGTGCTTCTTCTTTGGAAGAAGAAAAAGAAATAAAAGGAATAGAAACTGAAAAGAAGAAGTAAAACTGTCACTGTTTGCAGATAACATGATACTATACATAGAGAATCCTAAAGATGCCACCAGAAAACTACTAGAGCTAATCAATGAATTTGGTAAAGTTGCAGGATACAAAATTAATGCACAGAAATCTCTTGCATTCCTATGCAGTAACAATGAAAGATCAGAAAGATAAATTAAGGAAATGATCCCATTCACCATTGCAACAAAAAGAATAAAATACCTAAGAATAAACCTACCTAAGGAGATAAAAGACCTCTACTCAGAAAACTTAAAGACACGGATGAAAGAAATCAAGGATGACACAAACAGATGGAGAGATATACCATGTTCTTGGATTGGAAGAATCAATATTGTGAAAATGACTATACTACCCAAAGCAATCTGCAGATTCAATGCAATCCCTATAAAATTACCAATGGCATTTTTTACAGAACTACAACAAAAAATCTTAAAATGTGTATGGAGACACAAAAGACCCCGGATAGCCAAAGCAATCTTGAGGGAAAAAAACGGAGCTGGAGGAATCAGACTCCCTGACTTCAGACTATACTACAAAGCTACAGTAATCAACACAATATGGTACTGGCCCAAAAAAGAAATATAGATCAGTGGAACAGGATAGAAAGCCCAGAGGTAAACCCACACACCTATGGTCAACTAATCTATGACAAAGGAGGCAAGGATATACAATGGAGAAAAGACAGTCTCTTCAATAAGTGGTGCTGGAAAAACTGGACAGCTACATGTAAAAGAATGAAATTAGAACACTCCCTAGCACCATACACAAAAATAAACTCCAAATGGATTAAAGACCTAAAAGTAAGACCAGACACTATAAAACCCTTAGAGGAAAACATAGGAAGAACACTCTTTGACGTAAATCACAGCAAGATCTTTTTTGACCCACCTCCTAGAGAAATGAAATAGAAACAAAAATAAACAAATGGGACCTAATGAAACTTAAAAGCTTTTGCACAGCAAAGGAAACTATATACAAGATGAAAAGACAACTCTCAGAATGGGAGAAAATATTTGCAAATGAATCAATGGACAAAGGATTAATCTCTAAAATATATAAACAGCTAATGCAGCTCAATATTAAAAAAAAAAAAAACACCCAATCAAAAAATGGGCAGAAGACCTAAATAGACATCTCTCCAAAGAACACATACAGATGGCCAAGAGGCACATGAAAAGCTGCTCAACATCATTAATTATTAAAGAAATGCAAATCAAAACTACAATGAGGTATCACCTCACACTGTTCAGAATGACCATCATCAAAAAATCTACAAACAGTAAATGTTGGAGAGGGTGTGGAGAAAAGGGAACCCTCTTGCAGTGTTGGTGGGAATGTAAATTGATACAGCCACTATGGAGAACAGTATGGAGTTTCCTTAAAAAACTAAAAATAGAATTACCATATGACCCAGCAATCCCACTACTGGGCATATACCCAGAGAAAACCATAATTCAAAAAGACACATGCACTCCAATGTTCATTGCAGCACTATTTATAACAGCCAGGTCATGGAAGCAACCTAAGTGTCCATCGACAGACAAATGGATACAGAAGATGTGGTACATATACGCAGTGGAATATTACTCAGCCATAAAAAGAAACGAAACTGAGTTATTTGTAGAGATGTGGATGGACCCAGAGACTGTCATACTGAGTGAAGTAAGTCAGAAAGAGGAAAACAAATATTGTATATTAACGCATATTTGTGGACTCTAGAAACATGGTACAGATGAACCGGTTTGCAAGGCAGAAATAGAGACACAAATATAGAGAACAAACATACGGACACCAAGGAGGGAAAGCGGGGGCAGGGTGGTGGTGGTGTTGGGATGAATTGGGAGATTGGGAATGACTTATATACACTAATGTGTATAATATAGATAACTAATAAGAGCAAATGATTTTTCCAAATGTGCTATAACATACACACACACATGCACGCACACACTGTCTCCTGTTTGTAATCAATTCTATCCCACCTGGATCTTTTCTTATTAATCCCCCTCAAAAAAAAAGAATTAAATGATAGTCATTATTCTAGAGATATGAGTATCCTCCCTATTTTTCTCCCGACCTTACAGGTGAGTCACACAAAGAAGTTGGTACCTGCTCACCGTCGCACAGAGTCACCTGAGAGCATCCAGGCCCCAGACTCTGGGGTCACAGAGCCAGGGTACAACCGGGCAGCTGATGGTCCAGGCAGCCTCCCGAGACGCCAAGCTGAGCACTTATGATTAACACATACGGTATTCTCGGAAGGTCGTGTCTCTCTCCCTCATAACAGCCATAAACATCTGCGATCATGTTTTCCGTGTGTCACTCTTTTCCTGTGCACACAGCCACAGCCGCACCCCCAGCAACAAGCAGCAGTCACCACTCGGGGCAGGAAGGAAGCACCTGTCGCCCGCCACTCACGCCCCCCTGCCCCGCCCCAAAGCCTGCGCTTCCAGAATCTACCTCCGCTAGTGGTCATGGGTGGGGGGAGCTGGGGGGTGCTCACCGGCATGCACCTTGTGTCTGGACCCCTTCTGTCCTGCTTTGTCCTCTCAGCTCCCAGCACAGCTCCTAACAGGTGCTCAGACTTTGCTCTGTTAGTGATGTACACGCATAAATGGTGTGCACGCAGGTGCAGGTACGTACACATCTGTAACCACAAAGTACTTTTCCAAATGACATTTAAGTTTACCTTCATAAAGTCCTGACCCCTTCAGGAAAACCCTCACGGCTGTGGAAAAGGCCAGCTTGGCGCCACTTCTCCTGGCTGCCCTCCCCGGCAGGAAGGCAGTGAAACCTCTGGCGTTTCTAATGCCACAAATGCAGAAGCTGCTATTTGTCTACCTTGTCACACAAGCCATGACAGCCTGGATCTATCACCAAGATGACAGGACTAGCACTGCCTATGTCGAGCCCACACACCTTCCCCAAAGCACTGCTGCCGCCTCAAGGGGTCCGAATGTCCCCAGGTTTACAGTTGAGGAGTAATTTCATGCTCCTCAGCACGTAACAAAAACTTAAGATAATTATAATGTGAAGAGTCAACTAATGGAGCCATTTGGTAAAGTATAATTATCTGAAGAGAAATCATTAAGGATAATATTCAGCAGGATAGAGATGAGAAGAGAATACGGTATATTTTACCATTAACAGTTATGCTGATTTGTAAAATTGATATCAAAATGCAGCAATTATAAAAATATAAAGGCACAATTTTATTCAAACCCGAAATAGCTAATCAGGGATTCCCTGATGGCACAGTGGTTAAGAATCCACCTGCCAATGCAGGGGACGTGGGTTCGAGCCCTGGTCCAGGAAGACGCCACATGCCGCGGGGCAACTAAGCCCGTGCGCCACAACTACTGAGCCTGCGCTCTAGTGCCCACGAGCCACAACTACTGAGCCCCCGTGCCACAACTACTGAAGCCCGCATGCCTAGAACCTGTGCTCTGCAACAAGAGAAGCCACCGCAATGAGAAGCCCACGCGCAGCAACGAAGACCCAATGCAGCCTAAAATAAATAAATAAATAAATAAATAAATTTACAAAATAGCTAATCATAAATATAAATTCTCAGTACAAGAGTCAGAAACAGAACTTCCTCCCTCTTACAGCATGACATACCATTAATTCAGATAAATACTTATGATTCAACAGTGCGTATCAGCTGTTACGTACCAGGCATGTAATTTATTCACCCAGTCTTGCGTCTCTTTCTGAAAGAAAGGGGAACTTCCCCCCTCACTCACAAGCAGCCTCACTGGCAAAGCTGCAATCATGCCCTTTCCAAAGGCAATCATTGACTTAGACTGGTCCATATTTACACCTGAGGGTGGGATGAGGCCCATAAAGCATACGGGCACCAGATACCCAGACAAACGTGGGTTCTGAAAGCAAGAGAGAAGGGGCGCGGCTGTGACTGGGAATGAGCAGGGCTGATGGAGGCTGGGACAGAGGCCAGGGACGGGGTCAACGTCCAGGGAGAGACGAGAGCGTGAGCAAAGGCCCTGAGGCGGCCTCAAGGGCACGAGCACATCAGACAGAGACATGAGCTGGCTGGGTGGTGCTGCCGTTGTCTGACATATAAACACAGAGAGAGAGCGGGGGTTTCGGGATTCAGATTAGGCGGAGGATCTTGGAAGTGTTAACTGGACAGCCAAGCGGGGCTCACCGAGGCACCGTGTTGGGCATCAGTGGGTTAACCAGAGGCAGGTGAGGCCACCTGGAAACATACAGCGAGAAAAGAACCTACAGCAGAAAGTCTGTACACCGCACTCTGAAAGGCAGAGCAGAGGACCAGGTCCCCAAAGAGCCGGAGACGGAAGGAGGAAAAGCAGAGGGTCGGGGAGGGAGGCGTGGCAGGTGAGCCGTCAGCAGCTCAAACCCCTTGGAGGTGAAGCCAGAGGGGCAGCAGGTCTGGGGACACGGTGGCCTAAGTGTTGCAGGGACAGAGGTGAAGATGGTCAGCTGGGGGCAGGGACCACGAAGGGACAGCTCCCAGGGCAACACACTCGGAGGGAAAGAGTCAGGGAGGTGGGTTCAGCTCCCCTGCCACCTCTTGGATTCTGACTTAGCAAGGGAAGCTGGTCTCCCTTTAAAGAAGACCCGACGGCCACCGCACTTAGTTTCTGAAAGTCGTGTCACGCAAAATGTGTGCGAACGTTGTCAAATGTGACATTTATTGTCAATAGAAAGTGTTGTAATTCCTGATAGGAATAATTGGCAGTTATGTCACACTTTATAAATACAGATTATTCTCCTAAACACTAGCTCAATGAACAAAAATGTCCTAATGTAGAATCTGGGTGCATCCATGTGGTTATATTCTTACTGATATGAATTCATAAAACAGACAATAAAATATACACCTGCTGAGAGCATTCACATTCATTCTAGAAATGGAATTGGATTCTTACAATGATTTGTCATTCAAACTACTTCGATTAAAATACAAATAATTACAGTTACTTCTCTTTTAGTCAACGCTTAAATGCAATTACCACTCACTGGAAGGGGAGGGGAGTCAGCCTTCAACTAAAATCAGCACGAGAAATAAAACAGTATGAATGCTAATAACACCATGAGATTTACAATACTGAACCTTACCATTTATATGATCGTATTTATAATAGTACAATTCAGCGCCATAATACAATGGTATTCATCCAAATTTCAAATGAATTTTGGCGCCTATCAAAACTAGAATTGCTGTCAAATGTCAACAGTTTAGAGTCAGATTTATGCACTCAGAATAATAAGTGTGACTGTAAATAACCTGCAGACAGTGTTGAGTGCAAAGCGCCGAGACTCAGCCGCTCTGGAAACTCTCACAAGGTCATCGCCGGTGCCAGGGCTCCACGGCAGGGCAGCTCGGCGCCCACACGTAACTGGCCTTTTCTAACTGTTTCCAACAGGGCCTGCTGAGTGGTCCGCTAAGCAAGCTAAGAGTCACATTCACTTTTTAAAAGTCCTACTTCCTTGCTTCATTAAAAGATAGCTAGTTAACAATATTTATGGATGTAAAACTACAGCCTCCGTAGAAAACAGAAACTGTCTCACCAATAATTTCAATTGAGAAATCACAACAGCATAATATTCGCCACACTTTTGCAACAGCCTTGAAGATGAGACGCAAGAGAGGAAGGAGGTGAGGCTGCGGGGAGGCCGGAGGGCGGGCGTCCAGGGCGCCGAGCCTCCGCCGCTCAGCGCAGAATGAGTGGGGACCTCGGTGGCCTGGGGGAAACTGACATCCAGTGTTCCCTGAAAACAAGCCCAAAGCTCTCCAAAGGTACAATCTGAATGACAACATGCAGTAACCAGCTGATACTAAGGAAAAGCACACGCCAGTCGAAACACAAATACTTTTTTCCACGAAATTCGCATGCACTTTTCCCCCAAAAGCATTTCTTGAACCTGCCTTGCTACATTGCAAAAAATACAGGTAGATTCTAATTAGCGAGTTTCTGAGGATGTCGGAATCAGGTCTGAAGTGACTCAGAACCCAGACCACAGGTTCTTCGGGCGAGGGGGAGGCAGGGGACACACGGTTCCCCGTCCCCGTCCCGCCTGGAGCGGCCACCCATCACCCGTGTCCACGTGCCTCAGAGCGAGTGTCTGCTCTGAGAAGGACAGCGCGGGGGCCTGGGGTACAGAGACGGACCTCACGTGCCCGACGCCACCTGCTTCCTGTGGTGGCAGGCGAGCTGCTCTCATAATTCTGCAGCTGGGGTACCCGTGTGACAGAGAGGGAACCGGGCTATAAACTCACTGACACGAGCTCCCTCCCTCCACCCAGCGATAAAGCAGCTCAACGTCTCCGTCTGCCACTCACTCCCTTGACCGAACTCACATCAGTGCTGCCCTCTTGTCACCCTTCGTAAGTGTGTCTCCTGGGACATCTAGGGACATGGAACTAAATTAACGTTGAAATTTAAAAAGCCACATTTATGTTTATGTAGCTATACAGGCATGTAGATATAAAAGGTCGCTGTTCTACACATGTTTGGTGAAATACGGCAATTTTTACATCTGGTATTTTCAATAAATAAGCACACTTTTTAAACTTGGATCTTGGAAACCTATCCAAGATAGGAAACCTATCTCCTGGTAAAGTCAGGTAATTCCCCATCTTAAAATATGTGAATCTTGCTTATGACATCATAGAGATCATCAGAAATTCTACACTTGAAATCAAAGATGAGTCAGCAAGGATGAGAAACACGTGACAAAAGCCTAGAACAGACGGACATCCTTCCCCAGAGGTTACCTGTTTCCTTTAGCTCCCGCGACAACTCACATCTCTAACTAGATGACGAAGTGGTGACATTACTAGATGCCTACTTTAAATGACCTGACATGCTCTCACCTTCCAGTCGCCAAGCTCACCGTGAGAACTCACATATGACTGGCTCTCCCAGGCTTCCAGCCCCTCGACTGAAGCAGTGATGTTAATTAAAAACAGAAAATTGTGTTCAGCACAAACCAACAGCAGTGTTTGAACAGGAAAGCAGGACACCTTTACACACTGCACTGGCGGTTCTCCACCCAGGGGTTTAACCACAGGGACACAGGAGACTCAGGGACACAGGTATATGAACTGGCTCAACTTAGGGAATACATGTAACAGGGTACGGCTACCTAAAACGAAAGAGAAAAAGAAGTTCCAATCCTGAGCAAGAGACATTCAAATGTGGCCAAATTCTCATGATTCAAACCAGCAGTCGTAAAGAACATGTTGTTTTTCTGACTTCAAAAAAATGTTTACAACTAGAAATATAATGGGTTTGAAACGATTTTCTTGTATGTCATCATTTTTCTAATTAGAAGCACTAAGTTCTCCTTCTTAACTGAAATGATTAAATAACTCTGTAAACTCAATGATGTTATGGACAGTTACTGATAAGAAAAGCAGCAAATCTGCATGCTTGTCTAGACTCCAAGGATTCAAGTGAAAAATTTATGGCCATCAGAGGTCCACAGTGCAAAGATGTTTAGGGCCATTTTCCAGCCAAGGTTCCAGCCATGATTGTGAGCTATGAATGTTCCCGTTTTAAAAGACACATGTGTAGACAGAACAGTTAACAGATTTGTTATAAATGAGCAAGAATCTGAGCTCTGCTGTAGGCCGGAGCACGCAGCATCTGAGCACACCTGATTACTTAGGACACCGGAGGGACCATTCCTGCTATTACGGGATCCATGTTACTATTCCAACACTTGTCCTTTGGTGCTGACAGAACTTCCTGGCTGGAACACAATCATGGCTGGAACCTTGGCTGGAAAATGGCCCTAAACATCTTTGCACTGTGGACCTCTGATGGCCATAAATTTTTCACTTGAATCCTTGGAATCTAGACAAGCATGCAGGTTTGCTGCTTTTCTTATCAGTAACTGTCCATAACATCATTGAGTTTACAGAGTTATTTCATCATTTCAGTTACGAAGGAGAACTTAGTGCTTCTAATTAGAAAAATGATGACATACAAGAAAGTCGTTTCAAACCCAGTATGAGGCACATAGGATGCATCTTATAATCAAGGTTCTTATTACAAATAAGCACTAGTTACAGCCTCAGCAAATGGGGTATGGAGCCCCTTTCTGAGCCCCCAATTTAGTATCTTAATGGAGTCAACATTTAGCACCCTGGAGAGTACTTATTTGAGAACCTGCAGTTGACATATTTTTTAAAAACTTCAGTTATTGCCAATAACTCGTCCACGGAGTCAATTATGCAGTATGATCAATCCACTTGGTTCTTCCACTATAATTACGGTGGTTACACACAGGACGGCTGCAAGAACACCTCAAGCAGATGCGCAGCTCCTAACCAGCGAGCGCATGGCCGCAAGACTCCAGGCAGTGACAGAACTCCCAGCCTCTTTCTTAAGCACTTGACTTCCGACTACCCCAAGCACGTCTTCCCGGTTTAAGGAAAACTGCTCCGTGACAAAGTACTTTACACAATCAGCACGGAACTTCACATGAAATTTAATTTCAAGATTTTGTGGAAACACCCCAGAATTGTATAACTTGATGGAAGAAGCAACTGTCTCTACATAAGCTTTTTTTTTTTTTTTTTTTAAGAAAATCATACAGTCATTAGTACTGCCCTGGTTTAGAAGCATCCTGACACACAGGAATTTATAAAAGCCTTCAACCCATAGTCTCCGAAACATTTCTCTGTTATCCTGAAAAGGACTGCTAGACACACGCCGGTTTTTACTGTCGCTCCCGGGCTTAGGGAGTCTGTGAGGACAAACCCGAAGGGAGGCGGTTCCAGCCGGATTAGTCAATCAGTCGGGGAGCCTCGGCTGCGGTTCCTAAACTGTTTCCAGAACACTCGGTTATGCTGGGGGTGGCGACGCGAAGGCTTCCAAGAACTTTTCGTTTTTGACTGAGCCACATTTCTGTTTTCCCCCAACAGTTAAGTTATTTAGAAGTAAGAGGGTGGAGGGGAGTCGTCTGGGGCAGGGATAAGAAGAGATGTCACACAGACACGCACGCACGAATCGGTATCACGAACTGGGCGTCCAGAGCTGAGCTGTCCCCTAAGTAGCGGGGCGCTCGGCCGGGGGGGACCCCAGCCCGGGCAGAGGCCCCCCCAAGACGGAGAGGAGCTCAGGAGGACGCCCGCCGCGGCCCCCGAGGCCAGGAGCCGCTCGCAGGGAGACAGGAGGGGCGAACCCCCAACCCCCAACCCTGGAGAACCTGATTCCCACGGGCCACGGAGCCGCTGCACCTTCACGACGGGGAAAGGCAGACCCTACAAGTTTCCGTCTGGGATGCTGGGCCGGGAGGACGGAGGGTCAGGGGGTCTGCGCCCGCCCGCCCGCCCGCACGAGCCGCCCCGGGAGATGGAGATGGGGACGCAAGAGGGAAGGGGGCGCCGGGTGAGGAGGGGGCGGAGGATGAGGAGGGGGCACGGGGAGGGAAGACGGGTCGCGGAGGAGAGACAGGGGCGCTGAGAAGGGGAGGGCCTGGAGGGAGAAAGGGGTGCAGAGGGGAAGGGGGCGCAGGGAGAGGAGGGGCGCGCGCAGAAAAAACGGCCGGGAGGTCCGGCACTCACCCTCGCGGGCACTAGCAGGCGGCCGGGGCGCCCGCGGGGGGCAGCCGGGGGGAAGGGTCCCTCGGCGCTCATCGCCGCCCACTCGGCGGGACCAGCGCTCCGGGCCGCGCGAGCTCAGCGCCGAGGACCCGCGCGAGCCTCCTAGGGCCCCGCGGTCGCCACGTCCGCGCCCCTCTGCGCTTCGGCGCCGCTCGGGCTCGGCTCGGGCTCCGCGGGCTGCGGCGGGAGCAGCCGAGCACCGCCCACCGCCCGTGAGCACCGCCCACCGTCCTGAGCACCGCCCACCGCCCGTGACCACCGCCCCCCGCCCTGAGCACCGCCCACCGCCCGTGACCACCGCCCACCGACCTGAGCACCGCCCACCGCCCGTGACCGCCGCCCACCGTCCTGAGCGCCGCCCACCGCCCGTAACCGCCGCCCGCCGCCCGTGAGCACCGCCCACCGTCCTGAGCACCGCCTACCGCCCGTGACCACCGCCCCCCACCCTGAGCACCGCCCACCGCCCGTGACCACCAATCGCCGCCCGTGAGCACCGCCCACCGCCCTGAGCACCGCCCACCGCCCTGAGCACCGCCCACCGCCCGTGACCGCCGCCCGCCGCCCGTGAGCACCGCTCACCGCCCGTGACCGCCGCCCACCGCCCTGAGCACCGCCCACCGCCCGTGACCACCGCCCACCGCCCTGAGCACCGCCCACCGCCCGTGACCGCCGCCCACGCGACGCGCCGGGAGAGGAGGGGCGCGCGGCTGCCGAGGGGCGGGACGCGTCCCGGGCTGCGGCGCTCCGGGGGAGAGCGGGAGAGGTGATAGCCTCTGGGGGCTGCCGCTCCCCCGGGCCGGGGCCGAGCGCTCCTGCCGCTCGGCGGCCCCTCCCCGCCCCTGCTCCCCGGTGGATCTGACCTGGGGCGTCCCCCCGTCCGCAGTCGGGTGCTTCCGGGCCTTCCCCTCCCTCGGAGGGTCGCAGGGCAGCTGCCTGCCGGGTCCCTGGGGACCCCTCCGCCGGGGTCTCCCCGTCACGTGGAGCTGGTGCTGGACCCTGGGGACTGTCCAGAAGAGGAAAGGACGCCTCTCGCGCCCGCGCGCCCCACCCGCGCCCCGGGCTGGCGGCTCGGCGGCGCCCGTGTCCTCGCTGCGGACCCGGCGACGCCCCGGGGCGCGGGGCTGGGCGCACCTCCGGGCAGTGGGGCAGCAGCCGGTCGGCGAGTCCCTTGCTTTCTCAGGACAGTATCAGGCTGCGTAGACTCAAGTCATCCTCGTTCAAGCGTAAATGAAAGTTTGGCATAAATCTCAGGAAAACACACAAACCCCCCCCTCAAGCTACCAATGACTGGTAGTTTTCTCTTTTAAGGATTGTGTACAGAGTAGTAATGTCAGGGTTATAAACACAATGAAAAAAAAAGAAAAAAAGTATGATAAGAAACAGGATATGTGCATATTGTCAAATTATCTCCTCACAAGATATTTTTTAATTTCAAAGGAGAAACAGTAACTTTACAGTGGAGAATCCTGGCAGACACAACTGTAACCAAATGATCAAGGTTAATCTCACCAGTAACGAAACATGCTGACATCAAGTGTTCCCTGATATGATGCACTGAGAAGAAGACAGTTTCGATTCTGTAGTATTCTTGCCAAAAATGCATAACCTAAATTTAATCTTGAGGAAATACCAGGAAAACCCATTCACTTAACAGGTGGCCAATACTCTTCACAAATGTAAAAATCATGAAAGGGAAAGAAAGATTCTGAAACTGCCCAGATTGAAGAAAACTAAGAATATACCACAACAAAATACAATGTGGGATCCCAGACTAGGAAAAAGACATTAATGGGGAAACTGTTGAAACCTGAATAAAATCTGCAGGCCAGTTAACAGTATCATATCAATGTTATTGTTTCTTCATTCTGATCATTGTGCTATGGCTATGTAAGATGTTAACATTTTTAAAAGCTGGGGGAAAGGGATATGGGAAGATTGTGTACTAGTTTTGCAACATTGTTTGTAAGTCTCAAGTTTCTGCAGAATGAAAAACTAATAATAATTTTTCTTTTCTGCACCCGGTCAACAGCTTTTGGAGAAGCAGGTGGACTGTCAGAAAGACACTCCCAAGTCAAATTCTGGATCTGATATTTATCTAGCCACGTGACTTCAAGGTAGTTATTTACACCCACTAACCCTGAGCTAGTCCTCCAGCTGTACGGTACTCACCATGATCCCCACTTTACAGATGAGTCAGCTGAGGCAGTGCACATAAAGTGCTTATGACCTGGTATATATTATTATTGTTATTATTATTATTATTATTATTATTATTAGACATAAGGGAATGTCATTATGCAAGCAAAATCACCTATTTCAATTATTTTTATTAAGAACTTCCTCATCTAACGAAGAATCAAAGGAAGAAGGCAGGGATGCAGTGAGTGGGAAAGAAAAGAAAAAAGGAGCTAGAAGGAGGAGGCAAGGGCTAGAGAGAGGGAAGTGGGAGGCAAAAGAACTGCTCCTTAAATGATAATAAAAGCTACTTTTCAGTAACATGAATAAGCCACTGCACAAAAAAATAATGTAGGAACTACATCCTTTTTTCACCCTTTTAAAAAAATATTTATTTATTTATTTATTTTTGCGGCAAGCAGGGACTACTCTTCATTGTGGTGCGTGGGCTTCTAACTGCGGTGGCTTCCCTTGTTGTGGAGCATGGGCTCTAAGTGCACAGGCTTCAGCAGTTGTGGTGCACAGGCTCAGTAGTTGTGGCTCGCGGGCTCTAGAGCTCAGGCTCAGTAGTTGTGGTGCGGTGCACGGGCTTAGTTGCTCCACGGCATGTGGGATCTTCCCGGACCAGGGCTCAAACCCGTGTCCCCTGCATTGGCAGGCGGATTCTTAACCACTGCGCCACCAGGGAAGCCCTTTCACCCTTTTTATACTGGGAGTTTCAAAAAATTCATATTCACAGTAATATAGTTAACAAAGTAACTGCTAATGTAAAAATTGAATTCTACATGATATTTAATCACTGTCTCCTCATTACTAATCAATCATGGTAATTGATAATGATGATGACAAATCCATTTCCCTCCAGAAGCCACCTCAAGTCTAACCTCTTACCTAATACTCTCCATGGAAGCCAGGGTCACCCTACCCAGGTTAGTGCTTCCTATCTGGAACCTAATTACAGATAGGCAGACAGATAGATAGATAGACAGACAGATAGATAGATAGATATGGACAAGAGAATAGACGTATATATGTCAATCCCAACTAATAAGAACCTGCTGTTGAAAAGTAAATAAAATAAAATTCAAAAATTAAAAAAAAAAAGAGAAGAGATGGATGGATGGATAGATAGATGATAGATCAGTGAATAGGTAGAGGGCAGAGATGGATAAACAGATGATAGATTGATAGATAGATAATCTTTGGATTTATGCATTCATATCATCACTGGAAGAGTCAGATAAAATTCTTGAGTAAAGTGATATCCAACTAACATAAGTACGATACATCACCCGAATCAAAATTACTATTTAGGAACACATTTGTATATTAATTTATTTACATAACATATCATTTATTCACTCAGTGAGTACCAGCTTCTAGACACTGAGGTGGAAAGCAAGGAACAAAACAAATTTCTTGCGCCATCAAGATTACTTTCCAATGGAGAAGACAGAAATAAAGTTAAAAATGTATTATGGCAAGTCGAGACAAATGCTATGAAGAAACATAAGGCATAGTAAGGGGCAAGAGATTTCAGAGGGGCTATCTGAGCATGAATGGTCAGAAAAGGCCTCTTGGGTGAATAAAGAGCCATGTGCGTATCTGGGGGAAAGGGCTCCAAATCAAGAACGCTGCACGTGCAAATGCCCAAGGACTCGACTGAGGAACACAGAGAAGAACATGCTGCTTGCACATCGAGATAGGAGAGAACAGTAGATGAGAGGGAGTCAGCGGCCCCATCGCTCAGGGTCGAGTAGGCCAAGGGACGCCATATATGTCACCACTGGGGGTACGCGTGCATATCATCACGGGAAGACTCAGGTAAAATTCTTCAAGATTACACAGGAACTTGCAAAAACCCATGGGAAGCCAGCTCCTGTTTTTTCTCTGGAGTCCACCGGTTCCTGAAACCCAAGGCAGCCTGAAACAGGTGTGCACAGGGCTAGTAAACCTTGGTGAGGTGAGCAAGACTCTCTAGGTGAGACAGACATCTCTTCCTCGCTCTGTTTTTCTTGCCTTTCACATGTGACTTTCGTATGTTACTTTCAGACAACGCATGTCTGATTATGCAAAAGGTTCAGAGCCAGGTAGCATGGAAAAACGTAGCTTTCTGTTTATTTCTAGGCCCAAGTCTCTTCAGGCAGCGATGCCCACAGATCTCCACCCTTACTGGAGGCGGCAGAAGGAAAGGAGGCTAGAGCCAAGCCCAGCCTCCTAGAGCGTCCAAACCTGATTTAAAGCTATTTTGGAGCCAAGGACATTTTCCTGAATCCATTCCAAACAAGAATGAAGATGTTGGTGCATGATATTTTTGCAAAATATGCAGGCTCAGGAATTGACAGACTTTACATTTACATCAAACATGAAGAACCATTTGTGAATCCTTGCTGCAGAAAGCTGCTGTCTGCAAGCCAAAAATAATAGCATAAAGAATAATAATAAAACAAAGCTGGCACAAAACCTTGTCTTCCTGGAAGAGGGCCAATTTTTAGTTTGATAATAGCGCTGACTCTTGGAACCCGAAAGGAAAATAAATTCCTACCCACACAATCTGCATTGTTCCTCTCCTCCTCGTGTTAATTTTATCTCACACCTCAAACACATACAATCATTTATTTTTTTCTTATTGAAAGTGCAAGGTGTTTGTTCTAAAAGTAAGTTGTCTGCATCTGATTCCATAAACAGTTTCTTCCTGATGATTGCTATTTTTAAGGCTGTTGCTTTAACTAAAGTTATAGTAAAAAATTAGAAATATTTTCTTCCAGTATTCTTTTGAGATATGTGTGTGTGTGTACATACAGTCTTTATAACATGAGAACTAACTGCCCATTAGGCCTATTCAAATACGCAATCAAATATTTCCATAAAGAAAAAAATAATAATCAAACTTGTTTGCTGCATGTTGAGCAAGAACTAGAAACTCCATTTTTTACCCCCAGTCAAGGGCCACACACAATGAAAAACTCATCCCGTCCAAGAGCCACTCAAGTCAGCTAGTATTTTTAAAAACTGGATTATAAATATAAACTCACCTGATTCTTAAACAACACAATATGAAATGGTCAAGCACACAAATATTTCTGGAATGCTTTGATTCCACTAGGTGACCAGTTACCTGGAAGAACACCCAGAGCAAGAGATAGAAAACAGGAGCTGACAAATTCATGCTCGCATCAGAAGCCCCTGCGGGGCATGTCATGATACGGACTGCTGGGCCCCACCGTCAAAGTGTCTGATTCTGGAGGTCTGGGGTGAAAACTGAAACCCTACAGCTCTAACACGCTCGCAGGGGATGCTGATGATGGACCACAGACCATACTGAGCCATAATGAGAGACTGGAGGGAGGAAAACAGGAGAGGAAGGAAACATGGAGGGGAAATGAAGGAGAGCAACGTAGAGTGAGGCAGGGGGGGTGGTGTGTGAACCTGTCACCGCCTTGGCCCACTGAGAGGACCATCAACACATACTCCCCCAACCCCCTCTGCAAGCCAGCAGTGCAGAAGTAAAACAATGAACTCTAACAGACCTTCTGAGTTGGCTGATCCCGCCCCTTCCACAGCCCTGGTTAAGTAACTGACTTAGTCCTGGCCAATGAGAAGTAAGTGAAAGCCACAGGGTAAGTGCGGCTTCAAGGAAAGTTACACTCTTGGTCCCACTGTTCCTTTTCCTTCTTCCTGCCCATACAGAGACCTGAGCCAGGAGATGCAGTAGCCACTCAACAGCCATGTAGGCATGAGGACACAGGCATCCTCCTATGCCAGGTGGAGAAAAGAAAAAAAAATGGGAAGTGCCTGCCTGTATCACGGAGCCACGGTCCCACCACGCCCACCATGACGTCCTACGCCCAGTCTTCACGATGGGCAAGGCAAGAACATCCCTCTCTGTTTAAACCTCTGTTTGTTGGGTTTTCCAGTACCTTCAGCTGAATGATCCCAACTAATATAAAAACTAGCCAAGTACTTACTAGGTGCCTGACACTATGTGACTGCGATACATGAATTATCTCATTTAAAATAATAATGATTTAATCGAGCACAAAACTCTCAAGTGCTCTGCTGATGCATTCAGAAATACATTAAGTTCCTACTTTATTCCAGCCATGGAAAGCACAGAACCTGAACGCAAAGGACTCACAGGTAATATTCGTACCATAGTGATCCCATAGGAGAAGCAAGCAGAGCTTGTGGTGGGGGACCCACAAGAGCCTCCGAACAAAACCAGGTGGATGGAACGATCAGGAAGGCTTTCTGGAGGCAGAGACCCCTGAGCTTGATACTTAAGGATGAGTAGGAACTGAGCTTATTCTTACACATGCAGCAATGCCTCTTTAAATGTGATGGCAACCGCAACCCAAGGGGAAAGAGGGGAAGAAAATCTTTTCTGGACTTCTACAGCAGTGACCAAACAAGGTGCAGCCAACTCTAAATGCACATACAAGTGGAGGGGACACTGGGTGGATGGTGGTTAAAAAAAAAAAAGTTTGATGCCATCATCAAAGATACACGCTCTTCTTTGTTAGCTACATCTTGAGATTAACTGCCTTTCTTAAATACAAGTGAAACAGATGCATGGCAATCAAAGAACAACAGTCTGGGGAAAAGGTTGACGCTTCTGAATATGTCTTTTCTGCAAAAATTAGGACTCAAATAGGACCTGGGAGAAAATAATTGTATTTGTAAATAACACCAAAATACATTTTTCCGGTAGACATGAGAAAACTGTGCAAAGCTCTGTTCTTTGAAAGCAAAGATCTTATGCCCACAACACAGACTCAGCTATGGTCTTTAATAATTGTCAAAGGCATCATGTTTTATTTGTTTTTGAACCTTAAAAACAAAAGAAACACTTTAGAGACTCACGTTGCATTTCATCCCTCAGCTATGTTACTAGATGGCATCAAATCACCAGGGAGAGTAGGTCCACCTGTACCTTCGGCTACACAGGCACACAGTAAAACAGAAGAATGGGCAAAGGACTTTGAGAACTTTTTCAGACTTTTTTCCTGATAAACAAGGACTTCTTAAGTGGTGCTGAATTCAAGTTATATGACAACTCTGTTTCTGCCACAAGCAAACTGACTTCCCATAGTCATCACTTGTCCTCATGTGCTGGGGCAGCCTGGGTATATGTGCTATTTATTTGCCTGTATATCTGAGGATCCAGAGACAAAGTCTAAGAACAATAAGATACTGGAACATAAGTAGACCTTAATGTTTCATATTTAAAATTTAAAGCTCTAAATAATTTAACACAATTATTTTCTACCGATGACATCATTTATAATATGCCAGGAACCAGGATAAATGCTTTACACATATTATTATTAATCCTTATAAAACCTGGCAAAATCAGCATTATTGTCCCTGTCTTCTTTAAAAAGATGAGCAAACCCAAACTGAAACAAAGAAAGGTTAATTCCCTGCCCAAGATCACACAGCAAGTAATGGAAAAAAAAAAAAAAAAATGGAAATACAAACCCAGGTGTATTTGATTCTTAAGTTCTGGCTTTTAACTGACATTTTATATTGTTTCTCATCATCTTCACCAAGGGTTGGCAAACTTCTACCCATGGGCCAGTGCACACAATATAATGAGAGGGGGTGGAATTGCATCTGATCTCCCTAGCACCTAGCCTATCGGCAACGGCTAATTACCTAAAGGCTCAATTACACACCACTCAAACTCTGCAAAGGAGCAAAGAAATCTATTATACGCAGAAAACCTTCATCCTAATAAAATCATTAGCTTCAAGAGGAAAAGGAGTAATTCAAACTTGGAAAGCAGAAGTATCTGATGGCTTACGGCATTACAAGATTCTATTCTGCTTGTAAGAGAAAAAAAAAAATCTGTTGGCATGTTTTATGTGTCAGATGAAAACTGTATCACCCAACAGAGCCTGCCTACATTCTAGAAATTAATGTGTTTGTGGGGAGGAGTTCTTTTTCAAACCAGGTCATAATGTACGCCTGCCAAGTGAACCCTCTCTCTTCAGGAATATTCAAAGCACAAGTAGCAACAGGACAGAGGCAGAGCTGCCCCTGAAGGAACAGCCAGGCGTGTTTTATTACCAAGAAAGAGGGAAAGCAAAAGAACATTCTGCGTAACCAAATTAAGTTGTGAAATACCCAAAAGTAACATGTCAAGAAACTCTTATTTGTAGGTGGAATTAAAAACAACACAACAAAAAGATCAATTTATGCTTGAGCTGCATCAGGGGCCGTTTCAGGTCTTCTGTTATAGAAGGTCTCGATCTGCACTTACAGACACAGCAATCAGACTTCATTACAGACAGTATTTACGTCTGAAAATTCTGTTTCAACTTCCCCACACCCAGCCCCTGAGAAACTTCGGTGTGAAATTATCCTGAAATCAGGAGAGCACAAATAGCTTTTCCAATGGGAGGCAGGAGGTTCCTTTTTCCATTGTGGATGGCATGTCCACCTCCAACACCCTGTGCAGACAGGCTCCCAAGCTCCCTACCTCTTCACGCCCCTGACCCTTTCTCGCTATCACAGCTTCACAGCTCTCTGTCCTGTCCCATGAGGACCAAATCCCAGTTGTGGCGTAAATGGCCCTGGCCATGGAAGAGCACAAGGGTCACAACGCTACCCAAGCCACACAGAAGCATTTTTTTTAAATTAATTAATAAATTTATTTATTTATTTTTGGCTGTGTTGGGTCTTCATTTCTGTGCAAGGGCTTTCTCTAGTTGTGGCAAGCGGGGGCCACTCTTCATCACGGTGAGCGGGCCTCTCACTATCGCGGCCTCTCTTGTGGCGGAGCACAGGCTCCAGACGCGCAGGCTCAGTAATTGTGGCTCACGGGCCCAGTTGCTCCGCGGCATGTGGGATCTTCCCGGACCAGGGCTCGAACCCGTGTCCCCTGCATTAGCAGGCAGATTCTCAACCACTGCGCCACCAGGGAAGCCCCACACAGAAGCATTTTAAAGAGCTCTTCCACAGAGCACTTACAATCTTCTAACATAGCATATAATTCTGTTATTTGTTATTGTCACGCGTTGCCTCTCTCCCTCCGCTAGCATGCAGAGCCATGTTCCTTGGGCACCTCTGCATGTTTTATACATGGATATATTTATCCCAAATATTAAGTGCAGTGCATGGGAATTCCTGGCAATAGGTGCTCCAACAATATGTGTTGAATCAAGATGTGTTGAATGTGCTGAGACTTCCCATTTTTAGTGCACATACTTTTTAGCAGTATTGCTTTTAAGCAGAATATATTTATGCCTCCATGGGGAATTACAACAGCTATGATTGCAAAAAGGAAACAGGAGAAATAAAGAGCATACAAAAAAGACTGAGATAATATGTCATCCTGCATTCATGTAACAGAACGATAGGCGACCAAGTGAAGATGATTAAGGTCAGATGTCAAGGACAAATGGTGGCGTCTTCAGGTCTTGTGCTGCGTTCATGCAGAAGATAATCTGGGTCCATGGAGCTTTATCAACCCCATAGAGGTAACTATGCCTGGCATGATGATCATTTTCGTAGAAGTCTACAGAGTTGACCCCTCCATACTTTTTAGGTTTTGAAATGATAACTGTCTTGACTTAACAGGATGCTGCTCGTATTGACACACTCAAGAGCATACAGGGAAAACAGGTTAAATGGTAGAGGACTGTCCCACTTGCATTTCTGAAACTCAGATCTAACGATGACATTCTCATCTTCACATCCTCAATGATTGCTGGTTGCCCATGTGCTAAGGGCTGATTTCTTTGTGTGGCAAACTTGCTCAGCTCTTTGGAACATTCTCCAGCTATCCATCTCCATATCCAAGTTTTCATCACCCCCTTTCCACCTCCCTTCCTCCAAAGATCTTTAGACCTGGGGCTCCAGGTCCACCCTCATGAAAAACTGAGAAAAAAGCATCATTCAGTTTGTCAAATTTTCATAACCCCTAAGTCACTCTTTGTCCAATAACCATCCATTTATTTTAAAACAAACAAACAAACAAACAGGTTCTAGTTAAGGAAAAGCTATGTACCAGGCATGGGGTTTAAAAAAAAAAAAAAAAAAAAGGAAAAAAATTCATTTGCATTATTTCACTTTAATACTAAAAAACAAAATCCTATCAACACAAATGTCATTCTGCATGTATATATATAGACGCTCAATAAGTATAAGTGCACTTCACCCAAGAACAGATAAAGATGGCCTATAAACACAGGAGAAAATGTTTAGCATCTTTAGCCATTAGGGAACTGCAAATTAAAATCACAATAAAATACCACTATTAAATGGATAACTTTTTTAAACCGACCGTACCCAGACTGGCAAGGGGGTAGAGCAACTGTGACTCTCACGCACTGCTGGTAGGAAAGTAAAACAGCACAGCAACTTTGGAAAACAGTTTGGTGGGTTTCTTACACAGCTGAACACTCATTTAATGCACGAGGCAGCAATCACACTCCTGGGGATGTATACAAGTGAAATGAAATCACGTGTTCACGCCAAGACACAGGTGTACAAGTATGCAGTGACTTTATTCATAGTCACTCAAACCTGGAAACAACCCAATGGCCTTCAACTGATGGGCGGATAAACAAACTACAGTAAGTACATCCATACAAGGGAAGACTATGCAACAGTAAAAAGAAAAGACCACTGATGCTCTCAACAAATTGGACG
Organism: Balaenoptera physalus; assembly: GCF_965194825.1. Taxonomy (NCBI): domain Eukaryota; kingdom Metazoa; phylum Chordata; class Mammalia; order Artiodactyla; family Balaenopteridae; genus Balaenoptera; species Balaenoptera physalus. The sequence goes on along the minus strand of NC_138885.1, from coordinate 110,144,120 downwards.
ACCCTCAGAGGTGTTATGCCAAGGGAAAGAAGCCAGACACCAAAGCCTCATGCTGTATGATTTACTTTCCATGAGATTTCGGAAGCGGCAAAACTGTGGACAGAGATGAGATGGGTGGCTGCCAGAAGCTAGGAGGGGGAGGGCCTGACCACAAAGGGACAAGAGAGAACTCTGGGAGGGTGACGGAACAATTCTATATCATGATTGTGATGGTGATTACATGGTTATAAGCGTTTGTCAAATCTCAAACCATATACTTAAAGTGGATGTGTCTGACTGGATGCAAATTACACATCAACAAAGCTTAGCGTAAAAAACAATCAGTCACCAGAAAGAAACACAAGTGCCTTGTCGTAGACCACAAGGCTCCTGAATGGTCAAGCCGGAGTGTGCATCTGCAGTATGCTTATTTATGTATTTCCAAATGACTTACCAGTACTGCTGCCGCTCAGGAATATAGTACAGCACAAAAATACGTACATAGGAAAACATCTATCATTATCAAACTTGGACATAAAACCATATAGTCTTCTTGATCGTTTTTATTTATTTTTTCGGGGGCGGTCAACTTTTTGCCAGATGTGACAGGGACAACGTTCTGACCTCACAATATAGCAAACAACAAATACAAATCAGACATTTTCTTGCGGTTCGTTGTGCTTGGAGGAGTACGCTTGGTTTTAACAGGTTGTGTGTTTTCAGACTTCTTTTTAAGCTACTCAAATGTCCTGTGGAGGTTGGCTCTCCATAAACTTCACGACATAATCTCTAGATCAGCCTGCCCACACGTGAGCGAGGCCAGGCACGTGCCAGTGTCTTGGGCGCTCTGTCCTCGGATTACCTCTCCTCCTGCTTCTGACGCGGGACACCTACCACACAGCTTGGGTGTGAGCACCAGGAAGGGTCTGTATGCGTGTTGACAATGCTAAAGACCTTCTGACACTGACACGTATTGTTTATTCTTTCAAAATGGTCTCGTATTTTCTTCCCCCATGCAACAGACTGTCACAAACACCTCCTTTTATGTTTGCCCAATGTGGAGATGTCTCTTCCGGTTGGCCTCCTTTCCCTAAGATACTTAAAGATATTTTACAGTTTCCATTTCTTTGCCAAGTCTTATACATCTTGGACCCATCAGATCTGACACACATTGGTCATGCATCTGACTCCCCTTTTCCTATTTATGGAAAGCAATCTTTTTTCCTGCTAGTATCATTCTGGGACATTTCTTCAAGAATGACATTTCTAGGACACTGCCTTAAGAATGACATTTAGAGAAAATTCTTCAGTGTATGTTTTTTGTAGATTTCCAGAAACAAGTGTAAATAGTCTAAAGGTCTCTTGCAAGTAACTAACTTCCTTAATCCTACCTTTCAAGGCTGGGGGCTTTTTTGCTTTCCTTTGCCAATACTGAATGGAGTGCTGGGGGGGGGGTCACCTTCCTTTAGTTTTATGACTTTTATTGTGCTGTGCTCATTAAAACTTAGGGACTCCCACACAGCCCACTTCTGACGAGGCCTTATTTGCCGCTTCCCCTTGCTTTGTTTAGACCTCCAAGTTTTCTGTTTAATTTCTCTTTCACTGTAAGCTTGAACCTATAACCATCAACTTTTTTCAAGTTTTTCTCAACTCATCACTGGGGACATTTGGGCCAAATCACCCTTTATTGTGGTGCCGGGGCCACGGGGTTGGGGGGCCGTCCCGGGCACTGTAGGACGCTGAGCAGCGTCCCTGGCCTCCGCCCACTAGATGCCAGGAGCACCCCCTCCCCCAGGTTGTGACAACAGAAAATGTCTCCAGACATTACCCAGTGTCTCCTTGGGGGCATGATCGCCCCCAGCTGAAAACCACTGCTACCAAACGACCCGTTCCATTTAAAAGAAGACCCTCAGCACTAACAGCTCAGGAAACTATATATTAAATTTGCCAGCAAGTTGCAAGTAACACCCAGCAGCCGATTACTTAACAAAATGGAAGTACTCATTTTCTTAGGGGAGACTGAGAAATTCTTCCTTTTCAATAAGAAAAGAAAAGATCATTCCAGGTATCTATTCTGCTTCTCTATAGAGAAGTGCCTCCTAAAGATATCTGTTCCTTCCCCCACAATGTCCTCACAGGGATGAGCGCTCCCCTTCACCTTCCCCTGCAGAAAACAGGCTGGCCATACCAAACATCCTTCACGTTCAGCCCATCTGAACAATGGGGATAATAACACTAGTGCCCACCACATAGGGGCAGCAGGAGGATTACATGAGTTAACATAGACGGTGTGTCTAAAACAGCCCTCCTGTGCAGTAAGTGTCTTACAAGGAGTAGCTCTTAACATCGTGACAGCCAGAAAGTGCCATTACTCAATCACTTACTCACATTCTCATTTCACAACAAATAGTCTTTACTGAACATCTGTGCTATGTAGACACTCTGCTGGACCAATGTCATTGTGCTCAAGAAGGGTACACTCTGTAAGGAGATGATGATGATAAAAGTGTAAACAAGACGCAAAGGTGCCAGACAGGGTGCCAACTGTGTCTAGAGGAGTCAGGGAAGGCTTCCTGAAGGAGAAGGTAGTCGAGCTGAGATCTGAATGACAAGAAGAAATTCTCCAGGGGGCAAGGAGGATGGAGGGCACTGCATTCAGAGGTCAAAGCAAAGGCTAAAAGTCCAAGAGCATGAAGTAGACTTCAAAATCACTACCAGTAAAAATGTGATCGGGGAGCTACGGGAAATGAGGCTAAAGAGCAAGCTGGGGTCAGCTCATGACCAGCCTCATGGAAAGTACAGCCTCTCCCAGAAGGCACTGAGGACACAAATGCCACGGGGTGTTACAAGGTTGACATGTGGGAGGTGCAGGGTCAACCAAGACCATGAGAAATGCCCGGTCAAACCTAAATGAGTTTCTTGACGACAGGACTTTCCAAAACATTTAAAATGCCAAAGGTGATTATGAGTTTCCAAAGGGAAAAACTTTAAGCAGCAGTTCCCAAACTTAGGTGACAATCTCGTAAGAGCAGAGCTCCGGAAGGGATCTGGACTGGGAAATATCGCTGAGCGAATGAGAAGACATTAAAGACTGTTTAATAAAGGAATCTCATCACCAGTTTTGCACATGAGAAATGTCACTCTAATCTGACCAACATGGAGAGATTAAATGGGATTGGAGTAAGCCCGGAGGCAGGAAAAAACAGAGGGAGAGCCACACAATATTCCAAAGGATAATAAGAGACCCAGTTAGGGTCACAGGGAGTGGACACGGAGAGGGCAGAATGCCTTGGAGAGACATTAAGAGGTAGGAGCGATGTGATGGTGGGTAACGAATGTTAGTCCTGAGAGAGAGGGAGACGTACAAAAATACCCAAGTTTTCACCTTAAGCAATAAGTGAGATGCTGGAACTACTCACTAAGAAAGAAATCAGGAAGAAAAAAGTTGGTCTGAGGAGGAAGACAAGGAGGACCGTTTTAATGGGTTGCGTGTGAGGTACCTGTGAACGTTCATGGGTATGCGGGTAGGGGCGGCAAAGACCCAGACTAGAGAGAGAAATGCCAGAGCCATTGCCAGAGAAGTGGGTTGAAACCGCTGGCATCAAGAGGACTGGCCAGTGAAAGAGTGCAGAGTGAAAAAAGAAAGGTGACACAGACCAGACCTGCGGAAGAACACCATTTAAGGGCCGGACGGAAGGGGGAGCCTGCAAAACAAGTCACGGAAGAGGTGGGATGAGAAAAGAGAGCGTAGTACCACGTGACGCAGGAAGGACAGATAATTACAAAGGAGGGAACGGCTCCATCCGGACTGAAGGTGAAGTGAGGGGAGGAGGAACACTAAAGATCCCACACCGGATGCTTCTGACAACACCCCTCCAGGAAAACAACTGTGGGAGCCCCGGTTCAGTGGTTCTCAAATTGACTGTGCGTCAGGATCCCCTGGAGGGCTTGTTCAAAGCCAGCCTGTGGGGCTGCCCCCAGAGTTTCTGGTTCACGAGGTCCCAGGTGATGGTGGTGCTGCTCCGGAACCCCCCTTTAGAACCACAGCTCTAGATAAGGAACGCTGACCTTTCCTCTCTGCCTTGAGCAGAACTGTCAGCTGGGGAAAACACAAATGTTTCATCTTCTTTCTCTCTGGCCCTCTGATTCCAGAAGACGGAAGTAATTCATTTTATTGCCTTCTCGTTCCAACTTAAGGAGCCCAAATCTACCACATTTCACCAAACATAAGAGGGTTTCGACTACAAGACACACCTTTATTTTACATAAGAAGAAAAAGATGCCAATAATTATGAGACGTGGCTGATTGTGAGAAGCAGTCTGATTTCAGAACGTGCTATCCTACAAAAATGTACATTTCAGAATTGATAAAACGTGGCCAGTCCTGTCCTCTAGGGCCACCTGGGCAAAGTCTGAACAGAAGCCTGCTCGCCAGTGGGACCTATGATTCTGTGTCTCCTCTGCTCTTCCTCTTGTGGGATATACACACGTGCTGGCATCCACCTACCAGACCCAAGAACTCTGCTGCTCCTGGGATCTCCTAGAAGCTGGGTCCTTCACCTGAGCCTCCAAAAGCATCTAACCCCACATTCCTCCAGTTCTTCAGAAGTCCTCAAAACTCGTTATTAAATGTATGGGCACATTTGCACGTAACTCCTGCATTTCCCACATTTACCCAGGACAATGAGTAGCCCAACCCAGAGTGTTCTAGCCCAGACAGCCTACCACAGAGACGATCAATTCAAGAAATGCCATCACTATAAACAGCAAAAGTTAAAAGGAAACAGACACCCTCATGCTATTTTTTCTCCTCTTAACCAGGAGAAATCTTCTGAATTGCACATATGATTAATTCAAAATGACTTATAGCCAATGGTTACTGTTTATTTGAACCTAGCTGCATGACAGATGCTTCTATCTGTATATTCTTTCTCAAAAGAAGCATTCAAGGTAGATTATTTTTTAATGTGAAACTAAGACTCAGATGTTGGTGGTGGAGCCAAGATTAAACAAATAATAAGGGATTCATTTCAAGAGTATAAAATTTTCATACACACGCTATTTTATAAAGACTTCCCCTAGCCTGACACTGGCCAGTGTCCACGGCCAAAATACTCAGGCAGCGCCAAAAGCACAAGCGACCCTTTCACCTTTTGTGGTACCTAGAAGAAAATGTCTTTGACTCTAGTCTATGGAGTGAACTTTCCACAGAAAGTCAAAGCAAAATAGCTATCGATCTCTGCTCTTTCGCGGGGAGTCTCACAGCACTCCCTTCTCTTCTGAGAGAATTCTGCTTCCCCACTTTGTGCCCCTTTGCTCTCAGAAGTACAAGTTGAAGGCAATCTGTCAACTTCTGTGGGGCCTCCCAAAGCCAGGCATTGCTGGGGTGGTCATGCTACAATAAACAACCACGCTTTTATCACCAACACTCCCTTGTAAGATACAACACTTTACATATGTTCTACAAAACGTGAAAATGGCTACACGAAGGGCAGGCACATCGGAAACAGAGGGAGGCCATAAGACTATCTGTTGAGACATTTTCCGGGTCTAACCCTGAGGCCACGCTTCCTCTGAGGGGACCCAAACCTAGAAGGAGCCACAGCTAGAACGTTCTTACCCAGGCAGCCCCTTCCACACCATTAACACAGCAGGCGAAAGGTCAACCAAAACAAATGCCTTATACAAACAGTCGCCAACATAAAGTCTTTTTCCTTGGGAGAGGGCTTGGACATGACAGGAGGAGACCTGATCCCTACCTGAATGTCCCAGGAGAGTGCCCAGTAGTAGCAAATCCTCCAAGAGGGTCAAATTTGCCTGTTATTTTTAAAACCTGAAACTTAAAATAATCCCAGACCCCTTGGCCACGTGTCGTAAAAACTGCCAGATAAGTTATACACATGGAATTGATTCCAACAATCCACCAGAGAAAGGGGTCTCTCAAATTTGGCAGCGTCTCATTTCCACATGGAAAGAATTACTGGAACTGGGCAGAGGTGGAAGGGCAGGGGAGGAAGGTGGGGAAGGCCGGTGATGATTCCAATGAGCGGAACCATATTGCACTATCAAGTATGCAGTGTGGTCCGAGCACAAGTCACTGTAAACGCTTGGAGGAAGACTTTTAGGAAAGCTTATCCTTTTAAACATAGTTTCATACTTTAGAAAGACAACAACTAAAGATAGTGAGTTAAAGACAGTTTCATAGTTTGTTACAGTTTCTACAGTTGTTCTTGCTCTGGCAAGGTTTTTTGTTGGGTTTTTTTTTTTTTTTTAACCTTTCCCAAATCTGAAAGCAATTAGTCCTCTGTATTCAAGCTCTCGTATTTGGAAAAGTCATCATTATGAATAGGTCGACTATGAGCTACCTGCAGGATTTCAGCTCTCCCACATGTGGGAAATGCTGACCCAACATCTGTTTTCCAGTAAGATCCTGTCTTGACACAATTTGATAAGTACATCTGCATTGCCCCCAGGTGTTGGAAGGTCAAGTGATAGATCCAAGGTCACACAGAAAACTAGGCTCCCTTTTAATTACCTGAATTCTTCTGGAAAGGTTTCTAAAGTAAATGGGTTCCAGGAAACCTGAGAAGCAATACCCAATGTTCACAGGTTTGGTTTGGTTAGAAGACACTAGTAAATAAAGCATCATTCCCACAGTCTTCTTCCGAGTTTAGATACAGCTTTTGAGGCTCTCTCTCTCTGAAATTCTGTAAAATTGTGCAGCTCACTGGAATCATCACCAGCCTCTCCTGGTTGCTTGCAACTGCCCAATCTATCTACAAAAAGCAAATGTTACCTAAAGCCTCCACACTCAGAGTGTGGTTTAAGAGGCAGCAGCAACAGCATCTCCTGGGAGCTTGTTAGAAACACAGACTCTCTCTCCGCCACCTCTCATCTACTGAACCATAAACTTCATTTTAACAAGTTCCCTAGGTGACCTGTATGCACTGACTAAACCAGGGGAAGGCAGACTACGGATGCGCAGGCCAAATCCGGTGCTGTCTGTTTTTGTAAATAAAGTTTTACTGAAACACAGCCAGAGCCATTAACTTGTCTTTGCTTGCTTTCACACTAGCATGGCAGAATTGAGAAGCTGCAAATATGTACATGGCCCTTTACAGAAAAATGTTTACTAACCCCTGATCTCAACCTTTACTGTGGTGGCAAAGGGGGCGCTAGACACCTATGCTAAAACCACAGCAGGAAATTATCCTAACGACAAAGTAGACAGTCTTTTTTTGATAAGAGATCTGCTTGGCCCATTAGGTAATGGAAATCATCAGGCAAATTTCTAGACCTCATTCAAGTTAAACCCCCCAAGGTCCAGCACCATTTTCTACCCTATGGACCCTGCCAAAGAAACACAGTGTCTGTCTTTATGAAATTTACAGGCAGAGAAGATGTAATTAGCATGAACTTAACATGGCACCCGGTATATAATTCATTAATGCATTAGAAGGACACAATTTTTTTAAATTAATTTATTTATTTATTATTTATTTTTGGCGGCATTGGGTCTTTGTTGCTGTGCGCGGCTTTCTCTAGTTGTGGCGAGTGGGGGCTACTCTTCGTTGCGGTGCGCAGACTTCTCATTGTGGTGGCTTCTCTTGTTGCAGAGCTTGGGCTCTAGGCGCGCGGGCTTCAGTAGTTGTGGCTCGTGGGCTCTAGAGCACAGACTCAGTAGTCGTGGCGCACGGGCTTATTTGCCCCGCGGCATGTGGGATCTTCGAGGACCAGGGCTCGAACCCATGTCCTCTGCACTGGCAGGCAGATTCTTAACCGCTGCGTCACCAGGGAAGCCCGGACACAATTTTTTTCATACCAAGTTCTGGTTATTTAAGCCACACGTGAAATAGTTAAATAGAAACCGCCAGTGAAAGAGCAGGTGGGAAGCTTTTAACTGAAACCACCACTGCTCCTATGGGGGTGGGTGATGGGGAGACTCAGGGTAGAGCCACATGCGTGAGGCTTGATGTACCAAGTGAAGAATATTCTCCCTGACCCAAATCTCTCCCCTCCTGTCCCTCCCTCTCTCTCGCCATCCCTCCATGTCCCTCTTCTTCTCCCCTCCCTGCACCTTTGCCCAACATGTGATTTTAAAGTCTACCACCTGCATTTCCTCGATTGCAAGACCTCTGCTGAGATGCCACCAGTGGTTTTGTAACAGGGAAGAACAAATGTGACTCTATATTAGATTTCTTTCTTTTACTTTAACCTTTGTATTCTATCGTCTTTGCTTCCAGTTAAGAATGTTGCCCATACCGTGAAATATATAGGACAGCCCATTCTCAAGTCTATGACCTTTAACGGTATAACACTTTTCCATTCATATAGCGATTAAAAGTTTCAGAACAGAGGATAACATTTGTCTTGTTGGAGGATTATAGGAACATTGTGACCTAACCTACGTGGACAGCTGCAAGAACGAAGGATTCCGACACCAAGAAGTTTGCAAGAACCAACCACAGCCCCTCCCCTTGTAGTATACTAAAAGAAGCCTGAATTCTGACTTGGGTAAGATGGTTTTCTAGGACATTAGTCTGCCATCTTCTCGGAGTCCTGGCTTTCCAAATGAAGTCATTATTCCTTGCCTCAACACCTCGTCTCCCGATTTACTGGCCTGTCGTGCAGTGATCGGAACGAGTCTGGACTCGGTAACAGTTTTGGCAAAAATGAGAAGACTTTCGATCTGAGCCCCACCTCCAGGGCCTGCACCATGTCACTCTCTGAGAAGAAACCTGGCCAACACAAAACATACAGGGTCTACCTTAGAAGGAGAAGAGCAGCCGGGAAGAGAAAAGAGGGGAGGGTCCCAAGGAGAAGGTCCTGGAGACACTGGGGCTGAGACAGTCCCATAGACACATGTGTGGTACCTTCCAGGTGCCTCAACACCCAAGGTCGCATCCCACACAGGCCGGGCGGCCTGCTGCTACCCTGCTGGCTGTTTGTGTTTGTTCACGTGCTTACTGGTCTGTGGTTAGGTTAGCTTTAAGCAAACTGTGGATGATCATCCTACTGTATGGTTTTGGTTATTCTCAAGTAATCATTGCTTTAGAAAAATCACAAGTACTGAAAAAAAATTTTTAATTAAAAACTTTTAGAGTAGCAGAGTCACAAAACTCACACCCCTACTTGGACGAGCAGAAAAGGTGCTCTGTAGTTCTCCATAAAGTATTATACCTTACTCCTAAAACAAACTCTCCCCTCTGACCCAATCATGAGCAAGAAAAAAAAATTTACTTTATGTCCACTCCAGTGCAAAGCATAGTCTTACAGAACAACATAGGTGAGTGGCCCCCAAGGTGTGGTTCCTGGTACCACCTGGGAGCATGTGGGAAATGCAGAGTCTCAGGCCCCACCCCAGACGGGCCAAATCAGAAACCTCAGGGGTGGGGCCCTGCAATCTGTGTTTAGCAAGCCCTCCAGATGGCTCTGATGCACATTCAAGTTGGAGAACCATCGGATTAGATAGACAATCCCTTTAGATAAACAAAGGTGTGTTAGCGTGTTCTTCCCTTGGGTTTTCTCACCCCTAAGACTGTGTGTGTGTGTGTGTGTGTGTGTGTGTGTGTGTCTGTGTGTCTGTCTGTGTGTAGGGGGTGGGGGAAGTTCGGAGGCTTTGGGGACCTCATGTCAGTAAATGAAGGGCCAGGTCCATGGGGGGTTGTCCTCTGCCCTCAACAGTACCAGGAGGTACTTCTCATGCACCTGGTGTTGCATTCTCAGCAGACATCTGAGGCTCAAATATTAGAGCACTGGTTGCAAACTTTTTCTGCAAAGGGTCAGGCAGTAAACAGCTTTAACAGCCATAGGGTCTCAGTTACAACTACTCCTGTCCGCCGTTGTAGTGGGAAAGCAGCCACGGGAATATGTGACTGAATGAGTGTGGCTGAGCGCCAACAAAACTTTATTTACAGGAACAGGCAACGGGCTAATCTGGCTCACAGGCTGTAGGCTGCTGAACCCTGAGTTAGAGTAACATGAGCTGCCACAACAAATAAGCCCACATGTCTCAATGGCTTTTAGGATACAAGTTTACTCTTACTCTTGTACCAGTCCAACGCAGTCCAGCGTTCCTAGCTGTCAGAAAGGTTTCCTCCAAGGACGCTCCGGACACCCAGGCTCCGCCTGCTTTGTGGCTCCACTCTCCCCCCACCTATTCCCAAAGGGACACGCATATCTCACCAGCAAATGAGTCACCACACCCCTCCTCAAGGCAAGAGGGCTACAAAACAGACTTGACCTGGACACCCACTCCCAGCAACATCTCCACACTACGGAAGGGGAAGTGAATTCTGGAGACCATTTAGCCATCCTTTTCACACAGGAGAAGAGAAACAGGTGGTGGCTGGAGGAAGATAAGATGTCAAGGAAGAGCTTTCATAAGATGAAATTCATGTGCACGTTTGTACATGTATATAAAGGTCTTTTCCATCATTTATCAATGTACACAACTTTTTTTTAATCTGGCAGGTGGAGGGGTGGATGGGAGACATCTGTGGCCTGAGGAAAGTAAGGTGAAGCCCCTCATGGAAGGGGAAGTGAAGATGAGGGAAGGAAAGCTGGGGCACACTAGGATGGACACCCCCCGGCCCTCCACCTCTGCCGGGATTAAAACCTACATCAGATATTGGCGCCAATGTACTAATAAAGCCAGATTCTGGAAAGATGTGAGATAAAATCTTTACGGCCTGTAGACAGACACTCCTTTACAGACCTTAGTATTTGGAATCTTAGTACAGTTCTATACACCGAAGGCCCTTATCAAAATGAGACTCCAGATGCGTGACAAATTGTGTTTTGAAAAAAAATCATATTTGAATTGCACAAGTTTAAATAAGCCAGTGATAAGCCAAATAGCCTGCCTCTTGGAGAGCTGGAAAGAGAAAAGGGTCAGGACGGGAAATCATAAAATAAACAAATCACTGCTATGAAAATTTATATGGCTCACCCCACCTCTGAAATGAGAGTTCAAAATAGAAATGCTTACTCCTTACCACTGGCTATTAGATCAAGATGTGTTTAATTCGTGAGTGTGCTGGATGCCATTATTCAGCCATGCTGTATATTTTTCCATAGATCTGAAATATCCGCTGTTTCCTTTGCTGCCTCCTCCCACATACCAGATACTTGAGAGCAAATCTCATTTAGATGATGTTTTGTCCAGAGGCAGCCGAGCGGCTTCGTAATAAGGCAGATGCAGAACACGCAATTTCAAGCACTAGCATTCAAAAGCACAGAGCTAATTACCTGTAACTGGGGAAACAAGGCAGAGACGGATCCCCTGTTTGTGTTCCAGCAGGAGGCGATCAGAAAGGTCTGTGTGCCAGGGCAGAAGAGAGCAAAGTGCGTCCTCGCCAGCACCGCCCCAGGTCCCACCAGGAGCTGGGTGGATTGCAGGGCTGGGGGCCATGGAAGCAGCCCAACCACGTCGCAGGGTGCCATCCTCAGACGTGTGAACTTGGAGACGCTGAAGACTACAAGCAAAATGGCCATGCAGCTACACTGCCGGAGGACGGCCATACCGTACTTTGTAGGAAGTCCTGGCTGCAGCAGAAAACCAACATATGTGGTCCTTCTCAAGACGCAGTACCTGCCATCCCAAGGGGGCCAAAAAAACCAACAAGAAACAAAATAAACACACATTTCGGTTCCTTAGATCATTTTCCCTTCACCTTTTTTTTTCTCTGTTTTTCATTTAACAGTTGGCCATCTCTTTCTTTTTAAACACAGTTGTAAAGTATACCAAGTTTTCGTCACTAATTATTTCTCTTTTTCAGAGAAATAATTAGTGACGAAAACTTGGTATACCTTACAACTGTGTTTAAAAGGAAAGAGATGGCCCAAATGGAGTCTGGCCTTTAGAAAGTCTGACTTTTCTCAAAATTAGCTCATTGCAATTTAGGGGGAAAGTACAGATGGAGGAAGAAGGTCAAAAGTGACAGGATAGGGGTTTCCCTGGTGGCGCAGTGGTTGAGAATCTGCCTGCTAATGCAGGCGACACGGGTTCGAGCCCTGGTCTGGGAAGATCCCACATGCCGCGGAGCAACTAGGCCCGTGAGCCACAACTACTGAGCCTGCGCGTCTGGAGCCTGTGCTCCGCAACGAGAGGCCGCGATAGTGAAGAGGCCCTCGCACCGCGATGAAGAGTGACCCCCGCTTGCCGCAACTAGAGAAAGCCCTCGCACAGAAACAAAGACCCAACACAGCCAAAAATAAATATAAAAATAAATAAATAAATAATTACTATTAAAAAAAAAAAGTGACAGGATACACCTAGAATTCTTTTACACTAATAGCAAGTTCTTGGAATTTATAAATATCACCAATCTTTGAAATGCTGGATGGGGAAGACACTGATCCCACACCTTTCCTGTTTCCCTCTGCCTATAATGTCCTACCTACTCTTCCCCATCTTGCAAAATCTGCAGTGTTTCAAACTGCAGCTCCTGGGAGTTTGGTGTTGGTAGATGCAAACAATTACACACAGCACGGATGGACAACAAGGTCCCACTGTAGAGCACAGGGAACCTATATTCAATTGTCCTGGGTTAAACCATAATGGGAAAGAATATTAAAAAGTATATGTGTGTGTGTGTGTATATAACTGACTCACTTTGCTGTACAGCAGAAATTACCACAACATTGTCAATCAACTATACTTCAATTAATAAATAAATTACTCAAATTGCAGCTCCTTTCCTAAGCCTTCCAGCCAGAGTTCACCCGCCCTGCCCCAAACTATTGTCTAATGCTTAGGGGCTACTCCCCTAATTTTCTGCTTTTAATTCTTAGTTATCTTTTTCATGTATTTCTGTTTTAAATGCCTCGACTTGATTGCAAGTTCCTTAAAGACAGAGACTGTTATCACGTGTCTTCTTTGTCATACATCTTTGTATCTTTTCTCCCTCTGAAGTGTTTCCAACTTCAGCTGAAAGTAAAAAGTAGAAGCCCAAAGTTTTCAACACAGGTTAAAGAATATTTGCCCCTCATATGCTTAAAGAACTGCTGGGTAAATTAAACCATAAATCTGAGACAGCAGAGCCATTTCTCCACTGCCTAGCAGACCTAGCTAGTCCAGGTCAATAGGACTGAAGACAAACAAAACAAAACAAAACAAAAAACCCACCATCATAAACACCATGAAATGTGCAGGCTGAAATTTGCCACTAAAGCAAAGCAAAGCTTTCCAAGGACAAAGTTACTTTGAAATCCCATTTTAATTTCTGACATGTAATTATTACTACATAAGCTGGGCTGAGAAAATTTACACTCTTTTTGAAACATAGTCAAGAAAAGTTAATTGCAAGTGTAATATTTTCAGTAAATTATTTGGAAGAATGGGGGATGACAAACATTCTACTCTAGTATAATGTACTGAAAAATTGGTTGTAATCATCTACTACAATCAAACGTGAAGATTACATACATATACATAAATACGTATATATATATGTATTATGCACAAAGTATATTACAAACACATATACTTTTGTTGTTCTGCTTGTTTATTTTGAATTAATTTTATTGTTTGGATTATTAGAGTTTGGACACTGGCCTCATTCCCCACCTAAACTATAAATTGAGAACCAGGGGTCCTGTTAGAAATTCCAATCGGGCTTTCTATAGTTGAACCTCTCACCCCTGCAGTTTATAAAGTGTTTTCACTTTGTTTTGTTTTGTTAATATTTGGAGTTGTCTCTGTCCTCACTTGCTCTCCTCAGCTAGGCATTTCTATGTCCAAATGGTACAGGTTGCATTTTTCATTAGATTAGAAGAAAAGTTCCTGCTTAAAGTTCTTGATTCACTATGAGGCAAATCCTAAACTTGTCTGACTTATTTTAGCAAATTCTTGACATAAAAACTTGAGAACCTGTGCTGCATTTTGCATCATCATGAAAGAGTAGATTTACCTGAAAGAGTTCCCTTTGTGGCTTTAAACTACTTCTACTACATAACAGAATTTAGATTATTTTCCTCCAATGCAAGTTCCCATTTCTGTTTGGTTGGCTTTCTCACGAGTCTGACATCAGTGCCCAGAATGAACAGAAGCGATGGATGTGCACAGGCTCTAATTGGGACTCTAATTATTAAGCTGGATCTTGCTTGGGGGCTGTAATTATGATGTGAAACCGTATTCCCTGTTGCCCACACTGCTACTGCAAGCTAATCCTCCAAGGCCCCAAGTCCGTCTCCAAGGGGTGAACACGCTGACGGGACACCCAGGTGACCTCCTGTTTACCATGTGAAGCCACTGCCGCCAAGAGAGACAAATCCAAGGTCAAGGTTTCACCTACCGTGCTCTGAGACCTCCAAATCCGGAACATTTCTGAGCATACGTGTGGTTTGTTTAACATGTTTCCCTGAAAAGAGCCTGAGAGTCTCAAAAGATGTCTAACTGTACCAATGACTCGTCCACAACACAATTTCTTTCAGAGGAAACTGGGCAAGACTCCACGGAAGGGCCCTGGGACTGCAGGCAGCAAAAACACCCAAGGGCACAGGTGCTGCTTCTCGCAAGCGCCTCTGGTGAGAACATGAAGGGGGCTGTACTCGGGAAGGCCGGCTCTGGGGCCTCCCGCCCGCCGTGGCTGGGAGCTTAGCCACGTCAACAGCAGGTGCCTGAGTCACGGCATAGTCCAGGGAGCAGGCAAGCGGGCCCACAGTCCACACCGTCCCCTGAACCCCGGCCTCGTGGGCAGCACCCCTCCCGTCCAGTCCCGAGAGAAAGCCCACCGCCGCCGGCCCGCTCGCACGTGACCGAGCACAGGCCACACGCGCTCCACGTGCCAGCAAAGCGGCCCCACGCCCCTGTGAACTGTAGCACACGAAAAATACCTCCTGAGGGAGAGGCCATGAGAGCTGCAGACCTCTGGCAGGAAAGTCATGACATAAAGAATCCACCCAGGCGATCCCAGCGTCGGCCGAGGCTGCTGCCCGCCCTGCTTGCACACGCGCCTGGGTACCAGAACTCGCTGGTGACAGATCACTGCACCTGCAGCTCTGCCGTACTGACTCGTTCATTTTATCAAAGACCAAGAATTTACAACGGTTTGGATTTCTTTGGCTGCCCTGTAAACGGCCATGGGCATGAGTCGTGCGTGGCCACGTAGCCACGTCAGGACACCAGGGGGTTCTGGGAGAAGACGGGTGGGGTGCGATGGTGTGGGGAATCGCCACCACTACAGGTTGAACTGGGTCCCCTCAGAAAGATATGTTGTGGTCCCAACCCCCCGGACCTCACAATGTGGCCTTATTTGGAACTAGGTTTGTTGCAGACAGAATTCATCAAGATGAAATGCAAATCAAAACCACAATACACAACCTCACACCTGTCAGAATGGTCATCACCAAAAAGACAACAAATAACAAGGGTTAGCGAGGATGTGGAGAAAAGGGAACCCTGACACAGTGATGGTGGGAAGGGAAACCGGGGCAGTCACTGCGGAAGACAGTATGGAGGTTCCTCAAAAAACTAAAAACAGAACTACCACACGACCTAGCAGTTCCACTTCTAGGTATTTTCCTGAAGAAAACACAAACACTGATTTGAAGAGATATACACAGCCCTATGTTCATTGCAGCACTGTTTACAATTGCCAAGATATGGAAGCAACCTAAGTGTTCATCAACAGATGAATGGGTAAAGAAAATGTGTATACACACACACACACACACACACAAAGAGGAATACTGCTCAGCCATAAAAAAGAATGAAATCTTGCCATCTGTGACAACATGGATGGACCTGGAGGGTATTATGCTAAGTGAAATAAGTCAAAGAGAAATACTGCCTGATTTCACTTACATGTGGAATCTAAAAAACAAAACAAATGAACAAACACAACAAAACAGAAACAGACTCATAGAAACAGGTAGTTGTAGAGGCGAGGGGGTGGGGGGTGAGTGAAATAGGTGAGGAGCTTAAGGGGTACAGACTTCCAGCTACAAAATAAATGAGTCACGGGGATGAAATGTAGAGCATGGGGAATACAGTCAATAATAATGTTGTATCTCTGTATGGTGACAGATGGTTAACGACTTACCGTGGTGATCATTCTGTCATGTACAGAAATACTGAGCCACTATGTTGTACACCTGGAAATAACATAGTGCTGTAGGTCAATTGTATGTCAATAAAAATACAACAGAGAGAGAAAGAAAATGCACACACACAGAGAGAATTCATCAAATGAGGTCACAGAGGAGTAGGGTGGGCCCTTAATCCAATAATGACTGGGTGTGCTTGTAAGAAGATGGTCACATGAAGACAAAGACACACAGAAGGCAGAGATTGGAGTGACACGTCTACAAGTCTAGGAATGTCAGGGCTTGTCAGAAACCACGGAAGATAGGACACAAGCAAGGAAGGCCCTTCAGAGGAGGGCCGCCCCGGTGGCACCTTGATCTGGGACTTCTGGCCCCCAGGACTGTGAGAGAACCAATTTCTGTTGTTGTAAGTCAGTTTGTGGTACTTTTGTTACGGCGGCCCTAGGAAACCGATACAATCACTAAGAATCATGGTTTCTGCTCTACTTTATAATCAAGACAAGTGCTTATTAAAATACTGTTTTGGATGCTGGCTGTAATGTAGCAGCAATTTTCATAATAAAAGACATGCATCGCTTTAAAAAAAAAAAAAGGCTTCCCTCGCAGCCTTTCAGAGCATCCCTGCCTAAGGAAACGGTCCCTCTGATGGGCTCTGGTCCTGCGTTGGGACTTCAGCCCATCCTCACCCGGGTGGTTTCTCTGCTCAACCACAGTCACCTGCATGTCCTGGGAGGAACCTGGGGTTCGGGGGGGAGTGGAGAGGGACAACGTACAAGATCCCAAGTTACCGAGTTGACAAAATGCTGCCTACAAATGTATACATAAAAAAGCATGTTTTAAAAAAAAAAGCATGTTTGTTTATATGACTGCTACCTACACGCGTCCCCGTATGCATTTTTAGATCCTTTAAAACAGCACAATTTTTACTGTTTAACATCACTAGATAATTATTCTAAAAACCAAGGTGGTGTGTGGGTTTCAGATCAGTAAAAGAGGCCCTGGAACTAGAGCCTAGCCGGGCCCCCAGGGTCTATGACATCAACCAAACCACAGAACAGATGAGAAACCATTACCATAATGAGCTCTTTCTCCATTCCTCCCAGTAATGAGTCTTCTTGAAGAATTCATTCAAAATTCTGAAACGGTTTCTCTTCAAAAGGAGAAAGATACGCTTATTGAGAAGGGCAGAAACCAGCTCGTATCTGTGTGTGCATATGTTCACCCTCTTGTCTCCTCACCTTTTAGGATGTCTGAAAAGTGAAGGGATCTTCACTTACTCCAGGAGTTCTCCGGCATATCAGCCAACGATTCATGCTTCTCGTTTACCAGGACTGAAAAGAATGCCGACTCCACACGGATTAATGGCAAACAGTTCTGTATGTGATCAAGAACTAAGCCTGCTCACTCAGCCATAAACGAGAACAAACTAATGCCATCTGCAGCAACACGGATGGACCCAGAGATTGTCATGCTGAGTGATGTAAGTCAGACACAGAAAGACAAACATCATATGATATCACTTATATGTGGAATCTTAAAAAAAGGACACAAATGAACTTATTTACAAAACAGAAACAGAGTCACAGATGTAGAAAACAAACTCATGGTTACCAGGGGATGGGGGGGAGGGATAAACTGGGAGGTTGGGACTGACATATTCACACTACTAACATATAAAACAGATAACTAAGTAAGGACCTACTGTACAGCACAGGGA
Organism: Balaenoptera physalus; assembly: GCF_965194825.1. NCBI lineage: Eukaryota > Metazoa > Chordata > Mammalia > Artiodactyla > Balaenopteridae > Balaenoptera > Balaenoptera physalus. Next base: position 110,126,374 of record NC_138885.1, on the reverse strand, counting down.
ACTCTACTCCGTACTCTGTCATGGCCTATATGGGAAAAGAATCTGAAAAAGAATGGATATAGGTATATGTATAACTGATTCACTCAGCTGTACACCTGAAACTAACATAACATTGTCAATCAACTATACTCCAATAAAAATTTAAAAAAAAAAAAAAGAAAAAAAGGACTAAGTCTGCTCTTCGAACTTCTGGATTCTGTTATTCCACACCCAGCCAACCAGGATCAATTATTAGAAAATACAAGGGACAACACCATTGAGGATTTCGTGACATTTATAAAAGCAAAAAAACACGGTCTATTGCCATTTATTAAATAGTATACACCTTATAAGAATGGAAATTCAATGAGTACATATATATGAGAAAAAAGGTGAAAAAATCTTTAGTCAACTCTACCTAATACTCGTCATCCATTTGGTGTGAAAGAAACCATCTCTTGACTTTATCTAATTAATTAATCAGCTACCATTTAAAAAATATATGGGGCTTCCCTGGTGGCGCACTGGTTGAGAGTCTGCCTGCCAATGCAGGGGACACGGGTTCGAGCCATGGTCTGGGAGGATCCCACATGCCGTGGAGCAACTAAGCCCGTGAGCCACAGCTACTGAGCCTGCGTGTCTGGAGCCCGTGCTCCGCAACGGGAGAGGCCGCCACAGGGAGAGGCCTGCGCACCGCGATGAAGAGCGGCCCCCGCTCGCCGCAACTGGAGAAAGCCCTCGCACAGAAACGAGGACCCAACACAGCCAAAAATAAATTAATTAATTAATTTAAAAAAAAAACAAAATCTACATTAAAAAAATATATATATATGTTAACATTCAACTTCAAAGCTATATATTTTATTTTTTTAAATAAATTTATTTATTTTATTTATTTATTTTTGGCTGCATTGGGTCTTCGTTGTGGCGTGCCGGCTTCTCACTGCAGTGGCTTCTCTTGTTGTGGAGCACAGGCTCAGTAGTTGTGGCACATGGGCTTAGTTGCTCCGCGGCATGTGGGATCTTTCTGGAACAAGGCTTGAACCCGTGTCCCCTGCATGGGCAGGTGGATTCTTAACCACTGCGCCACCAGGACAGCCCAAAAGCTACATATTTTAAAGCAGATGAGCTCTAAATCCAGGACCAGTCACTGCTGTTGACTCGATTTCACAACAAAGCTCTCTGAGCCAGGAATTTTCAGAACCAACAGGAAGGGCTTACCAAGGATACAATTCACCTTGGTCAGGAAACCAGAAAACTGGTGGCAAGACAAGCTGAAATGCTAAGGCTCCCAGTCTACAGCAGAAGAAAAGGAACCTGAAGACAAATGTATCGGTAATGATCATCAATTGTATCCTTCACAGCCTTGAAGTCACCTCATTGAGCTTCAACAGTATTACGAGGCATTCCAGATCGTTCTACAGATGAGAACTACACACAGCACAGAATACTGCCGTGCTCGTAACCATCTCTCTCAGAAAGACAGCATTTGCGTGTGACGACGAAAAGAAGGAAAACGCAGTCACGGGGTGATCACACACCTGACTTCCCGTGGACACAGCCAGCATTTCTGCCTCACTTGAGCACACACCAGTGGGCCAGGGCTGCAATTCCTGCACATGGTTCCCTGGGCTCTCTTCCTGCCCACCCGAGACCCCACAGCCCCTCACCACCCCAGTCACAGAGGTGGGAGAGGGGCCCGAAGCAGAGTGAACGGGGAGCCGGGATCCCAGAAACGTGAAATGGGGGGTCCCGGATGGAGGACATCACGCTGCCTTATTTCCTTATGCGACCTTCATGCCCACGTCACACTTCTAGGGGGAGTGAACGGGTCTGTGTCTGCTACTAGCTTCCAGAAACAAGTTCTGTCCTTACAGAGGCTGCCCAAAGCTGGACAGCTGTCACCAACCTTCGCAATTCACGTGATAAAATACCCTATTCATACCCAGCCAAGGAGCACATTCCTGTAGGAGAGGCCAGCCCTCACCCACAACCCCCTTCCTGCAAACTCCATGGAGCCCACACGTGGCCACGAGAATCCCAGCGCTACCTGACCCAGATGTTCGTGGTGGTCTAACTGTGAGGACAGAGATTAGCTGGCAGAGGCCGATGGTAGGGGCAGGGGTGCCATCCTCCAGGCCCTGAACGCCCCCCGGATTTCTGCCACAGTTTGTCACTGATGCGCTCACCCCAGAGACTCAGACCCACCGCTGCCAAAGGTAACCCCCTAGAACACGTTACATCATTCTCCAATCAACAAACTCTCCAGTGGTCCCCTGAGCACCTGTAACGCAGCCCACATGCCCTGACCGGTTTGTTCCCTCTAGCAAGAAAGAAAACCCGTCTCTCTGCTCCAATATTACTGAGGGGTCTGGCCATGTTCAGGCCTGTCCTATCCAATCAGATGATAAACTGAAGTTTTATTTCTCGGTATACCTCCCGTGCCCAGCACAGCGCCTGATCCGCACGACAGACTCAGCAAGTACCGGCTGCGCTGAATTAAATTCAGATACAATATTATGAAAACACTGCAGGAAAAAGCATGGCTTTCCATGCATCTAGGAACAACACAGGCAGGCTTCTGGGCCTCTTCAATTTTATGACTCAAATACCCGTCAAGAAGTATTTCCAACTGGGGTCAGAAATGCTCATCGACGTTACCTAAGTGGAGAGGTGAGTATTCTTCTCTGTTACAAAGGAACGATGCTCTTTGGTACTTTTTCCAAGCTGTGACATCCTGCAGGGTTTCCATCATAAGCAGTTAAAAGCAAATGAAGACCTGGGGAGCTTTACTGATCCAATAGAGAGAGACACAGCAGCGCCAAAGATTGATTTCCCACCACGGATGCAGGTTTAGTACAGCCATACAGCAGAGAATCACAGACTGAACAGGCGTTCTCACTGGTTCCTCCACTCTCTCTCCAGTGCTTCTGTGGGGTTCACATATGAGCACCTCTTCCTTTTATAAAGATCCCCCCCAAACTGGAAGTTTCAGTAATACCCCGGAAGCCCAATGTTCATGATCTTTAATAAAAGGAACCACGGCCCTGTAGCTGCTTCCGAAGTGGCACTAACCACCCTGCTCTGTGCTCCAAGGTGGTGCAGGAAAACTGGGCCCCATCTTCTAACTCCTCATCCGCACCAAGACCAAATCAGCTCCTAGAAACCAGAGGCTGGTAGGAGGAAGCACATTTAAATTCTTCATAACACCTACTGTTTTCCTGTGAACGCAAGAGAGTTTTTTACTCTTCCCTTTCCCACCAGGGAGCCCCAATTGGGGGTGGGAGCTTCAATTCCAAATCTAAGTAAGAGTTCCCTATCAGTAGCCTGCCTGACAGTACAAACCGCAGTACTCTTGGAAACTCACATCCAGCTCTGGCCCAATAAAACCCTGGGTACTTGTCAGTGTCTCTGCTTCCCTTCCACCTCTAACGTCCAGGAGTGCTTGGGCATCATCCATCACGTGATGGAGACACTTATTTTTCCTCCCAGTGTGTATCCTTCTACACCCTCCCCCCCCAATTTATTCATGGAAGAGTCTAAGCTTGGTCATCCACTATGAATTGGTGTTATGGCTACATCTAAAATGAAAAAGATTAAGAGAACAAAAAAACCCTCTTTTCCTTGTATTCCAATGTATGATGTATTTTATTTTCCAATCAAGATATTGCTTGTGGGTTATATACTCTTTTCTATGAGCAAAATTTGTAACACATTCATGGGTGTCCATTTTTTTTTAGCTCTGGGGAGACCTATACTCCAAAATGAATTTTGAATTATAAACAAGTCATTGAATCAGTTGCACTGGAAGTAGCAATGTGGCCAGAGCCATCGCAGGAAACGGGGGAGGATGAAGATGAGAAGTTTCGAGGCTTCCAAGAGAACACTTCTGAAAACAATCAAGTTAACTCTCCACACAAACTCACGGGTTCACGGCACACCGCCTCGAACGAGACCCCATCTGCTCTGTGTCCCTCTCCCTCTCGCTGCAATGACCCTACCCTGCTGAGAAAGACCCTCCCACCAACTCCAGCTGGGGAGTTCCACCGAACCATGTGGCAGTGTGTAGGAGGAGACAACAGAACCTTCTCATTCAGGATGCTTTCGGTTGACTTACGTTTCCCCCAAAAGATATACTGAAGTTTTTACCCCCAGTACCTCAAAATGTACCTTGTTTGGAAATATGGCCTTTGCAGAAGGAATCAAGATAACTTCATTACAATGTTCCTTTTCCTCAAAAAAGTCCCAGGTTCATTTCATGGACGGAAATATATGGAAAGACCAGTGCCAATGTACTAGTTTCATAGGGCAAACAGTTTTTTTTGTTGTTTCATAGGGCTACCAAAACAAAGGACCACAAGCTGTCGGCTAAACAGAAACGCATTCCCTCACAGTTCTGGAGCCTGGAAGTCCTAGATCAAGCAGCCGGCAGGGTTGGTTCCATCTGAGGGCTGGGAGGGAAAATCTGTTCCAGGCCTTTCTCCTTGGCTTACAGATGGGCATCTTCATGTTCACATGCATCTGTGTCCAAATCTCCTCTTTTTATGGGACACCAGTCATACGGGATCAGGGGCCACCCCAATGACCTCCCTGGCTTGGTTACCTCTATAAGACTCTACCGCCAAATGAGGTCACATTCCAAGGTGCCAGGGGTTGGGACTCCAACATATCTTTCTTTGCGGGATGGGGGAGACAGTTCAATCCATAACAATGATGTTGACTATATAATATGTAAAGCCCTAATAGTGGCAAGAGTTAACAACAGATGCAGGAAAGGAGAACACTGCTTAAAGACAGGACTAGGGTGGCCTTAGAACTCCTTACTTGGGCTTGTGCTTGGGTAAAACATCTGAGCCTGTATCAGTGGGGGGCAGGCCAGGCCAAGGGCCATCCCACTGTACAACTCCTAAAGGACACACACTTGACCAAGGGATGCTTGACCTAAACACTTTCCATAAATTTGGGGCATATCATGAATTTCTTTCTTTAAAGAAAAAAAAAGGATTCTGTCAGTGTCTATGACTTTGGGCATTTAGATATACTCTGGCCAGTGGGTGGTTGAATATGTGTGTGGGCTAGAGAACCGTGAGAGAGTGGGCATTCACTGTTGTTCCCGATTAACATCTTTGGGAGGAAAAATGCTCCCATAATTTCATAAAGAAAATGAAAAGCAAAGAATTCTATAGGGGCCAGGGGCAGAGGCACTTCAGTCCTCTGAAATCGACAGCTAAGCTCACATTCTAAAATAAAGCAGTGGATATGCCTCAAGCCTAAAGCTTTGTAAACACCCTTCCCCATTTTTATTGGCATTGAATCTGTATTTCTAACTTACTTTCCCGATTCTTCTATCCACTGAGGTCTTATAGCCTCTTCCTCACCATTAGTTTCCCTTATGACTTTCTCCTTATGACTGTTTTCGAATCAATGTCAAAAATGTATATAGCCTCCACCCCATCACCTATAATGAGGTGCTCCAGGCATGATTGGTGTTAAGGGGAACCATGGCATGGGGGCTTCAGGATCCTCCAGCTTATTCCCAGGTCTTCCCTAAAAAGGTTGGGGGAAACTGCAAGGAGACACTTAACGATTACACAGCCCTCTCTACTTGGGTTGGACACCTGCACCTCGTGCGGCTTTACTTTAAAAGTGAGAAAAAAGCACGGCTACAGGACTGCTCGGGGCACGTTATGGACTGTTACATATACCTTGGCGACGACCTAGTCCACACTCGGATTCACAGAGGGAAAGCTCTGTGATGACTTTCCAGCCTCCTGCACACGTCTCATGCACACGCACTTCACACATCCACCAGCCTCCATGAAGAACTTTAAAGTGACATCCAAAACAATATAAAATTTATGCAACCCAGAGAGGGTACCGCGAGATGCTAACGTGTGCATTTCCAGAGACTACGGCACAAGTCATGGGCCGTGCCAGAGGATGGCACTCTAGACGATGAGGAATGAGGACCTGGGGTTCTCTTTCTGCCCCTACAAGATATTAAGCCAGTTTCCCAGGGACCGCTTAACTCCCCTGAACTCAAGAGGCCACAAAGAGAGGGAAGGGCATTCAATGGGCGGCTGCAGAGCCTCAGAGTTGATAGGGAGGTGGTTCCCAAACAGGGGCGGTAACGCCCTCAGAGGATGCTGGACAATGTCTGCAGACGTTCTGGGCTGCCCCGAAGGGAAGGGGCGGGTTCTCCTGGCATCTACCAGGGGGTTGGCTCCTCATGGTGGAGGCTGGCCTGTGCACTGTAGGACGCTGAGCAGCATTCCTGGCCTCCATCCACTAGATGCCAGAAGCACCCTTACCCCCAGCTGTGACAATCAACAGTATCTCCATACCCTGCCAAGAGGCCCCTAGGAGGCAAAACCGCCCTGGCTTGGGACTGCCATTCTAGGGTGAACGGCCCACTTTGCTGACCCATGCCTCCTATGGATACTCGTATTTAGAGGGCTGGCTTGCATGACAAATAATTGTAAACATTTCTTATCTTCCCTACGAGCCATCAGCAACTTGAGAGGAGCCACATCGGAACCATCTTTAGCTCAACATTTTCAAGCACTTTTTAAACACTGCACATCTATTTTTCACCAATGAAGCCACACATTTGCCTGCAACATTCTCCCAGTCACTACTGCAACCGTCTGGTCCCTTACTAGACTAAACAGTCTCCTTGTGATTTTATTTACAAAATAATTTATTTCGTTGAGGCCAGGTGAATGGTAAAATGTCACCAAGTGCAGACTGGAAAAAAACCCCACATGCACAGTGTTTCTGTGTACTTGATTTTTAGCTCTCCTGAAGTTTAGGAGAATGACTTTATGTCAACAATTAAATTAAAACGGAATTACCTAAAACTTCAGGAAGGACACCCCCAACACTTTTTGCATGATTTCATGGTAAACGGTTTCAAATGTAGCACAGTACAAGTCAGACTTGAGGGATACTGTTGCCAGATGTCAGCTGTGAAAATCTTGGCGCTGGTTTAAACTCCGGCTGGTGACCAAACCCATTTGGGGCGCTGGCACACTTAAAAGAAAAAGCACCTCAATTTATAAGTTGTGCTTGTTTCCACTGAGGGTTTTCAATTCCTAAAATGTCCTAGGAATTTGAGCCATGGTTAAGGATTCCCTTTCATGTTTGTCTACCTTTTCCTAAAAGCCAGCAAGACGTTGAAGAGAACGGCACCTAACACGTGGCTCCCAGGAGCCATGAAGTCAGTGACTCTGTCAAGGGAATTATTTATTATATGAACCCTTTAAATCGAAAAACTGAAACAAGATTAACATTTGGGCAAAAAGGTATTTACATTTCAAACACGAAATAATGAGTTCCCTCTTATCAGCAAGGTTGTTAAGCCACTTCGCTGCCAGCAACGGAAATAAAACGTGATGCACCCATCTAACGTTATTACTGACGAGAAAACCTTCACGACTAGAGTCGCTGGACCATTTCCCAGCCACCTGTGGCCGTGGGTGAGCCCCATTTTTGACAGTGTCAGACACGGATAAGAACCGCCAACTATCTCACAGGGCGGGGGGGACAGCCCACCACACAAGAGTCAGGACATGGCTTTGCCACCTCCCTGCAAGGCTCCGAAGCCCCCCTCCCCATTCACTAGGCTGCCAAAGCAACTCTCCCTCCGAAGCGTAACTTCTGGAACCTCATGAAAAGAAAAGCTCAGCTCTGCAAATACAAAGGTGAGAAGGGAAAACATCTCAGAGGTGAGAGACTTCGCAAAGGGAGGGCATGCACCTGCCCAGTCTGTTCTGTTCTATTTCGACGTGTCTACATCTTAACATCACGAAACTTATCTGATTTGACTGTAACTCTGCTTTGCAGACCTTTGAAAGTGTGACACCTCCACTCCCGTAGCTGACAACGAGGTGAGAATGAAATCCAAGTTCTGAAACCTCCGAGTGCCGCTTAAAGGGTTCCGCCTCAGACAGAGGAAATGCAAACTGCGGCATTTGGAGAGTTTGGGGGATGGGGGAGAAGCCTGCAAGCATTCAGGTATGTGCTAATAATTCGAGATAGGAAAGTAAAATAAACCCACCAAGGTACTACATAGTGATTCGAGTATGTGGCTCTAAAAAAAAACCCGTTCTGTTTGAAGCTCTAATCTCACAAGACACTACAAGGATCCCTTCAGGCTAAAATCTATTTCCGGTGGATTCTTAAGAAGTTAGTCTCCCAAATAATTCTCCCCCCATCTAGGGAAGGCACCACAAAGAGGGCTAAGGTTAAATTCTTATAATAAACCCCAGAAAGAGAGCAAACCAGGACGGGGCAGAAGCAGCATCAATAGGGAACATTTTCATGGAGAAATTTTCCCAAGAAATTTTTCCAAGTACTATTAATACCAACGCTATCAAATTACCGCCTAGGAATCCCTGAGAACTGGAACACATTACTCTCTGCTTACAATGTGCCCCCTCCCCTTACCACTCTGTTCCTTTTAGAGTAAAGACACCTAGAACCGGGGAGGTTATTACAATAACATATGCACGGATATGAAAAATGGTTTAAGGTGTTTTGTCAGGAATCTCGGACAAGTTCACTCTGAGAGAGTGCCTTGCTTTATAAACTTAATTTTAATACACCCTGGTGCTTCCAGGACTCTGACTTGTGATGCTCTATCCTAAGAAATGCATTTCCTTGAATAACCGCACCAGTGGAGTCTCTCTGCATCCCATTTTAAAGGTATGGGCTCCGGGGGGCTGTCTCAGGTGGGGAGGCAGTAGGCTCTGGGGGTGAGGCCAGGGCAGGTGCAGGCATGGGAGAGGGGAAGCAATGGTAGAGGCAGGGCAGTTAGGAGGTGAGGGAGGGGAAGGGATGGAGATGGCGTACGGCAGAAGACGGGCCCTGGGTAGAGGGTGGGCTTGGGGAAGGGTGGGGTGCAGTAGGGAGATGGAGGGCTTTGGGTTTGGGAGGGCAGGGAGCTGGGTGCAGGACGGGGAGTAGGTGCAGGACAGGTGAAAGGGCACCAGGGGGAGGGGAGCGGGTAGGAGAGAACCCGTCCCCAGACCACAGCCATTCCTGTGGCGCCCACCTGGCCTTACACCTCCCCACACTAGATCTGGGCAGCAGGTAGAGGTGGGTGACACCTGGGGCACCAGGAGGCCTCCATCTGCTAAATGAACTTCAGCTGCTGTTCTTCAACCTGGGGGCATTCCAAACAGGTGAGCACTGTCACCCACCACCCCTTCCATCCATCGTTCCCTCACCCCAGACACTGTATGGTACAAGCAGAGCGTATCTGAATGTACTCCGTGGTGTTCGAGGGGTTTCCTCGCATTCAAGGGCAGGAAGCTAGGCTAACCCGTGCGTGTACACCCCCTTCACCATGGAGACACCTGCGGACTTCACAGAGGTGTGGTCTGCTTCAAGTTCCTAAGCAGGACTTAGGGATGCCTGAAGACAAGAAGAAGAATTTGCTCTCATTAGGGCAGTAGCCAAGACTTCATTTGACACCATGCGTCCTATTTATTCACCCCTGAAGGCGTGAAAAGCAGCCGATTTCTCTACAATACAGAACACAGAAAATATCCCAGCTGAATTCTTCACCACCTTCGTGTCGGATGTGCCCTAATCTTCTAGTGACGTGTCAACACCAGGATGGGACAGCACCAGACCCCCGGAAGCCAAAAAGATGCCCACCCACCTCCCACCCCAGACACATATTTATTTTTCCCCTCAAGTAGAGAGGAATTATGTAGATTGCATCGCAGTGATCCAAGACCCAGAAAAAAGTCCTCCTTAGAAATCAGTTACAAATGGTGGTGATGAATCACGCTTAAATTGATTTTTTTTCACGGCTGTGGCTATTCTCATGTAAAAGAAAAAACAGGAAACATGAGTTTTAAAAGGCACTGGATGAGATATACAGAAACAAATATTAAATCCCTTTATTTGAAATTAAAAAGTCTAACAATTCCTTGAGAAGGCAAGATAAACACCTAGGGAAGAGGATGTAGCTGAGCCAAGTACATCTTGAAGCTACAAACTCTCCCGTGGGGGGGGACGGGGCCTGTGCCCGTCCACTAGTTTGTAGTCAGTGCTCAAAGCAATGCCCCACCTGGTACAAGCTCGGGAAATGCTGGCTGAATGATGAAGAGAGGGAAGAGGGGAGGAGGGAAGGGGGGGGGGAGGGAGGGAGGAAGGGAGGGAGGGAAGGAGGGAAGGAGGGAGGGAGGGAGGAAGGAAGGAAAGGAGGGAGGGAGGGAGGGAGGTAGGGAAGGAGGAAGGAAGGAAGAAAGGAAGGAAGGAAGGAAAGAAGGAAGGGAGGGAGGGAGGAAGGAAGGAAGGAAGGGAGGAAGGGAGGGAGGGAAGGAGGGAGGAAGGAAGGAAGGGAGGAAGGGAGGGAGGAAGGAAGGGAGGGAGGAGGGGAGGGAGGGAGGAGGGGAAGGAAGGAAGGAAGGAAGGGCTCTGTCTGGTCTGACTAGGTCAGACGGGGGCAATCCCATTACGAAGGTATCAAAGAGACAAAGTACCACATCCCACGCCCACCCCTCCAGAAGCGAGGTGTGAAAACAGGCAACATACGTGAAAACTCAGAGGAAACGTCTCTCCCATGCAGCACATGGTACAACATGTAACATGGGAAGACCCACGAGCACTCTGGCCTCTGGCACCCCGACGTGGGCAGTACACTGACCGCTGTTCTGAAAGGAGAGGCGACCACATGCTGGCCTAGTAGTCAGCCATAAGAAGTGATGGAACCGTGACACAGGCTACAACATGGAAGGACCCCGGAAACACTGTGCCTGGGGAAATAAGCCAGACACGAAAGGACACGTATTATATGATTCTACATATATGCGGCAGCTAGAATAGTCAAATTCTTAGAGACCGGAAGTAGAACGTAGGTTACAAGGCGCTGGGGGCAGGGAGAGATAGGGAAGGGTGAGGTATTGTTTCACTGGTTCAGAGTTATTTGGGGGCGATGATGAAAAAGTTGCAGGTAGAGATGGTTGGCTACACAACATTATGAATGTATTTAATGCCACTGAACTGTACATTTATGAATGGTTAAAATGATATTGTTATGTATATTTTCCACAACAAAAACAAAAAAAGAGGGCCTTCCCTGGCGGTCCAGTGGTTAAGACTCTGCACTTCCAATGCAAGGGGCGCGGGTTCGATGCCTGGTTGGGGAACTAAGATCTCACATGCCACGGGGCGTGGCCATAAAATTTTAAAAAAAGAAAAAATACGTGACTGGATATGAAAGTTTTCATAAATACTAGGTAGTCTCTTTGACCTGCTATACAAATAACGACCCAAGGGTTAAGATTTCGTAACTATCCACAACCAAGGTGGGTGAGAAGTCCCAGGTTCGAGAAGCCACAGCTACACCCCAGGAGCTGTGACACGATCTCACTCCTTTGAAATGCTGCATAGTTAGCATTTGGCAGCAAGGTCGGCGCCTCGGGCAGTAAACAGAGTGGACACGTGGGAAGAAGCAAAGGAAGAAGGATGCAGAGCAGTGGGTAACGATAAACGTCAAGAAGGCAAAGATTATGAAGGAAAAAGCAGACGCAGGAGACAGGAACAGGAGTCAGCAAGAAGAGAAAATATGGCATCAATAGATAAGGAAATTTATAGAAGCTTAAGGGAATGAACGATTAAGCAACGCATTTGCCTGTGGAAAACTGAGTTTTACAATCCTATTCAAAACAACGTAGATTACCACAATAAAATCAAAGCTGTTCTTCGGGTGACCAAGTGGCTTTGTTTCACTCATTAATAAACGAGCTGGCTGGTTCCCAGGCAACGCTCTGGACCAGCACCTGCCCCCTGGGCATTCTCCCTGGTCCCAGCTGCACGGAAGGCCCCATTTCCCAGACATGCCCGAGGAGTACATGCGGCCCTCTTAGGCAAGGATGCCTGCCTCTGGACTCCAGAAACCTCTTCGTCACCGGTGCGCTGGCTCAGACGTCACCTCCCCGACCTCCAGAAGGCAGGTGCAGCCCCACACAGCTGTCATCACCCCGCAGGAGGACGAGGACACTCAGGGGCCCCCCCTTCCCAGCAGAAGGGGCAGGGCTTTGCACCCCGTCAGGCATTCCCTAAGACGGCTGACGACTGGCTGGTCCTCTGCACTCCCCGACCCACCCCACTGCCACCACTTGATTATAATAACCGGCACAGAGCATGAGTCACTACGTCATCCTTGAATGAATACATACATGTCAGAATAACAACGATTTAGTCCGTAAGTATAGCAACTGGTAAGAGACAGCTTAAATCAGCTGGGACAAGGGAGAGCGGTGAACTGGGAGATAGAGCCTGGCATCTGAGCAGAGAGAGGCAGACAGGAGGCTGTGCGACTCCGTGACCTCTTCTGCTACAAAATGAGGACAGAAGAGAACATCAAATGGGCCTAGTGGCTGCTGAAGGGCCAGGCATTGTGCTAAGTGCTTTCCGTGGACAACTGCATTTAATCCTCATATGAGGGGAAAGATGTTCTTTGACAGAGCACAAAACTTAGGCTTAAAACTTGGAGCTTTTGCTCAAGAGCACATGGAGTGAACAAGAGTCCCAGCTGGGATGGCAGAGCCCGAGAAATGTTGGACCAGCTCCATCTCTGGGATCTGTACCGGGTCTTCCCTGCTGGGTTCCTCCTGGCCCCGACCCACTTTTTCCGCCACTCCTCCCTCCACAAGCCCCCCACACCCCATAATGACTTGGATTGGGGGTAGCCCCTGAGGCTCTGAGGGATGCCCCCAGGGGCATCCTTTGCCCTATGGGATGCGCCAATCAGGACTCAAACAGCCCCACCTTCTCACTGGTGTCTCTTAACATTGCTAAGAACGGGAAGGAGGGGCCCCTTCCAGTGAGGTTGAGGATAAGACTACAGATCAACCAGAATGACATGCAGCGCTGATTTAAAAGCTAAATTCAGAATATCCCTGAACAGCCGTACTCATAATAAGCAAAGCAAAAGTAAGGGGAAAAAAATCTTTAAAAATTCAAATGCCTTTAAAAGATGCTGTGTTTTGAACATGGGTGGGTTTTCTTCCAAGGAGAGGAACACTGCAAAATGAACTTCCTTAAAAAAAAGTGCAAATGTTCAGAATTCCAATGTAAAACCAGCCCTACCTCTGTGACATTTTGTTCAAACTAAATAAGGTCTCAGTTGATAGTTTTGCATGAAAATACATTTTGGTACATTCTTTACAAAGAAACATAACTGCTAAAAGTTATGGCAACACCAACCAAAACATTAGTTAATCATATTAAATCGTATGTAAAATAATTCCTTGGGAAAAAAAAAAAACCCTCTTTGTTTTAAAATAAGTTTAGACTTATAAAAACTTGCAGAAATACTAGAGAGTTCCCACGTAGCCTTCACCTAGCTTCCTGTTGTGTTAACATCCTAAATAAACATAGCAATGGTCAAAACAAAGAAATCAACACGGGCACAATACACCTAACTAAACTACAGACTTTAAGCAAACTCACAGGTCCTTTTTCTGTCTCCGATTTCCATCCAGGACCCCACAACCCATTGATCTGTGATAGTCACCCTTTCTTTCCTTGCCATTCAAAGCCAGACTCTTTGGACGAGCACAAGAAGTTATTTCGTGCACGAGAAGTTATTTCGTAGAATGCCGCCCCCCACCCCACCCCCCCGTTTGGGTTTGTCCAATTCGTCTCTCGATTAGATGCAGGTTATGCATTCCGGGCAGGAACACCACAGAAGTGATGCTGTGTCCTTCTCAGGGCATCACATGATGTCACTATGCCTTATTCCTGGTGAGGTTATCCATAGCAGCTGGGCTCAGGTGGTGGTATCTGCTGAGACTCTTCCCCATAAATCACTGCTCTCCTCTCCTTGGTAATCGGCAAATATCTTAGGGGAGATACTCTGAGCCCATACTAGTATTACGGCATGATTCTTACACGTTAGGGATATAAAAATTACCACATGGCTAACAATGTATACTTTAAATGGTTAACATCATTTGTATCCTTTTCAAAAGGAGAACTCCCAAGAGGAAATCTTTAACAACCCAATTTTTAAAAAGAACTTTTGAGTTCAATCATTGATGAAGAGTTAAGCAAGAGTAAGTACAGGGCTTCCCTGGTGGGCCAGTGGTTGAGAGTCTGCCTGCCAATGCAGGGGACACGGGTTCGAGCCCTGGTCTGGGAAGATCCCACATGCCGTGAAGCAACTGGGCCCGTGAGCCACAACTACTGAGCGTGGGCATCTGGAGCCTGTGCTCCGCAACGGGAGAGGCCGCGACAGTGAGAGGCCTGCGCACCACAATGAATAGTGGCCCCTGCTTGCCACAACTAGAGAAAGCCCTCGCACAGAAACGAAGATCCGACACAACCATAAACAAACAAACAAACAAAAAAGAGTAAGTACAATGCTTAAAATGTCAAGGGATTAGCTGTGTCTGAGGAGGAATCCAGGCAGCTGAGAGCAGCAAGAAAGTCAATCCCAAAAACACATCCTAAGAGGAAGCCTTGGTCCATGAGGCATCTTGCCAGGAATCTATCCGAAGGACGTTCCGAATCATCACTTAATTTTGTGTAATTTTTATCCTGAGTATAAACAAAAGTTCTCTTAGAGTATCCATTTCAAAATGATACTGTAAATACAAGTAAGTTGAGGGCTAAGTTTATTGCCAATAAACACTTTCACTAAAAAGAATGATTTCTGTACCCCATACATTGTTTTAAAAAAAAAGTCTATTCGTCTTAAAAAATGAGTTACAATGCCCTGTGGTAGAAAACGCCCACATGACCTGAAGTCACAAGCAAACTAGCATCCTAGACCCATCACTGAGACCTAAGAGCATGATTAGTTCATCTGCAAGCATCGGTCTGCAACCCCGATGGGGCTCAACCCAACGGAAAGACCCCTTCAGATGGGCATGGTGGGTGGGGTACAAATGAGAAGCAGGGCCAACTTTAGCATACTTAAAGAAATACACTAGAGACACAGTTATGTAAAGTTTTAAAATACATGTAAAACTCTAGTGAAAAAATAGTGTGTTCTTAGAGCACCAACAATTTGCTTAAATAATTAAAAAGGAGTGGATGTACAGTCTTACAGACACACGGAGATCATCCAATACACAGTTTACTTTCTAAGACTTCAAGCAAACGCATCTCATGAACCTGCACTATAAACCGTAGCCGGTTTCCTTGGATTTGGAGCCAGACAGGGTTCTTCCCCAGCCCCACTGCTCGCAAGAAGTGTGACCCTGAGCAAGTGCGCTCACTTCCCTCCTGGGGATGGGATGACAGGTAAAACCACCTCTCAATTAAAGGCAACCATCTGTATAATGAACACGTTCCAGCAAAGATTTTCTGGTAGCTGGTGAGTTAATCAACTCAGCACATTTGGCTCAGAGTTAAGCTCACAGTCACTGGGTGGGGTGAATGGTGTCCCCTGAAAAACGTACGTTGAAGTTGTAACTCCCGGTACTCGTGAATGTGACCTTATATAGGAATCAGGTCTTTTGCAGATGGAATCAAATTAAGATGAGGTCATACTGGACTAGGGCGGGCCTTAAGTGCAATGACTGGCGTCTTTAGAAGAGAAAGGAGAGATTTGGAGACATAGACACCTGGAAGAAGGCCGTGTGAAGATGAAGGCAGAGACTGGAGTGATGCGACCACAAGCCAAGGAACGCCCGGGGCCACCGGAAGCTAGGAGAGAGGCATGGAGTAGATTCTCCCTCAAAGCTTCCAAAAGGAACCAACCTTTCCAATACTTTCATTTTGAACTTCTGATCTCCTGATCTGTGAGAAAATCCATTTCTGCTGTTTTAAGACCCCCTAGTTTGTAGTAATTTGTTTACAGCAGCCAGAGAAAACTCATACAGGATAATGATGGTATTTGGTAAATACATTTTAAAAAATACTTCTATATTAGAGATACATCCGAAAATACTCAGGGGTGAAATAACACGATGCCTGAGATTTGCTTTAAATTACTCTAATAAAAAGAAAAAAAAACAGTGAGGGGACAGGTGACACCAGCTCATGAAATCTTGACAGTGGTTGAAGCAGGGTGAGGGGGAATATACCAAAATATTCTATACACTTTTGTATGTTTGACAATTTCCATGTTAACAAGCTAACAGTGTATATGTCACACGTTAGCCGACTAGCATCTAAACTATATATGCAGCGCTGTCCCAATCTTTAACCAATGCAATCAACTTTAATATCCAATTTTACTTACTAGCCTCTTTGAAACAGGAACAGCAGCAAAACCACGGGAACCCCATTGATTAAAGCAGCCATCACATAGCGACGAATGGCCGGTAATCATCCAACTCAGTTTCTTGAAATAAACCTGAAATTCATAAACCTCAACTCCCTATATGCTTGATCAGATAAACAGTATCACAAGCATCACGGACTTAGGTGCACTGGATAAAAATAAGGAAGTCTTTTTTCTAGGCACTAGGGCCGTAGCGCGCAAACAGAACTAAGAAATGGAATCAACACGTTGAACGCTTGACCCTTTCCTAAGGCTACCCCTGTGGGGATTAGGTTCCCCTGGGGAGCATCAGCAAAGAAGCGTTCAGCTTATAGACCTAATGAATGCAACGCGGGCGGGTCCAACAATATGACCATCATATGAGAGATCGCACTTCAAGTGAGTACGAAAACACTGCTTAAACATTCACTTGCTGTTCTGAAGCCATAATTAAGGCTGTGAGTGTACTGGCTGGGGGCCTTCACAACACATCTCATTTGTGCAGTGGAAGCCACAGGCATCTGCTACCCGGTCTCCAACCCTCGGGAAATGGTCAGCAACATTCTGGTAACGATGCTGAAGTTTCCCGATACGTTCATTTAGCAAACGCGGGCCTGATTCTCATAACCCCTCCTCGGGGAACACTGGGCTCACGCTTCACCTAAACTGCCCTGGAAAGAAATGAAACCGGAGGGGCAGCCCTGAGTCAGCGTCCTTCAGGAGAAACCTTGGCGAAACCTACGTGAAAAATGAGATGAGAAACACAGTCAGGGGGACCTCCCTGGTGGCGCGGTGGTTAAGAGTCTGCCTGCCAATGCAGGGGACACGGGTTCGAGCCCTGGTCCGGGAAGATCCCGCAGGCCATGGAGCAACTAAGCCCATGCGCCACTACTGAGCTCGCGTGCCACAACTACTGAAGGCCACGAGCCACAACTACTGAGCCCACGTGCCGCAACTACTGAAGCCCACGTGCCGCAACTACTGAAGCCTGTGAGCCACAAGTACCGAGCCCACGTGTCACTACTACTGAAGCCCACACACCTAGAGCCCATGCTCCACAACAAGAGAAGCCACCGGAATGAGAAGCCCGCACATCGCAACCAAGAGTGGCCCCCTGCTCGCCGCAGCTAGAGAAAACCCACGCACAGCGACAAAGACCCAACGCAGCCAAAAATAAATAAAATTAAAGAGAAAAAAAAAAAGAAACGCAGCCAGGCCTTGGCCGGGCTGGGCCAGGCAGCAGACCTCCAGCAGCTCACAGGGGTCCCTGCTTCGCTCAACAGGCAGCAGGCTTCCTTTGACTTGACCCTCACATTTCCAACTTCCTTTCAGAGTTCGGGGACCTGCACAGCTGGCCCGTGTACAGGGACCTGGCCCTCTCCAAGGAGACAATCTTTGGAGAGAGCCATTCCTGCAGCACCGAGCAAGTGGAAAGCACCCTAGGCCAGGGTTTCTCAGCCTTGGCACCGGTGACATTTGGGGCTGGGTGGCACCGTTGTTGGGACCGTCGTGTGCACTGCAGGGTGTTGGGCAGCATTCCTGTTCTCCACCCCAGAGATGAGGGGAGCGCCTCCCTCCCTGGGACAACCCAAACCATCTTCAGACATTGCCAAGAGTCGCCAGGGGGCAAGATCCCCCTTCAGTGAGAACCAGAGCCCTTGAAGGCTCCTCACTGGAGCCTAGTCCAGTTCTGGAATGTTCCGGAGCCAAGTGTGAACTCTGACTCCTTTTGATGCGTCCTGGTGGACAAGAAATGGAAGAACCAATCATAACAGAGAGCACGAGAAAAGAACTTGCAGATGTGCAACCTCACGAGTTTAACCGACTCACTCAGACGGCCTTTGGGAAGATGAAAAAAAACTGTTCCTGTGCAACGTCAGGCCTCACGTGAAAGGGGTCTTTACCATTTTCACTCAGCAGGGCTGTCATTTCTAGGGACTCAAGATGGATGTGCGATAATTTTTCCAAGAGCAACAAGAACCACAGCAGTACTAATAATGACAGGGGTTAAATCAATATGATTTTAACGAATATCAAGGCTGGTACCAGGGAATTCCCTGGCGGTCCAGGGGTTAGGACTCCGTGCTTCGACTGCAGGGGGATGGCTTCAATCCCTGGTCAGGGAATTAAGATCCCGCATGCCAGGCGGCACAGCCAGGAAAAAAAAAAAAAAAAAAGCTGGTACCAGTGTGGTTCCCTTTACTTTCATGAACCCACTTAAAAGATCCCCTCTGTCATCTCCATCTTCCCGTTCCCTTCCTCGACCTTCTGTCACTCCCAGGTGCAGAAGTGCTCACATCCAGCGTGGGAAATGGCTGTGGGCTCCCTCCTTGCTGTCTTCTAGGGGGGTGGGGGGGGGCGGGCAGGGACTAAAAGGCTGACTTGTTGAGAGGAGGTCAGGGTGTAAACCAGCTAGCAGTCCCATGCTGCTCACTTCTCTTCACGGCCGCACGGGGATCCTAGCCCGCCAGATCCGGAACCCCCAAATGCAGAGGGCATCCCGTGCTGCGTAAAGGAAAATGACAACCAGCTCTTAGCGACTCACGGCCCCGTCGTTTCCTCCCTCAGCCTCGCAAGAATAAACAGGGCGTGCTTTCGAGTCCCTTCTCGGCTCACATACGGGATCTGAAAAGTCAATCTAATTATTCTGGTTCCGATTTCCAGTTCTATCGGTAAGCGTCGACGCAAGATATGTCAAGGCCAGTCCCTAGAAGACATAAAATCGGAATCCTAGAAGCTGCGCCTTCGCTACCCCACAGGCAGGTGTCCTAAAGCCCCTTTCACACCAAATTTAAGACTGGAGCTTGCGACGAGGCCTGGGTGGGCTTCCCAGTGCATCGATGGTGGAGATACAGTCCGCAAAGTTCAGCTCTGTTACAGCTTCTTGCATCACGTTGTTGTGGAGATGAATTCTGTTACAACAAGACGCCTCAATTCTCTGCTGAAAAGGAATTTATCTGACACCTCCCTCCCCCTCTCTGTGGTTTTATTTTCCATGGCTGGCACACAGAGTAATTCACACATTCACAAATATTTAGGGGAAAAAAACACAAAACAATAAACTGCCTGGAACTGGAACAAAATGCCTGCTACTCTTCACTTTAAGGCATTTTACATTAAATAGGATCCAAAATCCCCCCGGGGTTTCAAGTTGCCAGAGAGCTTATTTTTGTGAATGATTTCAACTTAACTCCTAGGATAACTGTCTTATTAAATTGCTGACACATCTGTCCCACTTAAATCTATGGTTTCTGCAAACAGGATAAAAATGACTTCCATAGAATAGAAGCATCATGGTTTCATTTCTTTTTCCTCTTATTATCAGTGTTATCTGTTTGGCAAGCTGTCCGAGCTTCCTCAGGATGACAGAGGTCGCAAGACTTTGCAGTATCCTTAGAAGAAACGGCCCGTTCAGTTCCACGATGCCAGGAGCGGCCTCGCTGCCGAAGCGGCCCCTGCACCTGCCGCGGCGACCCGTCTGTGCTCGAGCACAGGACGCCGCTTGTCTGACTGCAGCATCCCGTTCCGGTCTGCACCACCGACAGAGCCCTTTTCAGCCCCGCATCTCCCAGGGCTCCTTCCCGCTTCCTCCAGCTTGGCGCGATGCAGCGCTCAGCCTCGACCCTCAAACGTGCACGCGGTCCTCACGATGCCCCGTCGTTCTCGGGACCAGGGCCAGCTCCCACGGCAGCAGCTTGCTTTGGGGGGGAGGGCTGGGGGTGCTGGGAGGTGGGGGACCGCCTCCAGCTGGGGTGCGTGCCGGGCCGTTTACTACACCCAGGAAACGTTCTTAAGAATTCCCTCACGGCCCTAACGAGACGTGGGTGCCCCTCTGCGGCTACCCAGCGGACACGGGCTCGACACTGCCAAGACGGGTTCGCAAAAAAGGACCTTTCCAAATGCTTTCTGAGTATCTTGGAGGGGTAAGTCACCAAACCCGAAGTGACGAGGACACATCCAGGCCCCATGGCCGTCTCCCGCCACGCTGGTGACCAGGGAGGGGCAGGGTTCCTGTAATTCAACTTGAGAGAAAGCAGCGCAGAGCAGGGAGGACTTTGTGGCTTCTGTCACTTAAAAGGACACTCTCAGACTGACCCCTGACAAACGCCGCCTTCCTACCGTACACTCAGTGGACCAGCACACGGGGGGCGGGCGCCCCACTCACCGCCTCCGCCTTGGTCCCACCGGGCGGCACACTTGCCCTGGTTCGAGCCCATGAGCAAGCTCCCTCTCGCCATTTACAAGATGGGGCCGCGGCCGTCTGCGCCCCATGGAAGGACCAGGCCAGCCTCGTGAATCTGCAGCAGGGTTTCTCCCCCACGGCACTGGTAACATTTGGGACCAAATCACTCTGTGGGGGGCCGTCCTGTGCACCACAGGATGCTGAGCAGCATGCCACCCACTAGATGCCAGGAGCTCCCCTGCCCCCCGGCGGTGACAACCCCAGAACGCCTGCAGACACTGCCAGATATCTGGGGAGGCGGAGGGGCGGCAAACGCAAACCACCTCCTCAGAGAACCACTGCTCTCAGGGGTCAGGGACCACACAGGTTTCCAGGTATCCCCCCAGATAAAGGCCCAGGTCAGTCTGGCTCTTCTACAGACGCATCTTGTCTCCTGCCACCACCGCGGGCCTCACTGAACTCACCCATCAAATCAGGCTCCTGATCTACCCGCTCTGTCCACGAAGGGCAACCCCTGGCCACATGTGGCTCTTTAATGTTAAATGAATTAAAATGAAACGAATCTAAAATCCAATTTCTCAGGCACACTGGCCACATTTCAAGAGCTCAAGATCCACACGGGGCCAGGGGCTGCTCCACCGGATGGCACGGGTGTGGAACGACCCCACCTTCCTAGGAAGTTCCATCGGGGGCGGCTGCCCGAGGCCATCCGACGGCGTTCATTACAGTTCTAACGCCACGCGTGCTTCTCGAGGGCCTCAGGAGAAGAATGACCGGGAGGCAAATTAACACCAGGCACGATGGAGGATGTAGGCTCGGAAAAATAAGAGTAACTCATTGCAAAGAATGTGGCGGTTCTTAAAGATTTAAAGAATGGGAATTTCCACAAACTGACCACTGGACCCTTGGACAAGCTGGTAATTTTAAGAACTGTATTTTTTAAAAACAGGAAGTCGAGAGAGAAGGCATTTATTCCAAATTTACAGGCTCTACATGAAAAATGTATGAACCTGGAAAATACTTAGATGGGCCTAAAAATATAGTCTAGGTTAAAGGAAAAGGGTTGCACCTACCTCACCCAAACAAGCTACGTGGGCCCATTTAAATGACCTGCTGCACCTCATCACGTTACCCGACCTTCCCTGATTAGCCTGCTCCCAGTTCTCTGCTCCTGGAGTTCTCCAGGTCCGTCTACAAACCTGTTTCCATACTGCACCGCCTTCAGCAGGCCTGGCATCTGCCCAAGTGTGCGGCACACAGCGTCCGAGGCATTCCTGGGTACAGCACACTCATGTGCCCTGGCTTGTCCCAACCCAGGGAAGGACGCAACAGCTTCCAAACTTCAAATAGCCCTGTTGTGCTATACTCTGGGGGACGGGGCGGGTGCTAAAAGACAAAAACACATTTACAAGGATACTTGTCTTAAAAATCCTTAACTTGAAAAAATGTACATTTTCATCTTAAAAACCTCCCTTTGTTATTGGGTTGGCCAAAAAGTTTGTTCGGGGTTTTCCGTAACCTCTTACGGAAAGAACATCTAACATCTTTCTGGCCAATCCAATATTTTGAGAGCGAACGGTTCACTGGGTCATTTTGATCTTACGTTTGCACACATCCACACAAAACCCTGTACTGGAATGTTCACGGTAGCATGATTCCCATGGTCAAACCGTGGAAACAACCCATGTCCATCAACTGATGAATGGATGGACTAAATAGGGTCTATCCCTACAATGAAATAGTATCATTTGTCTATAAAAAGGAATGAAGCACGGACACATGCTAGGGCACGCACGAAATCTTGAACACGTTATGCAAAGTGAAAGAGACAAGTCACAAAAGGCCATGTATCATATGATTACATTTATGCGAAAAGTCCAGAATAGGCAAATCCACAGGGACAGAAAGCAGATCTGCAGTTGCCAGGGGCTGGGGAGAGTGAGGAAGAAATGCGGAGTGACTGCTAAGGGGTATGGGCTTTCTTTTGGGGGTACTGAAAATACTCTAAAATTAGACTGTGGTGACGGCTGTACAAGTCTGTGAGTACCCTAAACACGATCAAATCATACACTTTAAGGGGGTGAATTTGATGGTACGTGAATCATACCTCAATAAAGCTGCTGAAAAAAGTGGCTCTAGGTGAAGTGGCTACAAGCCATCCAGCCTGAGCCATGAATCACAAATGCACTAACACAGCTCATTCCTTCTCTGAGACAGTGGATGCAGTCAGCAAGCAGAGGATGTTTCCACTCTAGGGAAGAGAGAGAGAGAGAGAGAGAGAGAGAGAGAGAGAGAGAGTGTGTGTGTGTGTGTGTGTGTGTGTGTGTGTGTGTGGCAGGGGACACTCACTTTTGATAATCACTTCTGCAGTATCAACAGAAGGGAACATTTTCACAGTCGTTTCTGCACTTTCTCCAAGGAACATTCTTTCTTGCTGGGGGACAGTGGACACACGGGGCAGGAAGTCTGTCCCAGCCGTGACTCTGGGATTCCAAAAGCGATTCCAAAACGCAGTAATTCGGCTGCCATTTCCAAAATCCCTGCACGGCCCGGTACACCCCACTCCGTTCGTCCTGCAGGTGCTGCAGTCCTGTCGATGAAGTCCTGTGACGCCGGGA
Organism: Balaenoptera physalus; assembly: GCF_965194825.1. NCBI lineage: Eukaryota > Metazoa > Chordata > Mammalia > Artiodactyla > Balaenopteridae > Balaenoptera > Balaenoptera physalus. The sequence goes on along the minus strand of NC_138885.1, from coordinate 110,103,363 downwards.
GGGGCGCCCGCTCGCCGAGCCTCGCGTGCACCCTACCTGGCTGACACAGAGCCTGTGGTGCGGACACTCCTCAACCTCCAGAGACTAAATGGACCCGAGAACCTGCTTTAGCCACTGGGACCCCAAAGCCTCCCGGGGATGCGGAGCAGCTCTGCCCATGCCCGGGCTGCTACACGAAGGAGGCATCTCATTCTCCTCTCAAAGGGAGTGCACGGCTGCAGCATCACAGCATCAGGACCAAACCAGAGAAGACACGTCGCAAGAAGCAGATCCCTGACAGGGTGACGTATTTTGTGGCACATCAGGTCACGCCAGCCCTTGCTAGCCACAGTCCAGAATTTCTTTATTCACAGCTCAAGAACTCACCGCAGCTGCAGAGTTTACAGGTTTCGAGCGCCATAAATCCATCTGCCCCCTGCTTATCTGAATTTCATACAAGATTAATATTCTACCTACATCCACTGACAAAGACAAATAGCTACAGCACGCAAAGTGACAACATTCTATGTCAGTAAACACTGTGACAAGACTCAGCTGAAAACACATTTGCAGCTTAGATTTGGTGTTTTAGAGGAACATACGTTTTGTAAACCAAACACTATGTGGTCACATAGAAAAATGCCTTCAAAGTGGATGGAGGTCTTCCCTGGTGGCGCAGCAGTTAAGAATCCGCCTGCCAAGGCAGGGGACACGGGTTCAAGCCCTGGTCCGGGAAGGTCCCACATGCATCCCACGGGAGGAGCAACTAAGCCCGTGCGCCACAACTACTGAGCCTGCGCTCTAGAGCCCGTGAGCCACAACTACTGAGCCTGCACTCTAGAGCCCACGAGCCACAACTACTGAGCCCGAGAGCCACAACTACTGAAGCCCGCGTGCCTGGAGCCCGTGCTCTGCAACAAGAGAAGCCACCACAATGTGAAACCCGCGCACAGCAACAAAGAGTTGCCCCCCCTCTCCGCAACTAGAGAAAGCCTGTGTGCAGCAATGAAGACCCAACGCAGCCAAAAATAAATAAATTAAATAAATACATTTTTTAATGTATTTACTGTAAAAAATGTAAAAAGCTTTACATTTAATGTAAAAAAACTTTAAAAAAAAGTGGATGGAAAAATATTAAAGGTCAGGAAATACCCAGCCCTTTATCACTGTCAAATGCAGTGCCTCCGATTAGGTTTGTAAATGAAAGAATGAAAGTAACCAATAATGTAATTAATTTAACAAAGAAAAAAATGTGAATCACACTTAAAATTAATCAGCAACATAAAATTAAAGACTAAATGCGTACCCAATAATGTAATTAATTTAATAAAGAAACTATAAGTTAAAACTTGAATCATACTTCAAATTAATCAGCAACATAAAATAAACCAGAAAATCCTTCTGCTCTGAGGATCTGCCTTTCAAATGAAGCTTTTCTTTAGGTTTACAAAAAAGAAAAAAAAAAAAGCATACAACGGCGCCTTATTTAGTTCGAAAAAACAAAAGGTAGCTGGTGTCTGTGTATTTTAAAAGACTTAAAAATGCCACGAGAGCACTTTGTTGAGTAAGGTAACTTGCCAGAGATAATATAAATTTTGTAACAGATTTTCAACTATTTCTATTGCGCTTACATCAACCTCCAAGTCTGTACCCTACGATTTCCATCTCAGACCAAAAACCAGATCAAATCTTTGTGTGGCAGGCACCCCTAGCAAAATAATATCCTGCTCCATTCTCAGCACCCAGCACTCAGAAGGCACTCCTTACCTGCGAAACAAAAGAACAGATACAACATGAATTCTGTTTTCCTACTTTGCACCAAAATGTCAAAGAAATTCATTTCAATTGTTCTGTGTAAATAAAGTTATAAGCTCATGAGAGTTGAAAAGACACCCCTGCAAGTAAACAACAGTTGCTTTAGGATTAAGTACCGCAATAACGTGTCAGGGCAAAATCAGATCCCAATACAGGAGCGCTAAGTAGATGATGCTTAAGTTACAGACACATTTCCGAATAATCAAGAACTCTTTCACATAAAGACTTCATCATGTTGATTGCAAAGTGTCTCAGAAGTTTATACACCCAGAGCCAGAGTTTACACTTTCGCAGAGAAGGAAAGGCACAAGAGGTGGAAAGAGGAAAACATATTCAGGGGCAGCGGGGGACATTCACACATCTCCATTAGGGGGTTCTGGTTAAAAGCTAAGGAGGAAGAGCCCTCAATGCAAGAGAGCACGGTGGGACGTGGGCTGGCACAGGGTGCCATTCTGAACACTTCCACTACCCATCAAAATACTCCTTCTATTGCTCTCTCCTTCGGAAGCTGACGGGAACGAGGCAGGTGGGATGAACATATAAGCTCATCTCAGAAGACAGTTCCTACATCAGCAGAGAATTGTGTTAAGGGCACTTGAGGAAAAGTATGAGGAAGATTCTGGAGTGTTCTATGTGAGTACCTCGTCATTTCCCCACACACCACCTGGAACACTTTCTATGTCTAAACAGTGGTCACAAGTCAGACATAAAGGGACCCAACTTTAAAATAGTTCTTTGTAAACCATTCAACTATCCATCGATGGGGGAAAGGATAAACAAACTATGGTGCACACACACAATGGAACATTATTCAGCCACAAAAAGGAAAACGGTTCTGACACATGCTACACCATCGCTGAACTGTGAAGACATTTCACTGGGTGAAATTAACCAGGTACGAAAGGACAAATCTTGTATGATTCCACTTATGTGAGGTCCTTAGAATAGTCAAATTCAGAGACATAAAGAAGAATAGTGGGTGCCAGGGGCCGGGAGAGGGGAATAGAAAGTTGTTTAATGAGTGTAGAGTGTTAGTTTGGGAAGATGAAAAAAGTTCTGCACGTGGATGGTTGCACAACAATGTGAACATACTTAACGACACTGAACTGTACATTTAAAAATGGTTAAGATGGGAAATAAAACTGTCACCTATTGGGAAAAAAATGGTGAGGATGGTAAATTATATGTTACGCATATTATCACTATAAAAAATAATCCCTTGTAAATCTGACTTAAATAGGTATTAAGTAAAGGCATGATCTTTCAGTTACAGTCTTCCGGAGGACTATTTTCATGTCGGGGGTTCCTTTAAAAATTTGCTAATTGTGCACAGAGGTATCTTATAAAAGTAGGAACTTGGGGACTTCCCTGGTGGTCCAGAGGTTAAGACTCCAAGCTTCCACTGCAGGGAACGCAGGTTGGATCCCTGGTCGGGGAACTAAGATCCTGCCTGCCTCGTCGTACAGCCAATCAATCAATCAATCAATAAGTAGGAACTTGGAGGATCCCACAATTTTTTTTTCTGATGGCCGTGCAGCATGCCTTGTGGGATCTTCGTTCCCCAACCAGAGATCGAACCTGGGCCCTGGGCAGTGAAAGCGCAGTGTCCTAACCACTGGACTGCCAGGAAATTCCCCGCAATTATTCTAAGTAATAAGATTTAGAATTATCACTGACCATAAAAAAAAAAACCAAATTATGCAAACTCTTTAACAGACTATAAATTAAATGAAGTTGAACTGAATTGATGCCTATGAATTTATACATACGATCACACTGTCAAAAATGCATTTCTTCCTGCAAAGGAAAACATAATTTAGGAACAGAAATGCAAGCATATACTTTTCTAAAAGTATAGTCATACTGCGTATTCGTGACATCGTAGGAGGATCAAAAACTCCTGACCATGGTGCTTCAGAGTCAATGCCAACAGGCGCTGAACTACTGTGAAAGAAGACAGAGGGCGATGTTCAACACGTGCCAAGTTTTGGGCCAAATCCCAGAGCAGCCAAGCTCGTACTACTGACATCTGGGGCCAGATAATCCTCTGGTGTGTGGCGGGGTGCGGCCGACTGTCCCGTCCATTGTGGGATGTTTGGCAGCACCCACTGACACCAGTATCACACACACCCCCAATCAAATCAATCAAACGTGACCATCAAATATGTCTCTAGACTTTGCCAAGTGTCCCCTGGGGGTAAAAAACTGCCCCCACTTGAGAGCCACTGTCCATAACCAAGAAAGAGATCTCTGGGAACCACCCATGTTTACAAGGAAAGCCAAAAGGAAACACTAAGAAAAACAACATACTTTGATTTGGTACAAGAGCCAGAAGTAGCAACAGATGTCAGAAACGAAAGAAACGTCTCACCATTTTCGGGCCAGTTTACAACCAGAATTGACAGCCAATTTCAAGAGCTTATTCTTGAATTTAATTAATCAGAACGTAATGTCTATCTGCATCAGATTCCATCGTGAAGAAGTTCACCAGACTTTCAATCCCTCAGTTGGGACATGGTTGCTCCCGACGGCCCTTGCCCAGCCTGCGTGGGTTCGAGAGGAAAGGAGCAGCTTCTCGGGGGAAAGCAGCTTTCCTGATGACATGGAGGGAGGGAGTGTCTGTGGGGCTCGACCTGTGTGTTCTGGGCATTCAAGAAGACAAACGTCGTTTGAAAGAACAGTACACTGAATAAATCTGAACCGAAGGTCGGAAGGGAGGAAGGAAGGGCTGAATCACACTATCAACAGCACCTCATCAAGCACGTTTCATCAGCTGGAGACCACAGAAAATGCAATTGTTCCACCACATGGAATTCATGTCTTTAAATCAACAGGCGATGGTTCCGAGGGCACCCGGGACGCTTTATGGCTTTCGATAAGACAAATGAGCAACACCCCACTCTAGCCCATGGCACCCCAGGCCTGCTGAACAAACCCCACCCCTCCCCGGGCTGCCACCTGCACCAACTTAGTATGAAAACCCCGGCAACCGGTTTGGTCTTTAACACAACGGTCCACCCAGATGAGATCCACAAAAGACACTGTTTTGTCCTTGTTTCTGTGCCCAGTTCTAATTAATTCTAACGGGAAACTCTCTCTGGGCTCCAGGGAACCACTTCTCTCAGTCAGGGCTCCTTTTAATGACAGCTACCTGGGTCATTTGAGCCCTTCTTGGATTTTATGAATAGAAAGGAATTGGTGAGAACTGGCCACCCATCCCAGTTACTAGGAACCCCCTACCAAAAAAAAAAAAAAAGAACAGCAGAGAACAATGAGAAAGCAGAAGGCTTAGAATAAGCAACACGCGCGTGCGCGCGCACACACACACACACACACACACACACACACACAACGCAGCCCCAAAACAAACACTGTGTAGTCCGGGGTTCTCCATCACTTCCAGACTGTGACTAAGGCAGGGGAAGTGGGAAAAGAGCAGGAGGAAGAACAGGCATGTGCGCTGACTCGATGCACTCAAGACACTGCTGCACACGCTGTACCGAAACACTACGAAGCAGGATTAACCTCCTCGCTGCACAGAAAAGAAGACCGAGGCTCAGAGGATCCCACCAGCCTCCCAGATGGGCCAGAGGCGCGGGTGATGGAAGCAGGGGGGCTCTCCTGCTCTCCTGCCTCTGTCCTTGCACTACCACAACAGTGACAGAGGACACCGCTCAGCCTCTCGCCGCCTGGATGACTGAACTCCAGGTGGAAGCAAGCAGCCCCTCTGAAGGCAGCTCCCGGAGACGCGCGTGGGCAGCAGCTCTGGGAGCGCAGCCGGGTGGCTCTCGGCAGCAATGACACGGATGCGTGCCCCGTGGACCGCGGGTTTGACTTCCATCACCCCAAAAGCTGACAACACCTGCAGGGCTTCCCCGGGCTCCCAGCTGCCTGACCCTCCTTCCCGATCACACACAGAGGCCTCCAAAGGGGGATGCGGCTCAACAGGACAGCGGGCTTGGCTCCCTCCGAGCTGGGTCTGTTTCTGTCCACGAAAGGGAGTCATCCCCAGCGGCACGGCTCAGATCCCAGCCCTGACGCTGGCACTCTTCTCTTTGGCGGGGGACGCGGGGTGGCTTGCTCTCCGCATCAGCTGGGCCAGAACTCTCTCCTGAGCAGCGTCCTGAAGGTGGGGAAGCCCAATGCCATCGCTGCATCTTCCGAACTCGGCAGCTCCAGCACTGCCCACATGACCTGGGGAGGCCCAGGGCTCCTCTGTGCCATAGCATCCTTCTCTGGGCAATAGAGGCAACAATGGCACCGACCTCGCCAGATGGCATGAGGAATAAATGGGACCTGAAAACAGCATCTGGCTCACACCGAAACCTGTGCGTGGGTGTTCACAGCAGCTCTGTTTGTCGTAGCCTCAAACCAGGAAGATCCCAGACGCCCTTCAACACATGAGTGGATAAATACACACTGCTGCACCCAGACTGTGGAATACTAGGCATAGGCGCTGGTAATGATACACAACACCTGGGATGGATCTGAAGGGCTGGAGGCTAAGTCACTAAAGGCAGTCTCAAAAGGCCGCACGTTGCACGAGTCCATTTATGGAACATTCTTGAAGGATGAAATTACAGAAACGGAGAAGCCAGTTGTTGCCAGGAGCTGGAGAGGGTGACCATACAGACGGGGCACACGGAGCTTTCCTTGTGCTGATGGAAGAGTTCTGCACCAGATTACAATGGGGGTTGCTCGAATCTACACGTGATTGTATTTCATACACTGTCCGCATGCACCCACACACGCACGCACATAAGAACTGCTAAAATCCAGATAAGGGCTGCATTTGTGTCAACACTGCCCATGTCAGTTTCCTACTCTCCATAAGCAGTACCTTCACGTAAGATGTTATCAGCCGGGGAAGGCGGAGGAAGGTGCTCTAGACTTCACTGTACTATTCCTGCAGCCTCTTTTTGAGTCCAACGTTACTTCAAAATAGAAGTCTTCAAAAATAACGGTGTCTGATTCATGAACAGATAAACAAAATGTGGTCTATTCATACAATGGAATGTTACTTGGCAAACAAAAGGAATGCTACAAAGAAACTTGAAAACATTATGCTAAGTAAAAAAGAAACCAGTCACAAAGCACACATATTACATGATTTATTTCATTTACATGAAATGTCCAGAATGAGCAGATCCCCAGACACTGACCGTAGACTGGTGGTGATCAGGGGCTGGGGGGAGGTGGGAATGGGGAGTGACTCCTAACGTGTATGAGATTCTTTGGGGAGTGATGAAATGTTTTAAAATCAACTGTGACGGTTGCATAACTCTGTGAATACACTAAAAACCACTGAATTGTATGTGCACTCCAGATGGGTGAATTGTCAGCTGTGTGAATTATGACTCAATAAAGTTGTTAACCAAACTATGGCAGTGTCTGGCACACAGTAAGTGTTACAGAAGTATTTTGCCATGATATACTCATCCTTCTTCACCCGTAGGGGCTGGTTCTAAAGGTCACCTTTGGTGCACAAACATGGCAGCTCTAATGCTAAGAGAATCAGAATCAGTCTCCTTTAGGCACTGTGCAGACAGGGTCGAGTTCAGAGTCCTTGCCTCTTCCTTATACCTTTTCTGCCCCTCCCCCCAGTCCCTTGCATTCCACCAGGCTGGCCTATCCACTTTTCCCTAAAAAAAATAAAAGCTTTCTTATTCCTGACTCCTCCCCTTTGCCCACAGAGTCCCCGTCTAGAACGCCTTTCTTCAGTACGTATTGAAATCCCATGCAGCACCGAACCCAACCCAAGTGTCCCTTTCAAGAGAAAGGTCCAGCCTTCCTCAGCTGCTCCAGCACAGGCTGATAGACCCTTCCTAGGAATTCCCACAGCAGGAGATGTCTGCACCACCCACGGCACAGCCCATCCACACCACGGCTTTCCAGCACCTGTAATCCCTTACCCCAAAACACAAGACACACCTCACACATCCTTGTATACTCCACAATGCTCCAGAAGTAACAGATTCAAAGGATGGTCATCCCAGAAATAGGAGACTTTCATAAAAGGTGGTCTGAAAAGGATGTTCTTGATGTGGGTGAGAATCGGGCCTCGCTGTAAACTGGGTGAAATACAGCAGCCAAGATGGCAACTCCAGAACCCAGACGGCCCTGTTCTCGGTGAGTCTGGGTTCTCTCTACCCCTCACAACAGTCCACGTGGGGCTCAGACAGAAGGAAAACGCCTCCCCAGGGGCCTAGAGCACAGGCCACGTTGCCTCACAATGGTACCAAACAAGGCTTTTATGGAAAATTCTGGTTGGTCCACAAGCAGTGGATGCCTGTCATTTTCCAAACACATTCTGAGAGGCACATACAAGACAAAGGGAGCCTGTGAAAGGCAAAAGAGTCAAAAAACTCTGTTTATTATAAATCAGCCATCTGAGGAAAAATAAGTACCTGAAACGCACATGGGAAAAACCAGCAGCAACGACGCTTGCCTCGAAAGCACACGCACTTTAACGACCATCTCCACTTCTCTCTCCTAAAGTTCCTGACTTCCAGAAGCTAAATAACACAGGAGCTTGCTATGAAGTGCCGACGCAGATACAAAGCATTTTCTGGTTACCAGATCACCTACTACAAGAAATCCTGGGAAATCACTGTTTCCGGTGCGTACAGCCAATACAGTAATAGTTAATTTTTAAGCCCAGAAAACGTGGAGGGGTTGACAGGATATTCATTATGGAATAAGAAAGAAATCCATTTTACAATTCCACTTACTCAGAGCCAAATGCAGGCAAATCCCTTCTTCTTTCTAGGGTTTATTTTTAGGCCTGTTTTCTGTCTTCAGTTACCTGTCAATGAAAAAAATACCCAAAGTCAGGCAAAACATATCAACGAAGACATCTCGAATACATTCTCGACCATTCCCGAAGCAGGCAGACTTCTGAAATAGGAGGTCTTAAGAAGCTGAAATAATAACGGCGTCAGATGGCGGACCACCACCGTAGGTGAACGGCAGGCTTACGTCTCTAGGTAAAGCACACGACGCGACTGTCCACACACACAAATCTGTTCAGAAGTCTCGCTATCTGAGAACCGACTGTGATCACGTTCCCAGGGAATTCCAGTCACTGAAACATCTACCCATCTCTCATTTTTCTCTAGCATCCTAAAAGACGCTAAGTGAAAACACAGGTATTTCTAGATTCAACGCAACTCAGCACATGCTTACTGAGAACTACACGCCCAGTCCTGTGGAAAGCGGAAACGCTGCTCAGTGCGGCCCTGGTTTCCGGGACACCTGAGGTCTGCCGTCATGTGACACTTACCCGGCCGGACAGTGAGAAGGGGGGTTGGGGGGATCTCAGTGAGGGGAGATCAGTGACGATAAACTCGCCAGAAAACTCACAACGAGACCGTTTAACAGGAGAGAAGTGATGTCGCTCAAACTGGTAGTGGGAGACAAGGGACCAGCGGACAAGGAGCTGAGTTTACACCGGGGGCTGGGATGGAGCTCTACGAGGAGGGAGCCCTCGAATGGGAGTGAGAGTGGCCAGCAAGTGCGAACGTCCCGTGGTGAGATCGACCTTGGCGACTGGGAGACAGGGAGGAAGGTCAGCGGACTGGGCAGCAGAAGTGAGTCCTCCTGGATCACAGAGGACTCTGCAGCCCTTGCAAAGGACTCTGATCCTTTCTTCTTGACCTCTCTTCACCCAGCACCAGACTGAACGACAAAAGAAAATGTGACCATCTTTCTACTTCGACACCCTTCAGGGGCTCCCATCGTTCTTAGAACAAAACCCGAAGCAGCTCTTGCTCAGCAGAGGAACACAGTGGCTCACACAGTGCAGGTGGGGAAGATGAGAGACGAGATGGAGAGGGACGCACAGAGTCTGAGGTGTCCTGGGGGTGCGATGCGGAGGACACACCGGTAGGGCAGAGGCGTGCTGGGGAGGGGACGGAAGAAGCAAGGACGACTTCTAGGTTCAGAGCTTGAGCAAAACTTGGACGGTGGGGCCATTGCCCGGGATGCACGAAGGCTGAGCGGAAGAGAAATCAAGAGTCTTTTAAGGTGTGAACTTTGAAACGCCCACTGGCTCTGCAAGCAGGCTGTTAACTAGGTAGTTAAACACACAGGTCTGAGCAAGTGGGACAGGTCACAGTCACAGAGTTAAGTCCGGCAGTAACCATGACCTCTGAAGCTGTGAGCCTGGAAGGAAGCATCTGATGCAGGATTTCTCATCCTCGGCACTGCTGGCATTTAGATCAGACCGTTGTGTCTGCAGTGGGGCTATCCTCTACGCTGCAGGATACTGAACAGCATTCCAGGCTCTTCCCACTAGACACCGATAGGAATCCCCCATCCTCCCAAGGGGTGACAACCAAAACTGACCCACACTGCCCACGTCCCCTGGAGGGCATACTCGCCCCGTTGAGAACCACTGGTCTCAAGATGGTCATGCTAAGTGAAGTTAGGTCAGACCGAGAAAAACAAGTGATATCATACGATATCACTTACATGTGGCGTCTAAAAAACTGATACAGGGAATTCCCTGGCAGTCCATTGGTTAGGACCCCGAGCTTTCACTGCCGAGGGCCTGGGTTCAATCCCTGGTCAGGGAACTAAGATCCCACAAGCCGTGCAGCACAGCAAAAATAAATAAATAAATAAAAATAAATAAATAAAAAGTAAATAAATGATATAAATGAGCTTATTTACAAAACAGAGACAGACTCGCAGACATAGAAAATAAACTTACGGTTACCCAAGGGAGAAGGGGGGAGGGATAAATTAGGAGTTTGGGATTAACAGATACACACTACTATATATGAAATAAAGAACAAGGACCTACTGTATAGCACAGGGAACTATATTCAGTATCTTGTAATAACCTATAATGGAAAAGAATCTGAAAAAGAATAGATTATACATATATAATCGACTATATATATAATATATATAATTGACTATATATGTAATATATATAGTCAATTATATATGTGATATATATAATTGACTACATATATAGTATATAATCAACTATACATTATATAATCCATTATATATATAATATAGTCCATTATATATATATTACATATATTATATATACTGACCACTGAACCCTGAGATGAAGGACCTGGCCAATGAGACAGAGGAGAGTACAGCAAGGTAGGAGGAAATCCAAAATGTGTGGCGTTCTTGGCTTCTAGTGACAGCCGTCTCTCAAAAATCAGGCAAAGACCAGCAAACAACTGCTACTGAGATGGAGGACAAGGAGGACCGCGGCTGACAGGATGACCAGGACTCATGCACGCCGTCTTCTCCGCATGGAAGAAATCTAGAGAGGCTTCATGGAGGAGGTGGCACTTGTTGGCGCAAGAAGTCAGGCAAGGTAGAAGAGGAAGGGGCTACTGCTTGAGCGGTACTGGAAGCAACGAATGGGAGCAAGAGGAAGGCACGGAAGTTTCCCAAAATATCGGGGGATGCTCTCGCTATCATGGTACTCAGGAATGAGGATGCTGACAGCAAGCAGAGTACCGGAGGGCCAGTCGGTGGAGAGAACGCGGCTGCCTCAATCCAGCAGAGGGAGGAAGGCGTCGCCCGAACGGTACGGACCAACGTCACTCTTTGGGCCACCAGTGTGAGGACAGCTGCAGTGGTTGAGCATGCTGGCTCCAGGACTGCCCCAACAAGAGCTGGGAGACGGGGGGACCAGAGCCTTCCCTTCCTGACTTGCTCCTGAGTCATCCTAGACCCCCTACCCCCCAAAGGGGCTCTGTCTGGACCATCAGGAATTGGAGTTCAGGAGCCCCTCGTGAGCTTCTGGCTTCTTTTTTTTTTTCCTTCATTTTGTCTAAGCTGACAAGGAAGGGCACACGCTTCTGGCAGATCATGCTCAGAACGCTGAACTGTATGGAGGTGCTGACAAAACACGCCAGAGGCCTGATCCCTTTCACTGCCCTGTTCTGTCTCCCTTCCACAGCATTACTGTGCACATGCATTTTATTTGTTTAAATGAAAACGTTAAAAAAAAAAAAAAAAAAAGAGCAGAGTTACAGGCCTCACTTTGCTCCTAATTAAGAAACTCTCTCTGAACCAGAGACTGTTCAGCTGTGAAATGAGGGTATTAAATTATTTATGAGGTTTCATCCACATCAAAAAAAAAATCTGAGGAACCGTTTTCCTGTTGACTTCCTTTGTAAATTCTAAGGGAAAACACCTTGCAAGGAACTGAACCAAGAACTTGCAAAAGAATTGTTGGGGGAGGGGGGGAGGGAGGGGGGAGGGAGGGAGGGAGGGAGTGGAGGTAGGAGGAATGTATCTCGTCCTGCAGCCAACTGAGCAGAGAAATATATCCAAAGCGCGCATTTTTTTCCCCGAAGTTGCCATAATGATTAACATTTCCACTCTGGAGAAATTCAGTTGTATCACCCTGAAAATAATGTGAAAAATCTAAAATATGTTTTCCGAAGCCACGGTGCATGACAGAGGAGCCGCGGTTTCCTCCTGAGTCCTTTTCTTTTTTTAGTGAGCCCTGAATTAACCGGGCCAAGAGCCAGGGGCTAAGACACATTCTGGTCCCAAAGGCAGGGGTGGGCGGCGGCGGTTCACGGTGCCAGAGAATTCCAAACCACTTCATTTGCTCCATGTGGGGTTCAAGCTCTGCGTGATGAGGCTGCTGTTTCCTGCATTGCCCATACTGTGCTGACCAGCGTTTTTATATATTGAGATGATTCATTCCATACCAGATTTTAAATCCTTTAAATCGGTGCTTCTCCAATGGCGCTGATTTCGCCCCACCCCCGGCCCCAACCCTGGGACACGGGGCAACGTGTGGAAACATTTTTAGTTGCCAGGACTCCGGGGAAGAATGCTACTGGCATCTGGTGAGGCCAGGGAGGCTGCGAAACATCCCACAGCACACTGCATAGAGCCCCCTCCACAAAGAATTATTTGGATCAAATGTCAATATCACCAAGGTGGAGAACCCCAAATCTGAACCATACTAAGACTTCTATAATTCTGCCCAAGGTATATATACTGTGTACTTTCATTTTCCAAACCACTTTTATTCTTTTCAAAGTAGTACACGCACACAGGGGAGGCAAAACACTCCTCCTTTTTCACGGCAAGCTTTCCAGCACCATCTATCCTCAATTCTACTTCACAGAGCAACCACTTTCAAACCTTACAACTGTTTCTGTTATTGGCAGTGCTCCCTAGTATGGACTTCCATGTTTCTAAGTAAGCTGCTTATAATATATCCTATCAACGTCAGATACCACTTAACTTGATTTTCTCACACATGGAAGAGGATTTTTGGTTTTTAAAATTCCCATCACCAATCCTGGACTTACCCTCCCATGTTTCCCCAACAGTATAACATTTGGGGGGTTAAATCTAGACTGCACACGTATTATTTTGACAATGGAATCGGTACCGCTGAGCAAGCAGTATAGTGTGATTATGATTCCTTTCTTATGCAACTCTTAAATTTTCCTGGGATTATTGCTTGCCTCTGTTTTTATTTTCTTTGATAATTCCTCCAACACCCTCCACAACCTTTCAATTTTTAACTCGGATAATCTGTCACAGTTCCATGTCTATCCTGCCCTCACCCCCACCCCCTCTCCCCAAATATATACACACCAGACCTTCCTCTGGTCTCTGCTCCAGTCTGTACTCGTCAGAGGTGGGTCGGCTCAGAGCAGATGCCCCGAGATCACACCAGCATCCTGAGAATTCCTTCTGCCTCTTTCTGTTTCCAGGACCCCAAATCTTCCCCTTTCTTGGTTTACTCTCTCATTCTGATGGGACACATTCTCTAGTAGCTTCCTGAGAAGTGATGTATGAAATCTAAATTATACTGATATCCTGAACATGGACAAACAACTTTATGCTACTCTTAATTAACAACCAGTGAGGGAATGACTTCAAAATTCTGAGTGAAAATAAATTTTCATAGAATTCAAAGCTCAGTCTGTTTTCTAATTTAAGAAACATGATGTCATTCTGATTCAAAATCCTTCCTATGACTTTTTTTTAAATCTAGAAAGTGCTTAGATACTGCCTTTATCCCTGATTTTCTAAAATGACATGATGATGAGCCTTCATGTAGTAATTTTTTTGATGTGCTGAATTTTTATTCACTGTTCTAGTCACTTGGTTTGAAATTTCTCTCTTCTTCAGACTTGAGGTATTTTCCCCTCCCTCTCTTTCCTGGAATACCTGTTAGGCAAAAAGCTAACTAACCATCTCTCATCTGATAAAGCTTTCTGCACTGTACCTTCGTTATCTAGTAAGGTATTCATTTAGCCACATGTGACTACTGAGCACTTGAAATGTGGCCAGTACAACTGAGGGCCTGACTTTTAAATTGAATTTAATTTTAATTAATTTAATTTAAAGAGCCACACGTGGCCAGTGGCTACCATATGTGACAGCCCAAATCTAAAGAGGAAAAAAAGACAGCAATGGAAGATCAGTGCCGTTAGCACCCACCCTGAGATGATATTAAACACGAGTTCAGAAGAAAAAATTGAGAGCAATTTCTAAATCCCCGCCGTTACTATTTCCAATATAAGGTTCTGTGATTTAATTCCTTAGGGCCTCCTTCCTCGTTAAGAACTTGAGGACCTTTTAGAATGATATCACACAAGCAGAAGCATCCCTCTGCACCTAAGACTGGATTTTATTACACCCAGTGTGTAAACAGGGCAACCGAGGGCCCTCTTTCATCTGAGGTGAGATAGGAAGGTCCCTCACAAAACAGAAATTTGTACCGTACTCACAACATCATAGCAGAAAATAGCAGCGAAACATAAAAAATAATAAAACACAAGGGACAACTGGTAGGTTGCTAATGGCAACTTCTTTGAATGCCACCTCATGACGGCAGTCAGGGAGCCCTCACCCCATCACACTTGGGTGTAGAACACGGCTCTCTACATATGCTTTGGCAAGAAACACTGCTTCTGCATAGTGGACGCTCCAGGGGAGAGAAACTAGAACAGCACGCAAGGCCTTCTCTGTGCATTCATTCATTCGCTTACTCATTCAACAAATGTCACAAATATCGTAAACTGTCATCTATCTATTAGCAACAACCAAGACAGAAAACAGAACAAAACCAAACTGCACAAGTCCTATGCACCTGCCACAAAGCCAACCAGCCTCTTGTTTCATCAGAATCACTGAGAACCACTTTATTATGGCTGAGTACAGAATACAGCCGGCATGCCCTAGCTGTGCATTCAAAACAAACAGCAGGATCCCAACCAAAAGAAAGTCACTCTTCTTTTTTAATCTCTGAAGAAAAACAAACGTAGCACTGTAGGTACAGGGAAATAAATAGTCAGGAAACATCATTCATTTTTAATTTAAGAATCAATGGGGAAACATATTTTCTTCATATACTCTTCAGGTAAGTCATTTAATATCCATTCGTTCCTGCAAAATGACATTTTATTATGCTTGCAGGTTTTACAAGTTCAGTGTAAAAGTATGAGTTATTCAAATGAGGAGAAACAGAGACACTAACCAAGACACATATAAACTTGATTTCTTCTTTAAAGCATTATGACACTAATAACAAGTATTTAACGCTTGTAGAATTGGCAAAATCAGTATTGTGAGCATGCATTGATGTATATGAGCACATATATATAGACATGTGTATCATTTACCCATCACCCCACGACAGCAGATTCAACCATATACATGTCACACGTGACGAATGCAAAGCACTTTCCCAACTCACACCATGATATGCCAAATAAATCCCATATACAAAGACCAAGACAGGACTTGCCACATGAAAATCTGGTATGAGAGAGGTAACATAACATGACCCAATTGGGCTTACAACTATATAATCCATCCAGAGCTAATATCAACGGAAACAAAAACACGAAAAACTTTAATAAGCTATCAGTCGCACAATATTTGTTTGTAAGCGTTAAATTTTATTCAGTGGCATGAAATTTTATTTAGTGAGAGAAAAAGAATCACAACATTTAAAGATGATACATTAAAGTATTAGGATAGGGACTTCCCTGGTGGCTCAGCGGTTAAGAATCCGCCTGCCAATGCAGGGGACACGGATTCGAGCCCTGGTCCAGGAAGATGCCATATGCCACGGAGCAACTAAGCCCGTGCGCCACAACTACTGAGCCTGCGCTCTAGAGCCCGTGAGCCACAACTACTTAAGCCTGAGCTCTAGAGCCCGTGCTCCGTCCTCAGCGAGAGAAGCCACTGCAATGAGAAGCCCGCACACCGCAACGAACAGTAGCCCCCACTCGCCGCAACTAGAGAAAGCCCGCGCGCAGCAAAGAAGACCCAACGCAGCCAAAAATAAATAAATTTATTAAAAAATAAATAAAGTATTAGGAAAGCATGATCTTTCTTATTCAGCAAATTGTCAACCAACAGCAATCTGAATCGCTCCCCACAGATATAACACCAAACTATCGATATAATCTTCAGGTGACACATCAGTTTCTGGTCTATAGATGACACAATGAGGGTACCATGGGGTAGAAGAGAATGCCAATTAATCTCTTCCTCAACTCCCAAAGCACTCTCTCCACATTTTGCAATGAGCACTAAGTGTACTTTTAAATGTAATTGTCAAGCACGTTATTTAGTCACTGAAATTATCATAGAAGTTTCTGAACGCCATATGGTCCCGGTGTTCATGTTTCAGTTTCTATGATTTGCAAACACATCCTACTCTCCCACCCCTCACCTGGAAAGGTCAAGTGTACCGTCCTCAATTTCATTTAGCAACACAGCAAGCAAATCCCTTTGGGAAAACAAATTCAATTCTGTGCTTACCTAAATACCTCAAAATCTAGGACACCAATGGCAATGACCAGCTAATTCAAGAACAGAGTATTAAAACACACGTGCACACACACACACAAACAGGCACACAAACACATCTTCCTATTCACAAACCAAAGTGCTTCTTCAAGTGTCACCTCCCTATTTAAGGACATCAGAAAGATGTCCTAAGTAAAAATAAAAATTTTAAACTAAAACCAAAACACCCAACACTCTCACACAAATACACTAGAGTTTCACTATACTGAAAGAAGCTCAAGAACACTCATAAGGCAGAGACCAAAATTATGCAACTCTCTGATCCTTCCCCCTTTGGAAACAAGATGCCCTCAAAATGACTTAAACTCCAGCCTTTTCCAAAAGTGGGAAAAAAATTTTTTTATTTGTCAAATTAACGACTGGGAGGTGGTGGGTCACTAGGAATTCTGATTCAGTTTGCACTGAGGGTCAGTCCTGCCCCCAAGTCTTTAGACCAGTGGCTCCCAGCTGGGGGTGACTGCGGTCCCCAAGAGATGTCTGGAGACGTTTCAGGTGGCCACACCTGAGGCTGAAACTGAGGGTTTCTCCATCACCAGCAAGCTCAGGCAGTTCAGCTAACAAACATGTCTCCAGTCTGTCTACAGCTGCCTCAGCACACCACAGACTCTGTCTGGCCCTGCCATGCCTCACCCCCGGGCCCCAATCTTTTGCCCCGGCTGTTAACAAGCTCTCCTAGCTGGTTTCACGTTCCCCAGCCTCGCGCCTTTGCGAGAACCCATGCGTTCGACCCTGAGAACTGTATCGCTGGTAGCATCTCCAAGTCACCTGCCCTTCTCACCCTGTCTGCAAGCGCCCCACTGACCCCACGCCTTGCTGCCAGAGGCATTTCTTCCAGGCACACCCCTCGGGTCCCATAATGAACGTGAGAACCGAGACGCAGCTCGGCCTTAGCAGCTCTTCTGGTTGTGATACGGACATGTCCTGTTATTCTATCCAGGATGCAGTTGGCCTGGCAATTGGAGTGGGGTAGCTGGGGCCAGAAGGGCTGTGACAACCCACCCCCGGCCGGCTGCACGCATCCTTGGGCCAGGCTTCCCCACGCCTGCAGTTCCACGTCTGCACAAAGGGGACAGGTAATGACGGAACCCTCACAACAACATCAGGGGTGGACCCCACCATGCACACGCACAGAAAGGACAGAGAACCCTCCCTGGCACAGAGAGACCACCACCTAAGCACTGGAGAAAACTCCTTTCACCACTGTGGTCCACACATTCCGGAATCAGCTTACAGCCTCGTCACCAAGTGTACGTGTGGCCCCAGACAAGAACCTGTGAGCCTCTTAGTTCCCTCTCCCTCTAAAAACGGGACGAAGGACGCCTACGTTACACGACGGTCAGGAGGAATAGAGACCTTGATTGTGAAATACACAGCACAGCTCCTGGCCCATCAAAGCAATTAACCAGAGGCCATTACTACGGGCTGTTATTAACAGGGAATAGCCAAGGCCCTGAACTGATCCAGAAAAGTCACTCCAAATCTTTCCTTCTCATAAACTCGAAAAATAGCTATTCTTCCTGCACTAATTCTTTTTTTTTTTTTAATTTATTTATTTATTATTTATGGCTGTGTTGGGTCTTCGTTTCTGTGCGAGGGCTTTCTCTAGTTGCGGCAAGTGGGGGCCACTCTTCATCACGGTGCGCGGGCCTCTCATTATCGCGGCCTCTCTTGTTGCGGAGCACAGGCTCCAGATGCGCAGGCTCAGTAATTGTGGCTCACGGGCTCAGTTGCTCCGCGGCATATGGGATCTTCCCGGACCAGGGCTCGAACCCGTTTCCCCTGCATTGGCAGGCAGATTCTCAACCACTGCGCCACCAGGAAAGCCCTGCACTAATTCTTTATACTTGTTTAGCGGGAGACCCATAAGAACTTTTACTTCAATAACCTTGATTTCATTTCCTGCTTTTCAACTAAAGTTATGAAGCATAATCAAGGCTCTGAGGCCCAGTTTTCAATGGAGTTTAGAGGAAAGTGCTCTACCACTCTTGTGGAGACAGAAAAAGAATTTCCGCTCCATTCAATGTACCTTTAACCCCAGGAATTTATTTTTTAATGGCTTTTTTTCCCCAGTAAAATTAAATGATTCAGGACTTATGTTAATTGTTATGAATCTTTCTTTCATAGATTGGTTTCTAAAGGACTTTAATTTTCACACTTGAAAGGCCTAGAAAGTTTAACTAGGGTCTGCTCACCAGCTGCTTTTGACTCAGTCCTCATCGTACTAAATTTAGACATACACTTTGCCCCGACGGACTTCAACAGCACACATTCAAGCAGCTACATTAAAATAACATGCTGCTAGCGCATCAGAACTCAAAAGCCACTGTAAGCCGGCAACTTCCAAGAAGACACAGCACTCTCTCATTCCCTAAAATACCTAATAATTTCCCACCTGGGAAAAGAAAGGAAGAAAATGATTTGAGGTGGGTCCCAAACACACACACGCACAAAATAGCAAAAGTAACATAATTAACCGGGTAAATCAGGGCAAACAGAAGGTAATGGCACGAAAAAATGAGATAAAGCTGAAAGGTGAAGACAGGACCCAAAGTTTGCCATCAGACACAACTTGACATCAGTTGGAAGGGAACTATATAAATCAGATTCTGAGTTTCCTAGACATCGATTCAAAGAAACAAATATAATTAGATGCTTGATTCACAGTATCCAAAAAATGAAGGAGATACAAATATCAAAAACACAGCCTCTAGAGTTTGATACACATATAAAATTTCTCCCATGGGTCCCAGAGAGGAAACTGTGGACTCGGTAGAACTCTACCCTCAGTAACTGCTGTCCACCAGATTTTCACTGGGTCACTTTTAAAATAACCCTCAGTGTTAGATAACCATACAGCACCAAAGCACAGCTCAGTAAATCAAATTTACAAGTGGGTAACAATATGGTAGCAGCATGTAGATCTCCGCACAGCCCAGTTTACTCCAAGGCTACGTCTTAGAAGTGCTCCAAGTCCCAACTGGGGGGCGGGTCTCCTGGGGTCGCAGAAACACATTACAGTATATCGTAAACACATTTTGGTGCCAATAAATATACCACTTCTACAGTATTGCTTCTAATGGTTGCCTAGTAACCGACTGTATGGGCTAGATCATACTGTGATTTTCACCACTGCGTTCAATTGCTTGGTATTGTAAGCGATGCCCCAATAAAACAAGGAGAAACATTTTGTAAGTGTCAAAAACTTTTGCGAACTACCTACAATAAAAAAAAGAAAGCTGGGGCTTCCCTGGTGGCTCAGTGGTTGAGAATCCGCCTGCCAAGGTAGGGAACACGGGTTCAAGCCCTGGTCCGGGAAGATCCCACATGCCGCGGAGTAACTAAGCCCGTGTGCCACAACTACTGAGCCTGCGCTCTAGAGCCCGCGAGCCACAACTACTGAAGCCCGCGTGCCCCAACTACTGAAGCCCATGCGGCTAGACCCCGTGCTCCTCAACAAGAGAAGCCACCGCAATGAGAAGCCCGCGCACCGCAATGAAGAGTAGCCTCTGCTTGCCACAACGAGAAAGCCCGCCGCAACTAGAGAAAGCCCGCACACAGCAACGAAGACCCAACGCAGCCAAAAATTTTTTAAAAATTAAAAAACAAAGCTGCATTTTATTACCTAATGTTTAAGGGAAAACACCTAATAGCAAGACTACATAATGGCAGTTAATTCCAAGGTGCCTTTGAAATTGTTTATGGTTCTGTTAATCACAATAGGGTCTAAAGGTATTTGCAGAATAGCAGCACACACGACACGTGAACCATGCCTGGTATGTGTGTGAACAAATTTCCAAGATTCCTGAGAAATAATTACAAAATATGTGGCATTAAAACTTTTCCACAAATTTGAGTTGAGAACTTCAGGAAAAACATCGTGAGCTAACCATGACCTTTATTTCACAGCAAGATATTCACCTGTCTTTCTTCTTGAGACGATCCTGGTTGATCCCCGCCGTCCCAAGGTAATTATTAACAGTGCTGCCTTTCCCTCTCAGAAGTGCCCCAATTTGGACAATAAATTATATGGCCGCTCGACTCAACAACCAAGATGGCCTAGGTTCCAGAACAAGAAGCTAGGAATGCTAAGGTCCCAGACATGGGTTTCTGCATAAAGAAGAAGGAAGTTATTAAATCTGGAGAGCCTAACACAGCAAAGGTGGTGGAAGCGGCCCTCAGTCAGAACCACGTGAATTGTCAAAGGAAGCTTCCTACTCTGCTGTCTTGAAATAATCCACTCCTTCCACACAGCCAACAAGTGTAATGACCAGGCCTCATCCTTCCCACTTCTCGGGGACATCTGGCATTACTGTTTCTATAACCCTCTCCTCCACTGGCTCATGTCATGGCCACAGTTATCCAAGTGAATGGGTCCAGAGCAATCCAGCTGCATACAACTTGTTGCATACAACTTCCCCCTGCCTCATCTTTCCCCCTGCAAAGCCACACATACATCTTCCTAAACCAAAGGTTTAGGAACTCATCACTCAAAATACATAATGGAAAACATCACTGCTCCGGAAAACACCCAACTCACTCCTTGCAGTTCCTGACTGAACCCCTGGTTCCTACAACAGAAAAGCAGAAAAGCAGGCGGTAGGGACTAATACCAGGTCAAGAATAAATTGTTAAACTACTGTAACCGATGCCATCTATGGTAGCAGAGTCACCCCTCCGCACCCAAGCTGTGCCCATCCTAATCCCCAGAACCTGTGAATATGGCAGGTTCCCTGGAGCGGGGGAGTTAACAGTGCAGATGGAATTCAGGTTGCTAATCTAACCCTAAAAAAAAAAGTTATCCTGGATTACACAGGTGGCCCAAAGTAATCAGGGGAGTCCTTTTAGTGGGGAAGAGGGTTTCAGGACAGCCAACGTCCAAGCAATGCAATGTGAGAAAGACTCAGCCATGGCTGGCTCTGAAGAGGGAGTAAGGAAGGGGCCAGGAGCCAAGGAACACAGGCGGCTTCTGGAAGCTGCAAGAGGCAACTGAAAACAAAACAAAACAAATATTTCCCCTAGAGCCTCCAGAAAATAAGTGTCCCTGCAGACACCTCAATTTTAGTCCAGGGAGACCCGTGTTGGACTTGTGACCTCCAGAACCGTGAAGTACTAAACGTACGTCATCTTAAGCCCCTACGTTTGTGGTCATTTGTTCCAGGAACCACAGGAACCAAATACAGCCTCCTGCTTGCTGAATACCAGTTCCCTCTGTGCTATAACCCCTTTAAGAGGGATTATAATCTGGGCGTCAGGGAACGTACAGTGCAATCCATCTGTGGTCTCTATAGCTGCTTGAGAAGCTGCAGCATCAATGCTGGCTGCAGGGAGGACTTCAGTCACTCGGGGTGGGATGAGGGGGAGGCGAGTGGGGACCCCGAGAGTGAGCACCTCCTTAAGTTTCATGCCTCTCCAAGGGGGCTCGCTCACCTCACCCCTGTCGGGGCCTCACTTCCTCAGCATCTGGCCCCAACTCCCCCGCAGTGCCAGGTTTCGTGTCCTATGGCCGTGCTGTCTATTTCCTGATGAGGATTCTGTTCTGAAAACCTGCACTCTCCTTCCCAGTGTTTCACCCCTCAGCCCGTCCTTTTAGAGTCCAAGCGAGTCTTGTTGCAGGGGCTTTGGGAATGGACTCGCCCGTCCTGACTCATCCTTTGTGCCCGAGGAGCCCTGAGTCTCTGCGGCCTCTGGGCACGTGTGGGGGTGGTGGTGGTGTCAGTGCCACCGTTTCTTCCTCTCTTGGGCATCACTCGTTAATTCCTCTGCTCTCCCATCTGCTCAGACCAAGCTTTATGAGATGCTCATTACCCTATAGAGACACAGAAGATCCGCTCAGCTCCTTTCTTCAAGGAACTCGTGATCTTTAAAGCAGGCGATGAAAACCCCTCATTTCCTACTCAACAAGCGACGCTGTGGGCCTTACAACTGAGGTTGAGGAAGTTCTTTGAGAGATGATGACAAGTGCTGGTGAGGATGTGGAGGAACTGGAACGCTCACACATCGTGGGGAGGAACATACAATGACACTGCCACTTTGGAGAACAGTCTGGCTGTCCCTCAGAAAGTTACACATGGAGTGACCGTATGGCCCGGCAATTCCACCCTGAGGAATAGACGCAAAAGAAATGAAGACAGACGTCCACACAAAAACCTATGAACAATGGTCACAGCAGCTCATTCATAAGAGCCAAAAAGTGGAAACGGCCCACACACCCACCAACTGATGAGTGAATAAGCAAAATGTGGTCTATTCATAACAACAGAATATCATTCAACAATAAAAAAAGAGTGAAGTGCTGACTCACACAACAACATGAATGAACGCTGAAAGCAGTATACTAAGGACTCCCCGGGTGGCGCAGTGGTTAAGAATCCGCCTTCTGATGCAGGGGACACGGGTTCGAGCCCTGGTCTGGGAAGATCCCACATGCTGTGGAGCAACTGAGCCCGTGCACCACAACTACTGAGCCTGTGCGCCACAACTACTGAGCCCACGTGCCACTACTGAAGCCCACGCACCTAGAGCCCATGCTCCGCAACAAGAGAAGCCACCGCAAGGAGAAGCCCACGCCCCGCAACGAAGAGTAGCCCCCGTTCGCCGCGACTAGAGAGAGCCCACGTGCAGCAACGAAGACCCAACGCAGCTAAAAATAAATAAATTTAAGAAAGCAGTATGCTAAATGAAAGGTCAGACACAAAAGACACATATTATATGATTCTACTTGTTTGAAATGTCCAGAACAGGCAAATCCATAGAGACACAAAACAGACTGTGTTGCCAGGGGCTTCATGGGTAGGGGAGTAGTGCCAACGGGCACAGGGATTCTTTTTAGGTGATAAATGTTCTAAAATTGTATTGTGGCGATGGCTGCACAACTCTGTAAATTTACTAAAGATCACTGAATTGAACATTTACAACAGGTGAATTGTGGTATGTCAATTATGCCTCAATAAAGCTGTTTTTTAAAAAAACCTCTCTGAGATCCTTAAAGCAAAGATTAGCTATGTATATGTGCACAAATGTACAACAAAACATACAGTTACATTGTTATCATACAATCTAAAATCTAGAGACAACTTCCAATTTTTTTAAAAAATGAAACCTCTTTATTTGTTCTGTTACAAAGGATTTAAATAAGCTCACTGCCTCTAATGTCAAATGCCTAATTGCATAATTTAAGTTGGTAAGAGGCCTATAGATAGGCTTTCTCATTCAAATTACACCTGAACAATAAGTTTTATTCCATCAACTCATATTTATACATAACATGATTTTCAGCCGGTTTGAGATGAAAACTGAACACGTAAAACATTTCTTCTTATAGTCACAACAGAATCCAGAAGATGAAACTCACTAGAATATCCGCTTATTAGGACTCAAGAATCGTAACACCTGAAGCCCTAGTTTAAGTGGATTTTAAATTCAGTATAAGTGGATTAAGAAATCCAATTTTCTGGTGTCATACATGACAAAAGCTTCAAGAATGACAGTAAATTATATATTTTTAAATTGCCCAGTAGGTAATAAACCTCTTGTTGGGTTTTTTCCAGATGGCGTAAATTTCAGCCCTGCTTAGAAAAAAAAAAAAAAAAAAAGACGTATGGAACTCACACACTTTAATGTCAGCTCATTTCTGTGAAAGTACTCTTCCATGTCGGACTGAACCATCATTATAAAATCAGAATTTTGTAGGGCTATTATTTTTCCCAGGTTCTGCAAAAGAACATGGTCAAATCTGGTCAATCTTGGCAGCACACGTCACACTGGGCAGAAACAGGATCTAGGAAGATGGCGACAGCAAACACCGCCAGGCTGTATGTCTCACTGCAAGAGGAGGAAGCAAAGTCCTGGACCCTGACCTCCTACCACTTGCTAGCTGAACCCCTTCGACCCTGCGTATGAAACTCCTGACTGGAGCACCTAGACGGGTGTGTCCCCTATCTTAGTATGCTATGGCTGTTGTAGCAAAAGACCACACACTCAGCAGCTTTAAGCAACGCAGACTGACTGTGTTACACTCTGGAGGTCAGGTGTCAACAGTGGGTCACAGGGCTGTGCTCCTTCTAGAGGCACCAGGGAGGGGAGAAGCTGGGTCCTGACCTTGTGCAGCTTCCGGAGGCCGCCCGCCTTCCTTGGCACATGGGCCCACATCACTCCAGCCTGTGCTTCACTGGGCACATCCCCTCTGATGCTCACCCCCTCTTCGTCCACTCCGACGTACCTCTGTGGTGACGACTCTGGGCTCAGGAGGATCATGTCCCCACCTGCAGATCCTGAAATCACATCTGCAAAGTCCCTTTTGCCGTGTGAGGTCACACGTTCACAGGCTCCAGCATCAGGCCTGGGACGTCCTTCGAGGGCCATGACTCTGCCTACCACAAGTACCAAGGACCAACTTGAGAAATGTGAAAAGAACCTGGAGTCTATGAAACATGACACAAGAGTAAGGCACAGCGGCGGGAACAGAGATTGGAAACAGCAGTGTTCATTTTTACAACGTTGACCGGTGGTGGTAGTAGCCTTTCTTTGCTTTAGGCCAATCCACACATTTCTGCCTGTTTCTGGTGGCCTCTGGCCTCCACCTCACCATCTGTACAGAACTGTGGTCAAGGGAGCGGGCAGAGGTGGGCTCCGCCTTGTGAACTTCACAGTTCAGGCTGGAGCCCCAGAAGTGGAGGCAAGCCCGGCCAGCTCCTACTCGCGGGAGCCTGCCTTGGAAGGCACACAAACTCTTGAGTCTTAACCCTATCTAATCCTCCCACGGACTACAATCCCCACATCACAGATATACAGACCGAGGCCAGATGATTTTCACAGGATCACACAGCTATGCGGCAGCAGAGTCCTAGACCGGCCCCTCGTCCACCGCACAGAAAGGCCATGGCATCTTCCTTCCTCAAAGGCTATGGGGTCAGCCCAGTCCCTAAATGCCTCCACTCTCTTTTTCCTAAAACACCCAAACCAGAAGCACGTGACCTCACAGCCAAGAGAAATACAACCATGAGATTCACAGCCCCAAATGGAGGCACAGTCGAGGCCCCCTCGGCAAGCTGGGCCCAGCTTTGCATGACGTGGCCCTGCCCACTCGGGGCCTCACACACCTGCCCTGCTCCCTCACCTAAGGGCCTTGCACCCACTCGTCCAGCAGGTCCTTCTCAGGGCACACGGCAACACCCATACCTTCACCCCAGCTCTGCCCCCTGCAATGGGGGCCGCTGGCACCACGCCCGCCTCTCCAAAGAGCTAAAGTTCTCAAGGGGAGCGGTATGCTTGTTCTCTACGACTCCAAGCCAGCCGAGCGCCTGGCACAGCACGTGCTCATGAAATGTGGGCACCGTGAATCCACATTCTTCACCTCCACGGGCAAAGCTGAACATGGACAAATGTCCCATGTCCTCTCCACAAACATTTTGGAACACAAGCATTTCCAAAAACTAGCATGTGCCAATACAATTCTTCCTCCATATTTACAGGGAGCTGTATGTTCGCATAAGAGCCCCTCTCTCTTTACCCATCTCTGCTTCTGGACCAGGAAGTTGTATAGGAGAACAGTGCAACATAACCAACTTACGTGTGCAAAAGAAAATTTTGTTGAAATGTGCCACGCTAAAAATTAGAATGTTGTAAACTACATTTTGAAAATATGAAATCAACTCTACTTTGCACCCTTGAGTGGAAGAAGAAACGAGGCCCTTTGGTCTTAATGTCACTACCACCACCATCATCAACGAGACATATGCAGCAGCACACAGGAAATTACAATCTCTGCGGAAATGCTGCGGATTCATTTTAAAACCAGCTTTCAGGGCACAGTCCCACAGCACACGTCCTGTGTACAGAGGCAGTGTTGTGTGTGCATGCGTCTGTGTGTAAGAGAGAGAGAGAGAGAGAGACAGAGTGCATGCCTGTGCACATGTGTATATGTGTCTGTGCATATATAATATCTTACATTAAAAAAATCATGAAGTGGGACTTCCCTGGTGGCGCAGCGGATAAGATTCTGCACTCCCAATGCAGGGGGCCCGGGTTCGTTCCCTGCTCAGGGAACTAGATCCCACATGCATGCCACAACCAAAAGTTTGCATGCCACAACTAAGGAGCCCACGTGCTGCAACTAAGGAGCCTGTGAGCCACAACTAAGGAGCCCGCCTGCCACAACTAGGACCCCGTGCAAATAAATAAATAAATAAAAATAAAATTTTTAAAAAGTCATTAAGTGAGGCTCCAAAACACCCTCGAGTCCCGAGTTTGCGAGCCTCAGTACTATGAACGTTTGGGTCCAGTCGTTTCTGGGGTGGGAGCTGCTGTGTGCATTGTAGGATGTCTAGCAGCATCCTTGGCCTTCACGCACTAGAAGCCAAGAACATTCCTCTTAATCTCCACCTGTGACAACCAAAAATGTCTCCAGACATTGCCAGATATTCCCTGGGGAACACAGTTGCCCCTGGTTGAGAACCACAGCTCTCAGCTACCAAAAAGTCCCCAGGATGAGTGTGGCCGGATTATTTAAAGCATACAGGGTCCCTGAAACCAGAACAATCTACTTTCCCAGATTATTATGAATTACAATGAGAATTATCTTTCTTTGAGGGGATCTTAAAAACGCAATAAATTCTGCATTACACTTTGTTGACCTACACTCTGTTAAAACGACCAAAATGTTAAATTCTTACAAAGGAAACCTTTCGAAGTCATTTTTCCACACAACGAAAGAGTCAGTATTTTACTGAGATGATTCTGAAGAGTCTAACAAAAATCAAAACTGCTTTCTTTCATTAGTCTTACACCGAAGCCTGTAATCAGGGAGAGAACGCAGCAGACAGTCCTGCATTAACCCAGATTCCATCTTTAGCTCGTTTGACCGAGATTTTCATAGGTTACACAAATATTACCTTTAAATTAGTGTTTATCTTCCTCCAACATGTGGACAAAGAATGAAATGTATTGCTGGAAACAGAGTCTACATAAAAGCTTTAATTTTCTCCTTTATCCAGAACGCCAATGAGAATTCTCAACGCTTTCGTCTACCTGACTCTTCCCCCACCACTAATGGCATAGAGCCTTTTGGGCAGGATCAGAGAGCAGTACTTCTGGGATCCCAGGCCCATGGCTCCTCTTAAAAACAACTGTGATCCGAAGCGAAGGGGCTCTGAGTGATTTCTAAGCTGGATCCTCCAGGTGGGCACGGAGTAGGGGAACGGGCCACGTCTGCCCATCGTGCCCTGAATCCTCCGAAAGCTCTGTGATCTGTTCCCGCCATCCCTCCAGGCTTCCATCCCACACTGAAGGCTGCATAAAGTGAAAGCTTCCTTCACAACTACTTTTAGAACCTGGGTAGAGGGGAGCCGACCCCGTACTCTTTTTCTCCAGAGTTTGAGAGGGAACTGACCGGTGCACATGACTAAGTCCAGGCCGTGAGGTGTCCAAGTCACGTCCGACCCCCCAATACACACACCCCCGTGCTCAAAAACCACCGGCAGGTGAAAGCATCGCAAAACAAACTCTGCAGGGTGAGCCCAAGGTACGACGGAACTCCCGCTCGCAAGAGGGCCTGCTTGGTGCAGAAGGAAGCAAACCATTCCCCTGATTTCTACTCATAAAGCGTAAGAATTGGGGCAGCTTTTATAACGTCTTGAGACACACAATCCGTAGCATCTGTTCGGAGGGTCTGATTCCATACAGTTGGAGTCAGTGGATCTTTCTGGAAAGGGCGAGACAGGAAATATTTTAGGGTTGGTAATTGAGAATACAGCGTAGAAATTATATAACGAGAGAGAAAACAAATTTTCCCCAAACTTTCACTGACAAAAATCAAAATTTTGTGAATTCAAAATTTGCATTTCCTATCATTTTCATGCGTCATGAAATATTCCTCTGTGATGTTTTCCCCCCAATCATTAAATAATGTCAAAACCATTCTCAGCTGGAAGGCTGCACAGGTGGACCCCACCTCCTGGGGGCAGACCCTGCAGGCCCAGCTCAGGGCCTGGGGAGGACAGAAGGCCGCGCAGGCAGCCGCAGGCAAAGACGGGAGAGAGAGAGAGAGAGAGAAAGAGAGAGAGAGAGAGAGGGGGAGAGAGAGAGAGAGAGAGAGAGAGGGAAATCCAGACGGAGACATCACCGGGGCAAAGGGCTTTCTGAGCCCAAAACGCTATCTTTGTGTTGTCTGTGCTAAGAAACCTGTATCAGGGGACAACTGATATCTTCAAGTGTGAGAAAGGCGTGGTATTTTGTATATAAACGACACTGCTTACCCCCATAACTTTGCGCCTTTCAGTGTGGCTGGCTTGTGATAGCTTCTTTTATGTGTTACACACACGTAATTTGAATGCTGAGTGATCACAAATGGCCCTAGTTGTACATCTCTTCACCACGTCACTGGAGAAACCCTTGTAATTCCAAAAGAGCACTGAAAGTCCTACAAACCAAGCTTAATAAACGGTAAAACATGTGATGCTAAAGTGGGATGCATCCACAGGTTAGCCACTGACTTTATGAAATGTACACCCAACTTGAGCAGGTGTCTGACAGATAAAAGTATGTTTTATTGACAGTTCTCACGAAACTGGTGTCCAGGTACAAATGTCCCCACCCTTTCAGCTCTGCACACAGCCTAAGACCATTGTGATGGGAACTCCCCAGAGGGCCTTTATCAACGTTCACAATTTTCATGCTTTCATAATGATCAGTCACAAACCCTACTTAAAGAGGTGACATTCTGTTTATATAAGAATCATCAATAGGGCTTCCCTGGTGGCGCAGTGGTTAAGAATCCGCCTGCCAAGGCAGGGGACATGGGTTCAAGCCCTGGTCCGGGAAGATCCCACATGCCACGGACCAGCTAAGCCTGTGCGCCACAGCTACTGAGCATGCGCCCTAGAGCCCACGAGCCACAACTACTGAGCCCGCGTGCCACAACTACTGAAGCCCGTGCGCCTAGAGCCCATGCTCCGCAACAAGAGAAGCCACCGCAATGAGAAGCCCGCACACCACAACGAAGCCCGCGCGCAGCAACGAAGACCTGACACAGCCAATATATAAATAAGTAAAATAAATTTATAAAATAAAAAAATCATCAATAGATCTTTAAAGGGGGGCTTTTAATCACGTTAAAGAAATGCAGAAAGAACAAAGAAAAGAAGAAGAAAGCCATGAGGATGGACTGAACAGGTGAAGTGAAAATAGTGTGGAAGTGTAAGGACAGAAAAGGGACTCCTCAGTACACATACACATAGAGTGTCAACTTTTGGACCATGTAAATGTTTTTTACATCCAAAAATATCCTTACTCTCCAAAGGTTCAGCAAAGAAGAAAGAGGAAAGGGAGAGGAAGAAAGAGAAAGAAAGGGAAAGAAATTTACTGTTCGAGAGATAAAGCAAATACGGCAAAATGTTAACACCTGATGAATGTATTCTTTACGTTTTCCATGGGTTTGAAATTTTTCAAAATACAAAGTGGAGGAAAAGAACGGAATACAGCTTGGCTTTAACTGAGTTATTCTGCCCTCTGACACCAGCTCCACTGGCTACTATTTGTCTTCAACAAAACATCCAGTTCGGTCAGTCTTAATATTGAAATAAAAGTTCAAATTATTCTTATTTAAAAAAACAAAAACAAAAACCAAACCCACTGACTCGGCACTTGTGTCGAGCTGGATATTTCTGGTTCACCGTGCGAGTGTTACTAGTCTCTCCAAGTCTCTCTGGAGAGCCGGGCTGGCGTGCCCATCCTCCCCCTGCAGACTCCGTGAGGCCTGGCCTTGGGCAGGTGACCTCGAGTGTGGCAGAGTGAAAACCAGGCCAGAATCTCCACAGACATGATGCACCCCCGGATCCCCAGCTAGGACACCTCCCCAGAAAGTCTCACAGATCCCACAGGGTAGCAAGAGGCATATTTCTCGTGCTCCTGACTGAGCAAATACCTAATGATTAGTAGGAGTTAGGAATATATATTATTTTTGGCTGTGTTGCGTCCTCGTTGCTGCTTACGGGCTTCCTCTAGTTGCGGCGAGTGGGGGCTACTCTTCATTGCGGTGCGCGGGCTTCTCACTGCGGTGGCTTCTCTTGTTGCGGAACACGGGCTCTAGGCACGCGGGCTTCAATAGTTGTGGCTCGTGGGCTCAGTAGTTGTGGCTCGTGGGCTCTATAGCGCAGACTCAGTAGTTGTGGCGCACGGGCTTAGTTGCTCCGTGGCATGTGGGATCTTCCCAGACGAGGGCTCGAACCCATGTCCCCTGCCTTGGCAGGCGGATTCTTAACCACTGCGCCACCAGGGAAGCCCCCCAGATTAGCCTTTTAAACCCCAGTGAAAGCTGCACAGAACTTCTCATTCTCGCCCTTTGTTAGTGACCTGCTCCTTAGACAAGCCTTCCTGGAGGCGACATGTAAGAAAGAGCACTTAGAATCATCTCTTCCTTAGGGAAAGCACTTCCTTGAGAGAAACCCCGAATACCTCAGAGTTGTGCCAGACCTACAACCTCAACGTATGACAAGACACTCCCTGCACACGGGCTGAAGCCCGCTGGAGGGCTCTGGGCTATTTCGGAGACTGAGCTTTACAGCTGGGCGGAGCACTGCTGTCTGGGGCCCAAGAGGGCTCTCATTCTGGCTCCGGTCCTCTTAGTTTTCACCCTTGTGGGACACTTGTGTTGGTGAAACGCTTAGTTCTCCTAGTTTAGAGTTTCTTTTTCACATGTGATCTTCGAGGAGCTGCATTTTCCCTGGCACCTGGCTGATTCAGATACCACCTCTAGAACCTTTCTGGGCGGCTGCGACCTGGCCATGATGGAGAGCAGGGGCACGCGGTTGTTGGTTTTTGTACGAGAAGCTTGTGTTTGTGTGAGAATGTACTATTTCCCCCTTTCCAGGCACCACACCTGGCACCTAGGAGACCTCACCTAAGTCCAACCAAATAAATTAGAGAGTGAGGTTTAACAGAGGGTCCTCACGCTTGTCCCTTACAACCACTGACAGAGCAGGAGAGCTGCATGCCACCAGCATGCAGGCGACACACCCTAATGTCTCTGCACACCCTGCCTCCTGTGGTTTGCTTTCAGTCCACTGGACGGGCTTGCATACCCCACCCAGGATGTGAGCTGGTCCGAGAAGGGCCGGGGGAAGAGGAGGAGAGAAGAAAGGACCCAAACCTCTTACTCACAATCAGGAAAACATACATTTGATTCCAACAGCTCCAGCATCCCTGCTGCCTTAAGAAGTGAGACCCACAGGGGCCTTCACGGTGGCAGAGATCGATGGCCGGCGCACCTCTAAGTCAGCTGATTTCCTGCTCCGTCCCCTCGTCCCACCCACACAAGACACTCACGCAGGCACCCAGAACAGTCGTAAATCAAGTCCAGGGCGGCACAGAGGCAGCAGGGACATTCAACTGGAATGCCAAGGCACAGGTGCTTGTCACCACTCACCGTGACTTCCAGACCCGTGAACTGCACTCTCCTTGCTCCTCAAATGGGGCAACAAGGCCTGGCCTACCTGTCTCACGGGGATGCACGGAGACGTGCTCAAAACCACAAAGCACGGCAACCGTTCGCTATGATGAGCGCTGAGGGGGGAGACAGGCCGAGGGCTCACGCTGCACTCGCCCGACGCGCGCCCAGGGACTGAACAGCTGAGCAGTCACAGCACGGGCCCACTGACAGCTTCTCGGGACACCACAGTTCCCTGCCATCTGGGGCTCCCGTACACACCAAACACACAGCGTCGTGCGAAATCCCATCCTCACTCTACAGTGCAGTCTGAGACAGTCTAGCACGTGGACGTTTACCAGGTTTTAACTGTCCCTGCCCTAGCCCTCTTCCTAACTGTTCCCCAGTTTCTTTACGGGGAATTTCTTTTCCTCTTCTGTCTCACCCCCCATAGTGCTGGGAACAGAGGAGAAGTGACCATGGCACGAAGGAAGACCCAACTCCCTCTCACTCTGCTCTCTCCCAAGGTTTTAGGAGCAGTCGAAGCACAGTGTTCACAAGCTCGTATGACTATGAAAATCTGCAAAAGCAAGACATGTTACCATCAGTGATTAGGTAAGTCCTCTGCCCCTTGCACTCTCTCTCCCGACCAAGAGAGGACGAGGGGAAGCGGAGCCATCTCGATACATCCGCCCTGGCTCAGCGGGATACAGCTGTGAGATTCGCACACGTCCCCTTGTACGGCTGCGTCACTGCTGGCTGTGCCGGAATTAAGAATGGCTTCCAGAAATACTTTATTTTAGGACAAATTATCCAATGTCAGCGCACAGTGGGCAGTGCCAGATGGACTAGCATGATATAAACTGCATGAGGGCAGAGGAGAAACAAAACTGGAAACTATCAAAGCCAGAAGCTAGCCTATGGAAAATTCTTCCACAGAATTTTTATCACTTATCAAGTCATTTGTCAATTTTTACCATTTATCTCATAAAATTACTAGAGACTTTCCAAAGTTTAAGAAGCCAAAAAAGTTCACACCACATTACCAATAATGGGCCATGAATCACCATAACAGCAGCAGCAGCTGGTCACCAGGCTACAGGAAACCCTGAATGGTGTATTTCCTCTATGGAAAATGATACTGTAAAGCTACTGTCATAGAAAGAGGTCACACCTAAGAATACACAACTTAAGAAAAAAAATGGAAAAAAATAGAGAGGCATGTCAGGCCATGAATTCATTCATAAATGTTATTTTCCCAGAATGTGCTATCTGCAATACCTGCCAACTTTGAAAAATTGTCTAAGTACTTACGCCCCTCAAAACCTGGCGAGGGCAAGTCCTTGTGGGAAGACTGCCAAGCTGGCTCTACTGAGCCCCTGGTCTAGCCTAGAGATGCGCACATGCTTCCAGGTCAGCCAATTAAATATGCACATGTGCACGGGCACGCACACACACATACACACACACACACACACACACACTTTGAATCTTGAGGTACTGACACAGAACAGAGATGTAGTTGGAGTTTCTTTTATGGTCTTGGTTACACTGGCGTGATGATATCTCGTTCCTGCCGGAGCGAGAATTCTCAATTCTGCAGACTGTCCTTGATCCCTGCTGCTCCCAAGACTGGCCTCACTGCCCCTCTTCAATTCCCAAGGGTCCACCTTAAGTCAGGCAGGAACTGTTTCTCTTGTTTAAAACCAAGAACCCTACAGGATACTCACTGGATCTACAAAGGGATTTATGTCTCCTGGTATACCAATATGCCCAAGATATATGTGCTTATGTGTGTGTATTTTATTAATAGGTTTGTTTTTGTTTAAAATCGAGCTGTAAATAAAGTACACACAACACACATGCTTATAACTGCATGCAAAACATCAGGAAAAATACACAAGAAACTATCAACAGTGTTTACTCTGGGAAGTGAGATTATGAGGGAGAAAGAGGCTTTTACTTCTAACTCATACCCTTCAGTACTCCTTGAATTTTTAAGTAAATAAACAGCATGTACTATAATAAATGCATACAAAACTAAAAGGAGGGCCAAACCTACAGAATAAACTCTCACCCATGAGAAACGCTTCATCTCCTCTTGAATCTTTTTTCCCCCTTCCTTGTAAGGCAATTCCCTCTGACAATATTCACCCTGAGGCTCATCTCCGTCCGTGGGCCAAGTTCAGTCTAACCACCCAGTGTTCCAAGGAGCAAAACAGAAACCTCTTTCTCTCAGAGAAGCAGAACTGAATTGCCAAATCTAGCCTTAGTAGCTCAAGCTCGACACACCGACTTTCCCACGTTAGGTGCTTCACGTTTAATGAGTAAAAAAATTCACGAATGAATGAGTTGCACCATAATGAATGAGTTGGCCTTATGATCATTTGTTTCTACAATATTGAATTAGTACAGCTAATTATAGTTAAATTCCACCAAAAACACCTTTGCTTTTTTGTTTCGTTTTGTTCTTACATTGCTTGATTCCCAGCGTCCTTCTTTACCCTGGTGAGTGAAATTCTCTCTTTAATTGTTCGTTACTTACACCTCATACAAACAGCACATTCTTAACAAATGCTGGAGAGGGTGTGGAGAAAAGGGAACCCTCTTGCACTGTTGGTGGGAATGTAAATTGATACAGCCACTGTGGAGAACAGTATGGAGGTTCCTTAAAAAACTAAAACTAGAACTACCATACGACCCAGCAATCCCACTACTGGGCATATACCCAGAGAAAACCACAATTCAAAAAGACACATGCACCACAATGTTCACTGCAGCACTATTTACAATAGCCAGGACATGGAAGCAACCTAAGTGTCCATCAACAGACGAATGGATAAAGAAGATGTGGTACATATATACGATGGAATATTACTCAGGCATAAAAAGGAACAAAATTGGGTCAGTTGTAGAGACGTGGATGGACCTAGAGACTGTTATACAGAGTGAAGTAAGTCAGAAAGAGAAAAACAAATATCGTATATTAATGTATATATGTGAAATCTAGAAAAATGGTACAGATGAACCAGTTTGCAGGGTAGAAACTGAGACACAGAGGTAGAGAACAAACGTATGGACACCAAGGGGGGAAAGTGGCGGGGGGTGGTGGTGGGATGAATTGGGAGATTGGGATTGACATGTATACATGAATATGTATAAAATAGATAACTAATAAGAACCTGCTGTGTAAAAAAATAAAATAAGATAAAATTTTAAAAAAATAGTACATTCTGCCTTTATTACCAATTAGAAAGGAAAAGCAAAGTTAGAGACTGGGAGAAAATTAACGCTGCATTCATATTTGATTAGACTGATAGAAAAAGCACTTTTACATCCTTAACATGACAATGAGAGAGGGATACATATACAATATGTTAGACCAACTAATAGTAACAGTCCCTGGGGCTTGTCATTAAATTGGAGGGTTTTCCAAAGAACACCCCAAGCATTAGTGAATGCATAAGCATCTTCTCTCCCACTTTTATCCGTAATAAAAACTACAGAGAAAAGAAATCCTGCCTAACCCACTGAATTTGGATTTGATTGTAATTAACTGTCCTTTCGCACCTGTTAATATAAAACATTTTGCTATTTCTAAATTAGCACATATTGGAAGGGAAGATCATTTCCTGGGGCATCACTTCCCTCAGCTGCTCCAGCCTTCTACTAATGAGCCCAAAGTATTTAAATTTAACCCTGGCGAAGAAAGATTAACTTTACAAGGAGGAAAACACAGCAAGACAACTTCACAGTTGTCTGTGAAGGAGCCAGTGCCAGAGCTGGGCCTTTCTGGTTCACAGTTTCTCTCTGGCTTCACCTGCCAAATGACTTGATCTCTCCAGCATAAGACACAGATTTCAACAACCGTTACTTAGGGCACTGGGAAGCCTGAGCGGACCGTCTGGCTCCGACCATGTCCTCTGAGTGTGATGCTCAAGCTCTAGCGTGCCTTGGTCCTGTGACTCAGTAGCCACCCAGGGTGTGGTTTCTTTGTAACCTGCACTCCATGCCTCGTCCTTTGTCCTGGTAACCCCCCTAGGACACTAGACCCTCTAGAACCCGAATCCTGCCTGGCACATAGTAAGTGCTCAATGCGTGTGAGCTCTGACAATGAAATAATGATGATGCTGATAAGCTACTATGATCTCTGTCCACAGGGTCCACAACTTCACTTCTTGTGCCAAATTCTCCCCAAGCTACACCTAGCACTTGTGGTATCTGTACAAACTCTGGATGTTCTGCTCTACTGCCAACTATGGATGTCTTCTAAGATTCCACCCAGAACCAAATCTATCCCCTGGCACCTTTCTGAGCCCACCGGGTCAGTCTAGTTCTAACTCAGCCTACTGTCTACATGGATTATCTGCAACTGATGGGACATGCCCTTCCCGTGAATTGCTAACAGGGGTGGATGAGAAGAGTCAACCGCCTGGTCTTCACCTGTTTGCCCGAGCACACGCAGGTGCCAGGCTCTGTGGGAGGTACAGGACTACACGACGAATGTGACGCAGCCCTGGCTGTGACACAAGAACAGTTTGGTGTGGAGAGACATATATCTATAGACTATCATAAAACAACAGAGACGTGCTTATAACAAACTGCCCCTGGCATATTATAAAACACAGACCAAAGAAAGCCATCTGGGTGGGAGACAAAGGCCTGCTGGAGAAGGTGATACAGGATCCAAGTTTTAAAGAAAACGCAAAGTTAGGAGGAAAAGGGAATAGGGACCATCACAAAATGCCCCTCGTTTATAACAGAAACTAGCCTTTCCCAAGTGCCCATGTACCAAGATTTTCACCTGTGTCCATCTCATCTCATTGAGTTCATTCAACTACCTTATAAAGTAAATAGCGTCAACTCCATTCTCCTGATTCAGAGACCAAGGCAGAAAGGTTACCTCGGCCAGGCTCCACACCCATTCAATGGAGGAGCCTCATTCCACCCTGATCCAAGTCACTCCCAGACCACGCAACTTCCAGGACACCTACGACCTTCGTGGGACCACAGTATCGTGACGAAGGTCACAAGAAGGGCTTGTGCCTTTAAACAAGTTCACACGTGCCCAAACATTCCTCTTCATCCCCAAACACAATCTCTCCTCTTCCTCGTTGCAGCCACTCAAAGGCCCGTGAAGGGTAAGAAAATCAACACCCTAATTCCCTCTTGTCAGTCCCCTTCAACCTGAACTCTACCCTGCCCCTCCTCGGCCCTCCCGTTCCAGCACCATGTTCCCTGAGCGTCGGCAGCCCAGGACCACCACGCGCTCCACCTGCCCGCCGTCCTCCGCTCTAGCCGGCGCTGACGGCAGCAGCCCCGCACCTGCCTCTCCCAAAGGTGCACCCACACCTCGGCATCCAAGCATGCAACTTCTCCCCTGGCCACCTCTACCCGCCAAAGGTTCATTGGTAGATAACAGACGTGCTCTGGGGTCTGGACACGTGACACAAAAAATATAAGAACAAATACCATTGAGGAAACTGATACATAAGACAGAGCTGGACGCTCCCGTCAACGCTTTACTATAAGAAAAGTCACATAAACCAGGCAGAAATTATTAAAACTAAGAGAGCAGCATGACTGTCACGAAGACAGGACCCTTGAGGGAGGAAAAACAAAACAGAACAAAATCCAGACAAAATAAATCAATCTCCATACATCATTATGTTTAAATAATTAACGGAACCCTCAGACACCAAACAGCACAGATGCGCCAGTGGTTAACACTTAAACTCCTCGAGTCAGCGTCCCGACCTCTCCATGGCCCTCAATGTCAGTGACCTGATCTCAGCTGCACAGATGCGCTCCCACCACCTCGAACGGGGGCACATCTTGAAGCTGCTCGTGGTCACAGAGAATCACGTCCCTTCCAAAGTCTTCAATGCTGCAAGTTCTACCGTGCCACCCACCTCTCCCACGAGCGGTGCCACAAGCCCCCATGTGCCTCTGCAAACTTTTTAAGTATAAATTGAATTTAAGTTCATAGCAGCACTATTCAGAGTAGTCAAAAGGGAGCGATAACCCAAGTGTCTATCAACAGATGAATGGATAGAAAAAATGTGACTTATACCCACAACGGAATATGACTCAGGCTTGCTCGCTCTCTCTCTCTCTGTCTCTCTCTTTCTTTGGCTGCGCTGGGTCTTCGTTGCTGCGCGTGGGCTTTCTCTAGTTGCGGCGAGCGGGGGCTACTCTTTCTTGCGGTGCGCGGGCTTCTCTTCGCAGTGGCTTCTCCTGTTGTGGAGCATTGCTCCGCGGCATGTGGGATCTTCCCGAACGAGGGCTCGAACCCGTGTCCCCTGCATTGGCAGGCGGATTCTTAACCATTGCTCCACCAGGGAAGTCCCTGACTCAGGCTTTAAAAGGGAAGTCTGACAAATGCTCCAACACGGAATGAGCCTCAAGGACATGATGCCAAGTGAAACAAGCCCATCACAAAAGGATGAATTCTGCATGATTCCACTCATGAGTCACCCAGAGTAGTCAAATCCATAGAGACAGACAGCAGAATAGAGGTTATCAGGGGCTGGGGGAGGGGAGGAAGGGGAATCATTGTTTAATGGGGAGAGAGTTTCCATTTGGGCAGATGGAAAAGTTCTGGAGATGGACGGCTGTACAACCATGTGAACGTAGTTAAAGCCACAGAAGTCTACATTTTAGAATGGTTAAAACGGTAAATTTTGTTGTATTTGTTTTATCACAATAAAAAAGGTAAACGAAATTTAAAGTTCAATTCTTCTGTCCCACGAGCCCCATCTCAGGTGCTCACCGGCCTCACCTGAACGGCTACCACGTGCCAGCACAGATCACTGAAGGTTTCCGCCCCTGCAGAAAGTGAGTGGCTAACATGGGTTAGTGGCTGCTGACCACGTTTCCCTGGACTAAGGAACTGGCCTGACTGGTACCTCTGAAAAGCTACATTCCCATATTGAACCAGCCCACTGTGCTATCCAGCGTGCATTCATTCATTCATTCATTCATTCATTCAGCAAGCACTGCTGAACACCATTCATCTTGGTGCCAGGCACTTGGTCTGAGTGCTGATAAATAAAAATTATCAAGACATTCTTGGCAGCTAACGCTTCCTAGGATGGCGGAGGAGCACACAGTTTAAAGAGAAATCACAATGTAACGCGACATGTGACCTTTCACCCACATAAGCCAAATGCTAACTGCCTCCGGACTTTGTTCTTTCCAGCACACATTCCAGAATGCTCTACGTTGCTCAAGGGCCAGCTCCCTAACCCAGTGCAGGCAGGTCACGCTGCACCTAGACTTCTGCAGAGTCTCCACTTCTCTCCTCCCCACCCAAGAGCTCATCTTCCCTCCCACTGTCTCAAAGGAAGAATTAGTCTTTACCTTCCCAAAGTTAATCCCGCCAACACTTCTTGATTCCATCCTCTCCTGCCTGTTCTGGGCCCCTCTCCATCCTCATCTCTTACCTCTCCGTATCCATAATTCCAAAGGACCCCCTACCCTTAGTCTACAGACAAGCTCAACTTGCTCTTAGTATAGGGAAAGCCAGGTTGTCCTCTCCTTTCCAATCCAACAGGGCTAGGCAAACTACTTCGGAGAAAGGCCAGGTAATAAACTTCGCAGGCTTTGCAGATCACAGGCCGACTGTGCTGTATATTGCTCTTTACCCTTCTTTCACTACTCTTTAAAATGCAAAAAGCGCTCTTAGCTTGGGGGCAGGGTGGAGGTGTACAGGGATCTGGCCCGTGGGACACAGGGCGCCAGCTCGATCTACATGGTACTCTCAGATCATTTTTTCTTAGGTACAGTTTTTGATGTGTCCCTTCTCTGTCCAAAAAGACAACACTTGGTGGTCTCCTCTCTTTCCATAGAGTAGGAAGGGTGGGCCTTCAATACCCCAACCCACCCTCTGAAAGTCCCAGCTCCCTCTCCCCTTCAAACACCTTTGAGCACCACCCAAATGGCCCACTCCGTGCCACCCTCCTTGTCCTGCCACCGGGCTGCGACCACACTGTCTAGTGATCCTTGCCCAGATCCATCACACGTGCAGAGCCCCGTGCAAACGCCACCACGT
This sequence comes from Balaenoptera physalus, assembly GCF_965194825.1. NCBI lineage: Eukaryota > Metazoa > Chordata > Mammalia > Artiodactyla > Balaenopteridae > Balaenoptera > Balaenoptera physalus. The sequence goes on along the minus strand of NC_138885.1, from coordinate 110,063,260 downwards.
TTACAAAGATCACTGTCTCCGGTTACAGTGACCTTCCTGGGCTGCCACTAACCCAAGCTTCCCTAACCTATCGTGCCATCTCCCCAAGACACCGAGAACAAGTTATTCCTGATATGCTACAGTTGCTCAACGAAGGTTTTCTTAAAGAATGACAACTCTCAACTTATACAATATTGTAACTCAACTATACCTCAATTAAAAAGATTAAAGTAAAATGCACCTGCCCACACAAAGAAAGAATGAGAACTCTCATCTCCACGGGGGCATCAGAAGCAGAATTTGAGCTGTTCTCACCTTGATCACCACTAAGCACCACCACAGCAGGGCTGCACAATTCCTTGTCTGACCTGTGAATCAGAGAACCGGTTCCATTCCTCTGTCTACTGGGAGTGCCTCTCAGGAGACGGCATACCCCATAGGCCATCACCAAAGTCACCTATTTTTATATGATCACTGCTATGGACTGAACGTTTGTGTCCCCCCAAAATTCAGACGTGGAAACCTACTCCCCAGTGTGACAATATCTGGAGGTGGGGCCTTTGGGAGGTGATTAGGTCGTGAGAGCGGAGTCCTCAAGAACAGCAGTAGTGCCCTTATACATGAGACCCCAGAGAGCTCCCTCAGCCCTTCCACCGGTGGGGACACAGCAAGGAAATGACCATCTGTGAACCAGGAAGCAGGTTCTCACCAGCCACCAAATCTGCCTGCACCATGATGCTGGACTTTCAGCCTCCAGAACTGTGAGAAATAAATTTCTGCGGTTTATAAGCCAGCCAGCTTACGCTATTTTGTTAAAGCAGCACGAAGGGACTAAGACAAATCACCCCTGAGCAGATTCAAAGCTCTCAGGTGTCTGGGTAGTCATCAATGTCAAGACCAGCATCAATTAACAAGCATCAGGGGTTAATGCTCCTCAACACAGCCGAAGCCTTTCACGACACAGTGCAGACTGCAGGCAGGTCAAGGTCATTCTTCCACTCACTCCACAGGTACTTAGTAAGCACCTACTATATGCCAACACAGTGCTGGAGAGTGAGGTACAATAGGAAGCAAAACTGCCTCTAACAGCAAACTCTTTAATACAGCCAAACAAGAATGCGACGACATTTCTGAAACCAACATACACAGATCACGCAAGACAGTACACGCCTCAACGGTAAGGACCAAGATCCCTGAGACGCCCCACCTGGCCACCACGCTGTGCTTCGCTCCAAGTGAGCGCTCAATAAATACCGGCCACACAGAACCGCGCTCCAAATGATTACATCAAAAGCCTTCGGTAACTCTGGAAGGAATTAGGACTGACCTTTGAGTAATTACTTCAAGACTGAAAAAGGAACAGCAGCAACGCAGAGCCTCAAAACCACTCCAGGAATAATCAAAATAAGAGAAAGATGTTTGGGAACAGATTCTGCAGTTCAGTTTCTGTTAAAGGGAGATGGCTCTCATCCTTCAAGCAGAAGAGAAATTAAAGTCATCGCCTCAATCCAATAGCTGGAAAGTGTCTTTATCGTGAAAATTCAATTAGCAGTCTGTGACCTCCACGTCACTTCTCCGTCTGTAGCTCCACTCCCTTCCCGCTGAGGTTAAATGCACCACAGAGGTCAGGAAGCGCCCCATTTAGAAGATGCGCCCTCGCCTTTTTAGAATGAGCTGTGCTTTGATTTTACACCTACGCTAAAGAGGCTGCTGGGTCAACGTTTATACGCGGGTTCCGTGGAAATTATTTCGCAATTATTACCTGTGTGTACCAAACGGAACTTATTTAAGTTTCCAGGGTATTGGCAGTACGACACCACCACCACATGATAAAAGTGCTCAATTCCAATGCTTGGCCAAACAAGAATTGTCCAATACACTTAAAATCTGATAGCTTTTATGTAACAGCCACTTAATAACTATCATAATACCTGCTTGTAAGGTACTTTAAAACATAGAGGGCGTGGACTGAACTCATCATGGGATAAGAATGCCTGTTGCTGTGCACTTCAAGCTGTCAGACTTCATGAAAGATCACGGCACAGCTGGGTATCTGACTGGTATAATATGGGTGCCAAGGCGCTCGCTGGCTAATTCAGGCTGATCAATTTCAAGCCATTCTAGTGTAAAGAGTGAATTATTCATAAACGTTTAGGGAACAAATCATATGACCTTAAACATTCATGCCCCCCACCTCAATTTCACCAATCTTTGTCTCCGATACTCTACTGCTGGTCTGTTAAATGTACATCACTGTAATCCTCCCACACCCATGATTCCATTCAAACAGCTCGCTCTAAATAGTCTTTTCACAGTAGGAATGTACAGAGGTACGCCTGGCTACAGAACTTTATACAGAGACTAGTCTATCTATTTATACCCACACAAAGAGAATACAAAGCACGCCGTTCATGAATACTAAGCGCTCAGCATTAATGACACCCCTTAATGATGGGTCTGCTGACCTCTAAGCCAGTGATACACGAAGCACGGATCTGGGCTGAACTCAACCACAGCCAGAGGAGGTCTGCTGGGTGCTGCCCTCCTCTCCCAGGAGCACCAAGTACGACAGCCACAAGCAGCGCCAGTGACCAGGTCGGAATTTCTGGCAACTTGACCCTTCTGGCCTGGTAATTCAGCATCCCTCATGTTTTCAAAATACCACCAAGCATCACTCTGTCCTAACTCTGGGTCTACCGTGTTCGAGGCAGTCCCTTTTTTGCCTTGGAAATTGCGCTGGCCTTAGCGCCGCCTAACACGCATCAGGAATGTCCACAGAGGAGTCCAGAGCAATCTGACGATTTTCTTTGTGCTTAGAACTTGAAAACTGCATTTTCTCAACACCGGGAAAAAGGGAAGTATGTCTTTTCATTGAAGATTTTCACTGAGAAGGAAACCAAAGCTTCGCAAAAACTGTCTTCCCAATTTATCTCCCTAACATCAGAACATTTCTCTGAAGTGTAGCACTGACATTTACAAAATTTCATTTAGACACCGTTAAGGACCATAAGGTTTCTCTGAAAAACCAGAGGGGAGGGGGAAGGGAATGCATGGTTACAAAATAAGAAGGTAGAGAAAACCATCCCAAAGGACGCAGAAAGGAAACACGCTCTCCCATATCCGACACACCTGTGTCAAGTGTTCACGCTATTAGAGCTGAACCGTGTCTCCCCAAGGCTCAGATGCTGAAGCCCCAACCTCCCAGGACCTCAGAATCTGGCTGTATTTGAAGACAGGTCTTTAAAGGGATGATTAAGTTAAATGAGGTCACTAGGGTGGGTCCTACTCCAAGAGGACTGGTGTCCTTGTAAGAAGAGGAGATGAGGACACAGACACACACAGAGGGACAACCACGTGAGGACACAGGGAGGAGACGGCCGTCTACACGCCCAGGAGAGAGGCCTCAGGAGGAACTAGCCCTGCCCACACCTGGATCTCACATTCCAGCCTCCAGCACAGGGAGGAATAAACGTTTTGAAGCCTGCCCCACCCTGTCTGTGGCACTTTGTTACGGCAGCCCTCGCAGACTAATTAATACACGCTATGCCATGCTCTGTGCCAGGCCCTGCTCTCGCTCCGAGGTATGGACAGAAAAAGCAGAAGGGAAGAGCTTTCAAGGTTGGTCTTGCCCCGGGCCCTCGTGTGTTTGGGTGGAACTCCGCTTTTTTCTCTACGCCTCTCTTTTCTCACCTGTATAATGGGATAATATGACATGAAGGCCATCATTAGGATTTCCTGAGAGAGTGAATACACAGTACCCAACAGAACTCCTCATACATCCCAAGCATGCAATGCACACTATCGTTTTTAAAACTGGGCCGCACCCAGGCCAATTCAACCTGTCTCTATGAGGTAGGAATTGGGCACCAGAAAAATCTGTAAAGCTCCTGGGGGCTGGGGCAGAGGTGGGCACACAGGTGGAGCAGAAAGATGAAGATCAGGAAGCCCGCCGGGCCCAAAGGCTTTTTTACCTTGAATCTCACGATGCCGTTGTTAAATCCACACTATTATTATTCCCAAATTAAGAACAGTGGCCAGCGCTGGGGCAGTTCTGGCAGGGGGTGGGAGAGGCGGAAACAGAGGTAAATAATCTTTTAGGCGCGCCGATCCTACGATCCTACGCGACGGCCCAGGGGAGATGTGTGGGGGCAGCAGGTGACACTGCTCTGAGCCCAGCAGAGCCAGGGCGGGGAGGAGGGTAGCGGATCAGTGAGGCCTCACCCCTCAGGGGGATCTGGGGTACCCCCTGGGCCTCTCCTGCTCCTCATCCAGTTCACCAGCCCAGCCGGCAACGTGCTCACATCAACACGCCCGTCCCGGCTCCAGGGTTACCTGCTGATTGCCTATGGGACCGCTTTACAAACAGCCCAGGGAAAATGCTCTTACAGTGACTGTGTTTAATCTTTAATGTGAAACATTCCATTGTTTGAGAAGGGGAGCTGTTTCTAATTGAATACATCTACAAATACGATGAGAAGGTATGAATTAAGGTGAAAGGGTAAAATGTGCCATTGAAAAAACAGATGTATTTTGGAACAAATCCAGAAATGTCTTCCTCCTGTTACATGTTAAGATTTCACGGGTTGAAGTCAAGCCAGAAACACGCATATTTGTGATGGAAAGACAAGTACTACTCCTTAAAATTGAGAGACCAGCAGGATTTTCTCACTTTATTCTGAAAGAAAAATGTAAATACTTTTGAAGGGGTAGTGGGGAAAAAAGGAAACATGCAATACTTTAAAAAAAAGAGCACTGTTTTACCACTTTAAAGCCATGGATAATTTAAGAACATAAAAATATGTGATGTGGTCTGTTCATTAAAGTGTAAGATTTAGTATAAATTGAATTTTAAACTATAATTTACCCAGACAACAATTTCAAATGTAATGACTGAATATGCTTTAACTGCTTCTAAATCCTGCTGGCAAAATTTAAGGAAACTCTTAATTTCTGCCAATTTATTAAGAAGCAGGCAAACTTGAGTACAGAAAAAAATCATTAATAAAAAAGTTTTCTGAACTTGGTGACCCCACAAGGTCAAGCAGACCCAGAAGCTACTTGTTTAACAAAAGAAGAGGAGCCAAGATGAGAGAAAAGACCACCTCATTCCATTAAAATAACATCTGGCTTCTTATCGACATGTGTTCATTTGAAAGACAACGATAAACAGGATCCTTCTCATGTTCGCTTTTCAAAATTATCCTTTTAAGTCGAGGAATTCATAAATGCTTTCCCTCACGTTTACGAGGTTTTCTATTCTGTCCTGGGTTGTGTTTACGCCTCCATGTGGTGTGTTTCTAGACATTAACCTGTTCATCCACGTTTTGGAGAGGAAAAGCATCTGGAACGGAGGTTTCCTACCAGTTTTCACCCACAGCCTCCTAAGCCCTTCTTGCTCTTCTTCCCTGTCAACAGCCGAGGAAATGCAGCACCCACGACCGAGGGTGGCGTGTCTCAGCCCTGGAAACCAGCGGGACTCCGGCTACTTCGTGGGGCAGCCGTGCAGAACCGCAGACTGCACTCCAGCTCCCCGCGCCTACGCGGATTCTGAGCTCATCGCACTCCTCGGGGGCCCATCCTTCAACCAGCCTGAAATTCTGCACTGCGGGCCAACGCTGAGTGTGCGATCACCCCTCCCAAGACGGGTGAGGGATGAGTGAACAGGAAAGGGAAATGAAGAGGGACCAACTTCCCTTACACAGTAAGTGGGTCACGGGCATGAAACGTACCGCGTGCGGAACACAGTCAGTAATAATGTCGTATCTCTGTATGGTGACAGATGGTAGCTAGACTTACCGTGGTGATTATTTTGAAATGTACAGATATAGTGAATCACTATGTTGTGCACCTGGAAATGACATAGCGTTGTAGGTCAATTAAACTTCAAAAACAATCAAACAGACAATCAAAGTCACAGAAAAAGAGATCAGATTTGTGCTTACCAGAGGAGGGGGCTGGGAGGAGGTGGAAGTGGACGAAGACAGTGAAACGGTACAAACTCCCAGTTATAAAGATAAATAAGTACTAGGAATATGTAATGTACAGCATGGTGAATATAATCAACACTGCTGTATGTTACACATGAAAGTTAAGAGAGCAAATCCTAAGAGCTCTAAATAATTATTAGAAAATTATCAACAACAAAGACAGAAAAAGATTCCTGTCCAGAGCTGAAGCGATTGACCAGTGTCTAGCTGACCTGCTGGCAATAAGAAGTCAGGACTTGGCCAAGGCTCAAGGAAACCGGCTAAAAGCAAAATACTTTGTGTAATTTCTCCCTCCTCTTAGATGGGCAGGCACGGGGCAGATAAAGGACATTCCCCAAGACTTTCATTAAAACTAAATTTGTTACAGGATCTTAAATGTCCTGATCTCTGGAGAGCAGAGACAAAGGTGCATAATGGAGATGTCAAAAAATTCTACTTCCTGGGAATTCCCTGGCCGTCCAGTGGTTGGAACTCCGTGCTTTCACTGCCGAGGGCCTGGGTTCGATCCCTGGTGGGGGAACTAAGATCCCGCAGGCCACGTGGTACAGACAAAAAAAAAAATTTCTACTTCCTGCTTCTCCCCTCTTCACAGTAGGTGCCTTCTGAATTATTACTGTAAAGAGAAGCAATCTTTTTTTTTTTTAAGTAGGAGATAAATATATTATTCTACCAAAGGACAAATGAATGTCCACGTGGATCCTGACGAGAGTGAAATCAGGTGTGCTCCTGGTGCCCGGACGGTATGGAGAACAAGACCATCGCTAGCTGCAGGCGTCTGCATGCACAGTGCAGGTCTCTGCTTCCCTTTACATACAAAGCTACGCTGCAAACTCAGTATCCACAAAGGGAAAAATAGGCACAAACACCAAAACCGAAGCTAACGTATCAATCATTTCAAATTAAACAAACAAAAACGCTGCTGTGGAAACCTGGAACTACTTGCGGTCGACATTTAGTGTCATGAAAACCAAAGCTTCAGCCATTCTCAGCAAACGACCTCAGCCAAAGACCTGAAGTTTGGAGGTGAGTCCTATGTCTCACCTCCACAGCCCACAATGTGGTCTGGGTTGTGAATGTAACTTTTGTATTTATTTACTCTCTGTAACACCAGTAATACAGCATCAACCAAAATGACAGTTTTCTCTTTTAAAAAGCCTCTAATGTGAAATGCAAAAAGTAAAAAAATAAAAGATTTAATGACAACCATGATGGATGAAATGTATTTCTGGAAAAAAACAACAACAAATAAACAGCCAGACTGAAGGCACCCAGAGACTTTTATCACAACCCAGTTCCAGCGCTCTCTCACATCTTTTAAAGTTTGAATCACGTATTCGACAAAAAGTCTGGTTTTGGGGAGCCCTGAGGGCATCCGTCAATGAAAGCAGCTGATTTATAAACAGAATTAAGTGATTATGAAAACACTGCGGCGTCATGAAATGCTTAAAAAGCACAGCATTGTTCCAAAGTTTCCTCGTGCACCTGCAACTGGGATATTGTCATCTGGTTCTGAAACACAAATATTTTTTCAGCTTTAAAAACACGCACAATCCTGTAGATCCAAAACGTGCCCAGTACCCTGTCAACGTTGTTCTTTCTTCCCCAAATCACATCATTAATAGCTATGCCTCTGGAGGGATGTCCAATCTTTAAGCTGGCAGATCTCAGTCACAACACATGTGTGTGTATACACACACACACACACACACACACACACACACACACATCGTGGCAGGGGAATACATCTGTGTCCCACTTTATTCAGGGACTTCAATATCAGCCCCTCGTCACCTCTGGGGACCCCATCAGTGATCTCTAGATGCTTTTTCATTGCATATCCCTCTCAGTGAAAACCTTTTAAGCATTAACTCCAACTCATGTAACCTATTAACTAGAGATAACACACAACAAACATTATATGCATTTTTCATAGACCACAAATAGACATTTTGTAACTATTAAATAAAAATACATAAACAGAGAACTTAAGTTTCTTCCTGCACTCCAGTAAATCCCATTGTCACTGCCAGAGGATATGCAGTCCACTTGGGAGCCCACTTTGTGAATTAAAACCTGAGACAAGGCATTTCTGTCACCCTCTACCCCAACTAAACATGGAGACTATTGGTGTCAAGGAAATGTACTAGGAGGCCCATGAAATTTATCAGGCAAGTCTAATTTCCACAGGCCTCTCCCCTTGTTCTCATCTGGTCTACAACAGTTTCTGTCATGCACTGGACACATGAGATCATTACTTCTTATTTTCACCAACTTCTGAGCTGGGTGCCCCTCCAACGCTGTTTCTCCTGGCAAGGCTTTTTGAAGAATTACGCTACAGATCTCTGGAAATTGTTGAAACTGGCACAGAATCATCGTGCATCTTAGAAATACAAACCTAATGTGATATTTTTTCATAATCAAATTAGGAGTTAAACCAAAGCGCGTCTCCCAAGACTGACCTGTGACTGTCAGGGACTGGCAACCCTTGTTTTTACGTTGATCACTGTGAATACTTGAGTCTTTACCAACACAGAGTTGGCATTCAAGTTTCAAGGGATTAGAATGCCTGATAAGATTCTGCTGGGAAAAGAACCTAAGGCAAGGACCCAAGTTTATTCTGTCTCCCAAATGAATCAAATGGTAGAGACATCAGTTCTCTGCTCAACTGCTTTTCTAAATACAGCCTAAAACTCGGCAACCACCTGGAACTTTATAGGTGCTGAGAATTATGTCTGCATACCGGTGCTACAGATGTCTGCATCATATGAACGGGGTAACATCCCTCCAACTCCACTTTCTCATTTCTCATCTTCAAACGGATGTCAAGATAAGAAGGGTACCTCGACGGGTAGAGCTGACCCAGCTAAGGCTAAAAATCACCCCAACGCACTAGAAACAAAAAGCACTGCTCAGTTACACAGAATTTTCTCCAGTTCCCAATCATGACTTACGTGGTCTTACCATATTAAAGTATTTGTTATTACTGATTTAAGAAATAAAATGGCATCACATACAGTAAGCTTCTTTTGCCCAAATTTCCATCTATTGGAAAGTTTAAACAAGCAGAAGTGTTTGCAAATTCGATACCGGATGTTCACACAAACTCTAAAGCCCAATGACAACGGGCAAGTCTATAATAGTATGAGCCAAGCTCTCCCAAGAAGCGGACAGTGTCCCTCTAGCCTTGCTCCAACATGGATGAGGCTGGGTGTCCAGGTTGCGGTAGACATGAGGAAAGTCTTCAACATCTTGGAGAGAGAGAAGGTGATCATCACGCCGGTGGGGCGGTGGGGGGGGGGGGGGGGGAGGGGCGGGGAGAGTCCTCACCTCCTCCTGCCTCTGTATTCTCCCTGTGGGTTGGTGTTAAGTGTTCCAGAAAGGAAAGTGCTCCGGGCTGGCTATCTCGGGTCATATTCTGGGTTCCAGGCTCAAGGGAAGTAAGCAGAGAAAACTCTCATGTTTTCTTTACAGTATTCAAGCTCCATCCACCACGATAGGAAAAAATGACAGGAATTCAAGGCAGAGACACTCTCTTCAAGAATAAACACTATGAATTTTGCCGTGAGCATTGTTTGTGCTTATTTTACAGGGTCTCCTGAAACTGGGAAACTACAACACTCGTAAGAGTTATTCAGAGGCACCCCACAGCCCAAAGTGTCTTCTGAATTGCTGGGGTCTTTTTTTACAGTAAAACATGCAACTAACTTAGCAATGTTAAGTTGAATATTGTTTACTTCAATCATGGGTAAAATGTTAGTTAAAGCATGGAACATAGTTTACTCAAATTGCTAGTTAATATAAAACCACCATAATCCTTAACCTACAAAAGTGTTAAAAAAAAAAAAAAAAAAAAGAGCCTACGCAACATTTAACGTGTGCCTTTTCCACATTACAATCCGCAAACACGGGGTAGGAGAGGCCTCAAGATCAGCTCATCAAGCCTTTCACTCTACACGTGAGGACACACACAGGTTCAACAACTTCACACAAGCAGACAGGCAACACAAGGCAGGACACAAGTGACCAAAACGCCAGGCAAAGGATTCTCTAGAAAACATGATATTCCTTATTTGATCACAAATAGTGAAATTACGACCCAAGGTAAAATTCAGGTGAACAACCACATAGAAACACAGACGTAGGAATTTATTTCTACAACAAACTAATGCAAACACAACTGGATATTTTTAGTGTACTTTTTGGTCACGTTATCAACCCACTGGGAAAACCACGCCTCTTAATGTGTGTCCTGTTTTTGAAACTAAAGACATGAGTCTAACCTACTGATGCATTTTACATAGTACTGCTCCAGAAACAGTCTCTGAAAGTGCATCCAAAAATGTCCCATCTCAACTGATTTGGCAGCAAGGATCAACTGGCATAGGAAATGTGCAAATCCTATAGGCAGCTCCAACAAGATAGCCGATATATTTTCACTATGATTTCTTACAAGTATTAAGAAGCTCTAAGTTTTGGCTTTTCCTTGCTTTTGATAATATCCACAGTGCAAAATCATTCTGAGAAAAACACATGGGCCCAAGTGTGCCACAGTATAAAATTCATGAGTCAAGGAAGGTGCTCGAAGAGTGGAGAGATTCACTATTAGGCATTTCATCCTGAGTTAAAATGTGATTACCAAGACCAGGAGAGCAGAGCTGATCGGCAGGTGCCCCGAGTTAGGGGCTGAGAGAGCGGGGAGTATGGAGGGAAAGCACCACGGACACCTTTGGGGTGACGGAATTTAGTTGTTTGGTATCCTGATGATGGTGGTGGTTACAGAAATTTAAGCATGCTGAAATTCATAATTTATCACATAGTAAATTTAGGAAATATACAGAGAATACATATGTGTCTGAATACAGCACGTGTGTGTGTTTGTGTGCGTATGCCAGCCCTGAAATTTAACTTAAGAAAAGCAAGCAAGCAATTGATGGAGACCACCGTAACTAAAAAAGATATATTATTACTGTCATTATTGGATATTTCCACACCAATTCCCAACTTCAGAGTAGAGGAAAACCTAAGGACACTGGGCTCCAAGCATGATAATAATCCTCCTTCTGTTAATACAAGCCTGAGAAACAGATTTTATTTTCTTTCTCTCTCAAGAAGAAAACTAAGGCCAGAGAAGGTAACATGTGCCCAGAGGCGGTCAGTGCATGGTGAGCTGGCTGCAAACCAAGTGTCCCCGACCCCATGACCACCAGGAGCCCACAGGGCCCCCAACCAGGCTGGGCTTGGCGCTCCTCTTGGGCGGGGGGGGTCACAGGCCACGGGGCCACGGGCTGGCTCAGGAGGACCAGACTCCAGGCGCCAGCAGTGCCCATTCGTGGGAGAGGGCCCCACTGCAGGTCCGCACCCAGCTGCCCCCAGCCGTTCACGAATCAACTACTCACAGGAGAGGACAGGGCCTGAAACAGCATCCAGAGTCCTGCAGGCCGCAAACGCCTCCCACACTGATGTGTCCGCCCGCCCTCCCAAGCACGGCGGTGGAGGTTACCCCAAGTCCAGGTTAACCGACATCTCGCTGGGCACAGAGAGGGTCCGAAAACAGCAGACAGGTACCAGGTGTTCCCCTGATAAATACCCAAGTCCCAAGAAGCCGACCAAAGGTGAGACCCGCTAAATCTGCAATGACATCCGCAAAACCAGCAGGAAGGAGCCCTGCAGGCGCGCTGGCATCGGGGCTCTAAAATACTCGAGTTGAGACAGAGCTCAGGCGACTCGCAGCCGCCCCCCCGCCCCCAACACCTCCTGGCCTTGCGCCGCTCCCGCCATCCACTTCCCACCTCCTCCTTTCCCTTCTCATTTACTTCCTAATGTATCCCAAAACGGCCTACGGGAGCCGGAGCCGTGAGAACCACAGCGCCGGATACCTATCTTGACATCCAGCTGCCCGTGGACCTTGCTCAAGACAGGACTGCACGGCTGACAGCAGAACTCAGGGCTGGTGTCTCCACCCTGGCATCACGGCCATTAAGCACCGGGTCGCTCTCTGGGGTGGGTCTGTCCCGTGCACTGTGGGATGTTACGCAGCATCCACGGACCCCCCCCCGCCCCCCCGGATGCCAGGAGCATCACCGTCCCCCTCCCCCAACTTGTGACAACCACACGTCTCCAGATATTGCCAAAAGCTGCTTGACGGTAGGGGACAAAACTGCCCTGAGAACCATGGGCTGACCACAAGCTTCTAGAGCTCAACGCTGAAAACACGGTTCCAGTAAGCCACCATCTCCGCTACCTTCGTCCCTACGACGTCCCTTTCTCTCGAACCTGCGAGTCACACGCTCCATCTCCACCTCTTCCTTCCCAACTACCAAGAACAAACCAAAGCCATGGAAACGGTACCCAACTTCCTCCATCAGAAGAAAATACTCTCTCCTCTGTTTCCAAGTTTAAATTTGCTCCAATTTAACTTTTCAATGGCTTCCAGTTCACATCTGCAATCTTCAATCAGGCAGTGGATTCTCAATAAATATTTGACGACGGCGATAATGCACAGAAGTGCTTTGCAGGAGGCGGCCACCTCCATGGTCAAGTTCCCGGGGAGCACATTCCTTAATGACTGCGTTTTTCCCCTGAGGTTTTAAACTCATTTTCTCACAGCAGGCTCTCTTTCCCTCTACAAACATGTTGACTGTTTGTCCCTTCCCACATCCAGCGTTTATTTTGGTTGCTGAGTCTCGCTCTACTCACGTGGCCGGGGCCATCCAGTTGGTCGAGCCCCATGGAAAGGATGGACAGGAGGGAGGGCCAAGGAGGGCAAGACCCGAGGGAGAAACTCACATCCAGTCTCCACTCACGAGGCCAGTTACTTCCTTCACGCTAAAAATAGGTATGGAAAAAAAAAAAAAAGTTTATCTTTCCAACTTAAAAAACAAAAAAGTTTACAAAATGACTTTAGTCTTGCTTCCTGATTGAAACTATTTTTTAAACGTCTTGGGTGGTGAAAGATTAACAACTTATTGGAAGTCACGTACTCTTCTTTTTTAAGGGAGAAAAAGGAGGCAAATGCAAGGTATCCGGGGACACCACACCTGGGACAGTCTCGCCTCACAGGGCAGAGTGATCGTGCTTGTCCTCTGGCCCGGGTCAGGCCTGGCAATAACCACGTGTGCAGAGCCCAAGACCCAGACACCTGGCGGAAAGCTCAAGGAGGGGGCAGCCTCAGGGTTGGGGTGTGGGGTCCTCCCTCCCAATAGGTAACTGATGAAGGGTCTGAATTCCTGACACTCAGGACCTACATGAGATGGCTCTTGTGGGCCTGGCTTCCCTCTGCAGGAACCCATTGCCCGCCTCTGGAAGAGAATCATGGATATCCCAGGTGTCTCAAAAGCTTGACAGGTCACAGCAGTCCTGAGAGAAAGCAAGAGTGAGGACAAATGGCAGAGGGGGATCTGGGAAGTCACCTCTCTCACAGATGCAAAACTGGGTTTTTCCCCCCAACCACAAATAAAATTTCTAATACGTTGCTATAAAAAAATACAAAAGACTATGCAAAGAACACACCAACTAAGTAATAAAAATAACATCCTGACTCAGGGACCAGTATACAGGAAACGGCCAGCACTCAGCCGCTTTTAAAAAATACTTTGACTATTGTTAAGCCTCACTTTGTTGGAAGGATTCCTGATCAGTCTTTTAATAAGAGAAGATTTGACCCTCAAGAAATTAAACCTTAAAACTTAAGACATAAACTTGGGGGGAGGGGTAGGTAGCCCATGGCGAACACCGCTTTAAACATATCAGATAAGGCCTCTACATCACCTAAGGCCTCTAAATCACCTACGAGGGGCTTCACTGACGGTCACACCTTGGGCTCCCCACCATCCCAAGAGATGTTCGCCACGACACACTCAAAGGCAGGCAACATGGGGACTGGCTATGCCATTTTTCACATGGGGAAACTGAGGCACAAAGACACTAAATGCCGTGTCCAAGGTTAAATACTCAGTGAGAGACTCCAGCTTGGAGTTCTGGTTTTCTAATTCAAAAGTGATCCAAACCACCTCAATCTAAAAAACCACAGCTGTCAACCTCACTGAAATCACTTTCCTAGGTCACCTGCTAGCTGAAATGGGCCTACCTTTTTTTTTTTTAAAAGTCTACCAGTAAATTATTTCAAACTCTTACAGCCTCTCCCCTCCTCCCACAAAAAGTAAACTAACTCTCTTTACTGCCTTCTTTATCAATCCTTACTTGCAGTAACTATAGAGAATCGCCTTCCAATAGAACATTCTGCAAGTTCTGCGCTGTCCCAATATGGCGGCCACTAGTTACACACATCTATTGGGTATGTGAATTATGGGTAGAGCACTGAAAGAACAGAATTGTTTATTTTAGTAACAACAGAATTGTTACTGAATCTTAGTTTATTTGAATCTAAATATGCACATGTTGGCTAGTGGCTGCCACACCAGATAATTAAGCTACAGATGAAAACAATCTTTCCACTGTGGTGGACATTTCATGATTTCTGCTGAGATTCATCTAGGTGTACAAACAGATTTCAATGTAGGTTCTTCTGTGTGGGAGAGGGAGAGAAAGAGAGAGAGAGAGAGAGAAAGAGAAATGGTGTGTGTGTGTGTGTGTGTGTGTGTGTGTGTGTGTGTGTAATTTAACGAGCTTGTCTCCAAGTGGGAAGATTCACACTATGTATACACAGGAAGGCAAAATAACACCAAGCTTAAGAGCTGGGCTTTCGGAATCAAACAATCCTCCCTCCACCATATATTAACAAGTCAGTGTCCTCTGAAGTAGAATGAAAATAATTGCTGCACACAGGGCATTAAGTGCCTGTAAAATCCTCACTGCATGGCATTAGAGTAACATTAGGAAAACTACTCTACCTGCACAATACCATAACAACTAAAACTTACAGGCAGCGTTGTAGTTTTCAAAAAAATTACACGTACATTCCCTCTTTCTGTCCTTGCACTACCCAATGAGCACCACGATTTCAGTTCCCGTTTTTATTTTTACATACAGAAAACGACACTCAGAAAAGTTACAGGACTTGAAGGTCAACGGTAGAGCAGAACAACAGGGTGGGCCCTTTCACTAGTTCAGGCCAAACGGGGACAAAGGCTGCTTTTCTAGCAAAGCGTTAGGTGTCCTGATGGAGCTGGACTCGGGCTCTATTCCTCTTTCTGCTGGCTAGCGCTGAAACCCTCCTAACAGCTCACCCAGGTAGACTCATGATGCCATCACACAGATGAGAAAACTGACACTCCCATGGTTAAAGGTGAGATTCGAGACCAACTAGGATACCACACACTTCATTTAAACACCCAAACTTTCAGGAGGGGTGAGCTTTGGGAGATTTAAGGGTCAAGGTGTGAAATTTAAATGAGGGGTGTTGACAATTCCCAGAGTGACTTAAGCCCTGGACAGAAGCACAAGAAGAGCCAACCTCAGAAGATCCAATGACACACACCCTGCTGTGCACAACACCAAATCAACACCTGAAGTCTCCATTTTCGTCCCACAGGTGTGTGTTCCCTTCAGGTCTAGAATATCCTTAAGGGGCTATCTTAATAAGTGGGTCAAGTGATGCACTTCAACTTTCATCCCTGGATTCATCATCCAGCTGGGGGGTTTTCCACGAAAATCTGCCGTACGTTTGAGATATTAACATCCCTAAACATAAAAGAGTCATCTTCACGTCTCAACTGTTCCATACTCAACATTCGCGCCCCCCTCCCACCCATCGCGTCTTTCCTAGGAATGACTAGTTGTAAACTTTTCATAAAATCGTCCTGGGCAATTTCCTACACCGAGGCCACCGTTCAGGACGGAGGAGTGGCGCTCCCCTCCCCCTCCCAGGCTGGAGTCCCGCCCCTCCCCTTTCAGGTTAACCCAGGGACCCAGGCGGCGCGCCTGGAGAGAAAAACATCCAGCAGTCAGGTCAAACCACATGTGACAAAGCAAAGCAGAAACCGTGGCACAAGGAATAGGGCATGGGTTTCTGTTTCTTTTGGGGTTCTGCTCTACAACATCAGCGACAGAAAAGAAAGAAGGAAAAAAAAAAAAAACACCCCACCTCCGACTCTAACTTTGTGGAATTTCCAAAGCGAGGGGCTCGGAGAATGCGAGGCCGTGCTAAGAACGAGCCCCCGCGCGGGCCTCACCGCGCACGGACAGCGCACGTGAAGGGCAGGCCCTAACCCAGCGCCCGCGGGCCTCTGGCAGCCCCCAACTGTCAAGGACCCGGCGACCTCCGGCGACCCCCGAAGGCGCGCCCCACCCCGTTCCGAACACCGGCCCCCGTGGGCAAGGTCCCCCTGGGGAGCAGCGCCCAGGACGCGAATCTGGGGGCACCCCTCCCCCCAGCCCGGGAGCAACAGGTCTGCAGCCTCCCCAGGCCGCTCTCCGCAGACCCGGCCCGACCAGGGACGCCCCCCGTCCGCCGAAGTCGCCCCCAGCCCGCACTCCTCGCCCGGGCTGGGGAGCTCCCGACTTCCTTGACGGTTTCTGCGGCTCAAGAACTGAGCCGCCCAGGGCCCGCGCCGCCGCGCTTCCAGCCGGCCCGGGGCTGGCCGGCCCGCGCCCGGGGATGAATGGGGCTCCCCTCCCCCCACGGGGGATCCCGCGGCGGCGCAGGTCCGTCCAGCCAACCCCGGGTTGGGCAGACAAAGGGGCACCGGGGGACAAATCGAGCGCTTCCCCAAACTTGCCGGCCGCCTCCCCCGCCCCGAAACAAAGGAGCCCCCCAGCCTCCGCCCGCCCCCAACGCGCCGGCACTTTGGGGAGCAGCCAAAACGGGGTATTGTGCAGCCTGCAGGGAGCGCGCCGCACCCCAGCCCAAGCCCGAGAGACACTTGGGGACCTGCCCCTCCAAAGCCCCGGAGGCGGACGGAGCGTGCGGGCGCCCCAGGCCGCCGGCCTGACCCCGGAGGGAGGGAACCGCCGGCCCCCATGCGGGACAAGTTGGCGTTCCCCCCCGCCCCACCCCGCGCCCGGCCAGCCGGCCGGCCGAGCCCCGCGCACTCACCTCGCCGCGAGCAGCGCAACTTGCGGCGGCGCCGCCGCCCCGAACCTCCCTCCGGCCGGCCGTCGCCGAGCCCGGGCCGTGCCGCGGCCGAGGAGGGCCCGGCACCCGGAGCAGCCGCGCGCCGCCCCCGGGCCGCCCCCGCCCCGCCGCAGCCGAGTCCCCGAGAGGCGCGGGCGCTGGAAAGTTTCGGATGCCGAATGGCGGCCGAATGGCGGCCGAATGGCGGCCGAATGGCGGCCGAATGGCGGCCGAATGGCGGCCGAATGGCGGCCGAGGGGGCGGCGGCGGCGGCGGCGGCGGCGGGGCGGCGGCGGCGGCGGCGGCGGCGGGGCGGCGGCGGCGGCGGCGGGGCGGCGGCGGCGGCGGCGGCGGCGGCGGCGGCGGGGCGGCGGCGGCGGCGGCGGCGGCGGCGGGGCGGCGGCGGCGGCGGCGGCGGCGGGGCGGCGGCGGCGGCGGCGGGGCGGCGGCGCTGGCGCCACCTCGCTCCCGAGCGCAGAGAGTGCGGGGGGATGGGGGGGGCTGGGGCGAGAGCGGTGGCGGCGGCAGAGGGCGGGACGGCAGGAGGGACCCGCACGGGCAGTGACCTCCGGGGGGAGCGGCCGCCAGCGCGCCGACCCCGGCTGGGAGGACTGCCAGGGAGGCCGCCTCCGCCGCCGGGCCGGCCCCTCCCCCCACGGCCCCCAGCCCGCACCCTCCCCCACCGCCGGGGAACGGGAGCCCGGGTCCTCCCCCCCCGACACACCCCCCACCCACACGCCCGGGGGGGAGGGGCGCGTCCCAAGCCGGTCCCTCCCCCACGGAGGGTGAGGCCACCAGGCCTGCCCTCCCCCACAACCAAGAGGGGGAGAGTCCGCCCCCAACACAGCCCCTCCCCCAGGGCTCCAGGGAAGACTCGCGTCCTGAGCCGCCCCGTCCCCACAGCGGGGGAACCTGCAACCCTCCCCCGTCCCTCACCCCTGACTCTGCTCTCCCCGCCGCGCCCGGGGTGGCTGAAGGGAACCCGGGTCTCCCTAGTGTATCCGAACCCCGTCCCTTCCTCGTGGCCTCCATGCGGGCGGAAGGAGACGCAGGCCTGTGCCCACCCCGTCCCAGGCCCGGACCCAGCCAGGAGGGGACAGGAGCCCGGTCACCAGCACCGCGGTTTCCAGGGGAGGGGGGAACCGGGCCACCGCTCTGTTACCCTCCCCCACCTCCAAGAAGCAGCCGCCCAGCTGCCCTAGCAGAACCCCTGCAACCTGCCTGAGGACGCCGCTCCCTCAAAATCGGCGGCCGGCAGGGCACCCCAATGGTCTCCTCCCCTCCCCGGAAAAGTGGGGGCCCAGGGGGGAGCCTCGACCTTTGCAAAATGCCTCCAGTGAAGAGCCGGCAGTGCGTGGGGAGAAAGAAACTCGGGCCCAGCGGGGTGGAGGCTCCCGGCGGGGGCAGGGGGAAGAAGCCGGGCGCTCGGGCCTTCTCACCCCCGCCCCCGCCCGGAGGCGTCGGGCCTCGGGCCCCAGCCAAGTGCTAAGGTTGCCGCAGCTCGCTCGGCCCAGCTCTGGTGAACCCGAGGCCCCAGCGCTCCTGCCTCCCCTCCTGCTTGGCGACAACTGCCCCCCACTCGAGGCCTGAGTTCACTTAAACAAACATCTGCACCCACCCGCCGGCACCTTGGGTGTCTGCTTTGCCGAATATTTTAGAATAAGTTTGCCCCTCCCTTTGGCGTATAAGGAGCTTCGCCCCAAGAGCCCAGTACACACTCAGCGTTTTACACTGGCACCTCACTTGCTCCTTGCTGGGACACCGGGCCATTTGCTGTACTGGTTGTGCAGAGAGGGGGCCCGAAGTGAGTGTTTAAGGGGCTGGTCCTCCATCAAAAAGGCAGACTAAAAATTATGCTGCCAAATATTGCTGTGAAACGTCAGTGATGTAAAACGACGGTTGCTGCACATTATTATTAGAGCACATCAATAAAAGATACACTTACACAGTCTCCATAATTGTGAATCAGCAGAATAGATTTTGCCTTATTTTGTATCAGTTGCCATTCAAGGCCCCCCAAAAGGACGTGGTGGGACCTTCCCTTGAGCTTGCCCGTCGTTGCTCCCGGGCTCCCTGGGCTTGTGAGGACTGATGCTGAGGTATTAACAGGCAATCGAAAAACCAGGGGGGCAACAGAAAACCCGAGCGAGCTCCTGATGCAACCCTGCCCGGGTTACACGTGCTTCCCTTCCCCCACCGCCTGCTGATGGGAGCGCTGCGTTTTTTCCGCCTGTAGGGTCACATTGTGGTTGATTGATTCTCCTTTCGCCTTGCTCAGTCATTCAGATTTGGAAAGTAAATAACAAGTTGACAGCATTACAGCTCTCGCCTTTACTGGGACACGGCCCCCGGCTACCGCACACTCTCGAGTAGCCGCGCAGCCAAACTGGCCCTCTGGCTTGCCAGCCGTGCTTGTCCTTAGCCGCTTGGAAATTCCGAACTGAACACCATGAAAAGGTTCCTTGGTATGTTTTGATTACTTGGCAGACGCCAATCATTTAAAGTATGAGAAAGTGGTGGAAATCCTCGCTTCCAAACTAGGACCCGGTGTGACCACTTTTTTTACAGCTGGTCTTCCGTAGCTAACAATGCGAGGGAGCTTGGAATCCATCTTGCCTGTTTGATCGTGTCCCAATAATCCCAACGATCTTCTTGCAAGTAAGGAGTCGAGCACTTTTACCACAGACTCCTAGGAGCCCCCAGGGACTCTGTAAGACCTCAGACAGGAAACGCGACCCCCTACATTTATCCTAATAACACCGAGAAATTCCACCTTCTGAATGCTAGACGGGTGGTAGGAACGTGTTAAATTAGACTATTTTATTTCATCTGTTTTGCAGATTTTTCGAATGGTGTAAGAAAAGAGGAGAAAAAGCACATTAAAGTAGAGCAGGAAAGGAGCTAGTGCGTTCTGACAAAAGTATAAAGGTTAATTTGGAGGCCGTGAGCAGCAACGATCTACACAGGTATCCACTGCACAATATCTATATTCCAAACAAGTATTTTTGGTTGCTGACTGCAGGGGGCTGGAATACAAGAATCCGCTCGCAACAAATGCTATCAGTATTCCCCCTAAACAGTAGCCAAATGTTTAATAAAAAGGCAGCAGGAACCCACACAAATATAGTCAACTAATTTTTGACAAAAGAGCAAAGGTATTTCAATGGAGAAAGAATATCCTTTTTAACAAATGGTGCTGGAACAACAGACATCCATAGACAAAACAAACAAAAAAATTAATCTAGCCCAGACCTCAAGGCTTTTCACGGAAACTAACTTAAAATTGATCATGGGCCTAAAAGTCAAAAGCAAAAACATAAAACTCCTAGAAGATAATGTAGGAGAAAATCTAGACGACCTTGGGTTTAGCAGTGAGTTTTTAGATACAACACCAAAAACATGATCCGTGAACAAAAAAAAACTGATGAATTGGACTTACTGAAATTAAAAACTTCTGCTCTGCAAAAGACACTGTTAATGAAAAGACAAACCACAGACTGGGAGATATATTTGCAAAATCCATATCTGATAAAGGATTATATCCAAAATATGCAAAGAACTCTCAAAACTCAACAATAAGAAAACAATACAGAATAAAAATGGGCAAAAGATCTGGGAAAAAAAAACTCACCAAAGAGATATACAGATGGCAAACAAGCATATGAAAAGATGCAGAATATCACATATCACAATGAAAACGCACATTAAGACAAAATATGGGGAATTCCCTGGCAATTCAGGGGTTAGGACTTGGCGCTTTCATTGCCAGGGCTGTGTTCTGTCCCTGGTCTTGGGACTAAGATCCCACAAGCCACGCAGCTCGGCAAAAAATCAAATGCTAACAGGGTGCTGAGCAACAGGAACTCTTCCGCGTTGCTGGTGGGAATGCGAAACATAAGACCACTTTGGAAGACAGTTTGGCAGTCTCTTACAAAGCAAAACATACGATCCAGCAACCATGCTCCTAGGTGTTTACCCAACTAAGTTGAAAACTTATGTCTGCACAAAAACCCGCACAGGAATGTTCAACAGTTTTACTCACCAAACACCGAAAGCAACCAAGATGGTCCTCAGTAGGTGAATGGATAAACAAACTGTGGCACATCCACACAATAGAATATCATTCTGCAATAAAAAGAAATGAGCTATCAAGGCATGGGAAGACAAGGAGGAACTTTAAATGCCTATCACTAAGTGAAAGAGGCCAATCTGAAAAGTCTACATACTGTATGAGTCCAACTCTACGGCATTCTAGAAAAGGCAAAACTGAAAAGATCAGTGGTTGCCAGGGGTTCTGGGGATGGGAAAGAAGGGACGCATATGGGGAACACAAGGGATTTTCAGGGCAGTCAATGGATTCTGCATGATACTGTAGTGGCAGATACATGACATTTTGCATTTGTCCAAACAGGTAGACCTGTACAGAAACGGAAGTGAACTCCAATGTCAGCTGTGGATTTTATCAATATTGATTCATTCATTGTAACAAATGTACTACTGTTACACAAAAGATGTTAACACTGGAAATGGTGTGTGGGAGGAGGAAAATTGGGAACTCTCTGTACTATATGCTAAACCGTTCTGTACATCTAAAACTGCTCTTTAAAAAAAAGTCTATTATTTAAAAAAAAAAAAAAAAGACAGTAGGAAGAGGTGTTAAACTTCTCGTGAGAATTACTGCCCAGTTTTCATGGAATCCAATATGTAATTTCATCGAGGCCCATCTAACGGCTCCTAACACATAGGCCAATATTTGTTTGCATGACTGGCCTACTCAGAAAGGCCTGCGAGTCCAGGAGTCGTGTGCTCCATGCCGCAGTGGCCTCTCGGTGATGTTTGCAGAGCATGTCTCAGCTGTGAGGAAGCATCTGCCACAAGCTTCTCGAATGAAACAAAGAAGAGGGGTATGCTCGCCAACTTCACTTACAACCCTCTGGCCGAGGTTTGCTTTGGGGCTTGCTTCTACTTTTCCTCAGGGAGACTGGAACCGAAACTACAAAGGGAGATGGTTGTATCAGGTGGTAGCACGTGGTGAACGCACTTGGAGAAGTAAACAGGAGTGAGGACAGAGATTTCCATCACCTGCCTGCCGTGGATGTGAGATGAGGTGGGTGGTCGCCCCTTCTGCTCCCCTTGACCTGGGTAGGCATCCAGTCTTTTTTTCAAGATAGGATGAATTGTGTCTCCCGCCTCAAATTCATATGTTGAAGTCCTAACCCCCAGTACCTTAGCATGTGACTATTTTTGGAAAGACGGCCTTTAAAGTAGTAAATAAATCAAATGCAGTCATTAGGGTGACCCTTTCTTATCCAATCTGACTGGTGTCCTTATAAGAAGAGGAGACTGGGACACAGACATGCACAGAGGGAAGACCGTGTGAAGACACAGCAAGGAGGGAGGACTGGGGAGAAACCCACCCTGCCGACACCTTGACTTGAACTTCCAGCCTCCAAGACTGTGAGAAAATAAGTTCTGTTTGTTTCTCATTCTTTTTGGCTACGCTGAGTGCAGGATCTTAGCTCCCCGATCAGGGATCGACCCCGTGCCACCTGCATTGGGAGTGCAGAGTCTTAACCGCTGGACCGCCAGGGAAGTCCTAATAAATTTCTGTTATTTAAACCACCCAATCTTCGGTGCTTTGTTATGGCAGCACGAGCAGCAAATGCATGTGAGTTATTGCTGTTTCTTTTCTATTTGGAATGTCACATTCACTTCACATCCTTTGAATACTGAAAACACCTCACATTGGGCATGGGGATGTTCGTGCACAGTGTCGAATTTGATCCTCCCAGTAATACTGGAGGGCAGGGATTTTTATCTCCAATGCTCAGAGTAAAAGACTTGGCCCAGGAGGTTAAAGGATTGAGAGGAGGGGGTTTGTAAGCACTTCTACGCCCCAGACCTTCTTTGGCAAGTTACTGACTATATTGATTACCACTGCATAAATACATAAAATAATATACATAAGATTACAAGGAAACTCGATTCTGTAAAAATATAGTTAAATTAAAAAAAGAAATTCCAATGTCATAATACATGTGCTTCTTTCTCAGTACTTCCAATCATAAGCTCTAGAGGTGGTACTAATAACTTCTGTCATTTCAAAGTAGTGGTGGGTACAAATAAAATCTGCTTCAACTCTAACCTGCTCTGAAAATACATCAGACTTCTCTTGGTGACAAATTGGTAACAAATCAAAGATACAGTTAATGCTACTGTCATCTCCTCTATAGTCATAGTTGTCAGAAATGCTCAATTTGGGTTAACTGCAGAGGTTTTCCCCATCCATGTTCATGGACCCCCTGCAATCTCTCCCTGGGACCTTCCTGCCAAGGGAGGAAGTGCAAGCTGCATCCCATGACTCTCTATGGCCCTTCTGCCTACCTAGACTCATCCATGCCACCACCATGGACCCCCTCCCATGGCTCATGGGCCGGGACCCTAGAGTGAGATGACTTTAAGGGGATGCCAAAAACTTACTCATCCAGATAAGTAATACGTGCTTCCCTGGTGGCGCAGTGGTTGAGAATCTGCCTGCCAATGCAGGGGACACGGGTTCGAGCCCTGGTCTGGGAAGATCCCACATGCCGCGGAGCGACTAGGCCCGTGAGCCACAATTGCTGAGCCTGCGCGTCTGCAGCCTGTGCTCCACAACAAGAGAGGCCGCGATAGTGAGAGGCCCACGCACCGCGATGAAGAGTGTTTATTTTGACAAAATTCAACACCCATTTATGATAAAAACTCTCCAGAAAGTGGGCATAGAGGGAACCTACCTCAACATAATAAAGGCCATATATGACAAACCCACAGCAAACATCATTCTCAATGGTGAAAAACTGAAAGCATTTCCTCTAAGATCAGGAATGAGACAAGGATGTCCACTCTCACCACTATTATTCAACATAGTTCTGGAAGTCCTAGCCACGGCAATCAGAGAAGAAAAAGAAATAAAAGGAATACAAATTGGAAAAGAAGAAGTAAAACTGTCACTGTTTGCGGAAGACATGATGCTATACATAGAGAATCCTAAAACTGCCACCAGAAAACTGCTAGAGCTAATTAATGACTATGGTAACGCTGCAGGATACAAAATGAATGCACAGAAATCTCTTGCATTCCTATACACTAATGATGAAAAATCTGAAAGAGAAATTATGGAAACACTGCCATTTACCATTGCAACAAAAAGAATAAAATACCTAGGAATAAACCAAAAAAGAAAAACAAACAAAAAAAAAAACTGGTAAATGAAAACAACATTTAAAATTGTGTTGTCATTAGAGTATACACAAAGTAATTGAAGCTGTAGGTATAGAAGTGATTGCCTTGAGAAGACATGTATAATAAGGAAAGGAAGAAAGGAAGGAAGGAAAGAAGGAAGGAAGGAGGGGAAGAAGGAAAGCAAGAAGGAAGGAAGAGAAGGAAGGGAAGGAAAGAAGAGGTCTTCAAAAATAGGGAGATTTAAGTGGCATTTAAGTAAACCTGCCAAAGGGAGCAGTGGCAATCAAGGGACCTGAGTATTAATTAGGAATGACTGATCACGTGAGTCCCATGAGGGTAGGGATCACATCTGCTTCTCATTTCTGGAGCAGAGCACCTAGCACAGTACCTGGCCAGTAGACGCTCCATTCACAATTGTCCAGTGTTGTCCGTGGGGCAGGAAAGCTACAAATACCATTGGCTGCGGCAACTGGGTGACTGGGGATGTGTGCAAGCTGGATGGCAGGCAGTGAGTAAAGAAATGAATAGGGAACAGAAGTGCCCTTGACCGGTGGGGAGGGCCGCGTTGTGCACCCCTCTGCTCTCGCTGCAGGGAGATGGCTTAGCGACTTCTCCTGGGGAGGTTCCTGGCCTCCATAATCTGCAGGAAGCCCTCTCAGAGTCAGTGGGCGCCCCTTGCCTCCAGGGCCCTGCAGACCCCACAGCGCAGTCCTAATAACCTAACAGTAACACCCAGCCAAGCCCAGTCAATATACACCACCAGAGTCTGTACAATGACCTTTAACATCCAGGATGGACCAGACTTTCAAGACTGAGTTGTCAACAGTGAGACACCAGTGGTTGTGGATTTCCATGCACAGTGATGTGGTCCCTGCAAGATCCTGGGGCCAAGGTTAGAGAAGGTGGTGGCCAAGCAGCATGGAAAGGTGGTGATGGCCAAGGCGGATATTGATGACCACACAGACCTCGCCATAGAGTATGAGGTATCAGCTGTGCCCACCGTGCTGGCCATCAAGAATGGGGATGTGGTGGACAAGTTTGTGGGCATCAAGGATGAGGACCAGCTGGAGGCCTTCCTGAAGAAGCTGATTGTCTGACAAGCAGGGAAGCGTCCTGACTGCCCCTGCCCACCTGGGCCCCGTGGTCCCGGGGGACCCAGATAGAACTCATAGCCCTTCTGTGCCGGCCCTTCCTACCTCCTTCCTCTGCCTGGCCCCTGTGGGTCCGTGCTTTGGAGACCAGGCCTCCAAACACAGGAGCCTCAAGTGCTCCCAACCTGGCTGACCGCCAGGGTGGCCGCCCAAGGAGCGGTGCCGCCACCGAGCTGGGACAGCCGTCTCCTCACCCACTCTCTGCTCCTTCTAGGGCTTGTTGCCGTGCTCCCAGGATGCTGGGACAGAGTTCCGGGGCCAGCCTGCAGTAACAGCTTGGTCTCCCTGCTCCCTTCTGATCTGAACCCCGGTGCCTGGCTCATCTGCCTCCTGCATTTTTCTTTCCTGCTGCTGTTTTGTAAAAAAAAAAACAAAAAAAAAAAACAGAAGAAGCAAAAAAGAAACCCAGGGCTTCCCTGGTGGCGCAGTGGTTGAGAATCTGCCTGCTAATGCAGGGGACACGGGTTTGAGCCCTGGTCTGGGAAGATCCCACATGCCGCGGAGCAACTGGGCCCGTGAGCCACAATTACTGAGCCTGCGCGTCTGGAGCCTGTGCTCCGCAACAAGAGAGGCCGCGATAGTGAGAGGCCCGCGCACCGCGATGAAGAGTGGCCCCCGCTTGCCGCAACTAGAGAAAGCCCTCGCACAGAAACGAAGACCCAACACAGCCATAAATAAATTAATTAATTAATTACAAAACAAAAACAACCCATAGAATACAGTACCAACAGCAGACCCTAATACAATACACGGTCGTTGGTGATAACGATGTGTCAATGTAGGTCCATTTATTGTAACAAATGTACCACTCTGGTGTGGGATGTTGATGATGGGGAAGGCTGTGCATGTGTGAGGGCAGGGGGAGTATATGAGAAGTCGCTGTACTTTCTACTCATTTTGCTAATGTTTTGTTATTTGTAATTTCTTCTTCTAAAAAAAAGAGGATATTAAAAAAAAAAAAAAGAAATGAGTTATCAAGCCATGAAAAGACACGAAGGAACCTTAAGTGCATATTGCTAAATAAAAGAAGCCAATCTGAAAAGGCTGCATACTGAATGACTCCAACGATATGACATTCTGGGAAAGAAAGTAAAGAGATGTGATAGTCAGGGGTCAAGGGTCAAGGCGGGGTGAGGAAGTGATGATTAGGTGAAACACAGGAGATATTTAAGGCAGTGAAACTATTCTGTAGGATACCGTATTGATGGACACATGACATTATTTGTCAAAACCTACGGAACTGTATAACACAAAGAGCGAATTCTAATGCAAACTATGGACTTTAGTTAGTAATGGTATATGAATATTGGTTCATCAATTGTACTAAATTGTAACTGCACTAAGGCAAGAGAACTAAGAGAGAACTAAGAACCGCACTAAGGAGAAACTGTGAGTGGGAAAAGGAGAGGATATATGGAAACTCTCTGTACTATCTGCTCAATTTTCTTTTTTTAAATTTTATTTTACTTTATTTCTTTATTTCTTTATTTTTGGCTGTGTTGGGTCTTCGTTGCTGCACGCGGGCTTTCTCTAGTTGTGGTGAGCGGGGCCACTCTTTGTTATGGTGCACAGGCTTCTCATTGTGGTGGCTTCTCTTGTTGTGGAGCACAGGCTCTAGGCGCACAGGCTTCAGTAGTTGTGGCACGCGGGCTCAGTAGTTGTGGCTCACGGGCTCTAGAGCGCAAGCTCAGTAGTTGTGGCACATGGGCTTAGTTGCTCTGTGGCATGTGGGATCTTCCCAGACCAGGGATCAAACCCGTGTCCCCTGCATTGGCAGGAGGATTGTTAACCACTGCACCACCAGGGAAGCCCTATCTGCTCAATTTTCTGTAAACCTAAAACTGCTTTAAAAAATTGTTTATTAATTTTGTAAAAAGTGCAACCCATGGCTTGACCAGTTCTGTATATACCACTTTCTTAGGCAGTAAATTATCTTTGCAGAGCGCCTTTGGGCAACAAGCAATGATGCAGCATAGCCCACATAGACAGAAGGGTTTTGAAGACAACAAGCCTTCAAACTCATCCCCCCACTAGAGTGTGAGCAGGAATGACAGAAGGGGGAACAGAATGTGGTGTGTGGAACCCTGGGTCCCCCTTTTAGCTACAATCAAGGAGTCACTGAGCACATGAAGGCAGCCTCGCAGGGGTAGCACCGCTCTAAGAAACAAGCGACACTTCTGACTTGTTTTACCCAAATAACTTAAACAAGCAAATAATAACCAAGTGATTCATCCTACATGATCTTCAGTTTTCCCATTGATACAACTGACAGTATTATGCATTATAGATGCTGCTGTGTTGTTTTCAAGCCTTCCTTGAAAGCCTTCACAAAAACGTCAAAACATCCTCGCATATGATACTGATGATAAGGAAGTGGATATGTGTGATCACATATGAGATATCTTATTAAGGGAAGTGTGGGAGGGTTCTTCTTTAGAATATTTTCAAAAAGCTCTTCTAAACACTAGATATATTTTTTATTACTTTTACTGCTGTTCTTCTCCTACTTGTTACCTGAAGTTTTGTCTAAGGACCGCAGGGGTTTTCTTAACCTTACAAGTAAGTTTCTGTTGAGTAGAACCTCGTCATGCTACTTGTTGCTATTGATAGAGTTTGTTAAGCCAACAGTGAAAGCAATCTGTCCTCTCAATGCATGGTAGCACTTCAATAGTGGAGATTCTGGAATGAATTTTAAAATCAGAGATGAGAAGCATTTCCCCCACCCACCTGGGATTGGAAAGAGAAAATTCAGTAAGACAAAACAGGATGCAGAGCTTAAGAAGTGGGTTAGAGCCCACGAAGTTCTAAGAATCACAACTGTTGAAGAAATATTAAGCAGACCAGAAAATTAGTGAAATGAGTCCAGGTTGAGTGAGACTGAATGCTTTCCCCAAGTCCCACATGGTAACTGCCTTTTTTCTTCTGTAGGGGGAGAAAGAATTGGGAAGAGATTTCAGATTTCTAGAGATTCCCTTGAATAGTTCCTACTGGACTGCTCACTGGGACAATATTCTTTTTCCTCCCCAAGGTGGCCATATGCAGCAGCAGTTCACCCCATCCATTCACTCTCATCACTTAGAATGGAGTTGTCCCCATGCAAACATCGAGCAATGGCACCGTGAGAATTGATAGGCTCATGAAAGCAAGGCTGATGGGAGCCCTGGGGTGCACCCCCAAACTAAAAGGACTCAGGTTGCAAGACCTGTCACTTAACAGTCACAGCAGGATATATTTTTGGTAATTGAAGCCTAATTTGGATTGTGTTTTTGGAAAACGATAACATTAGTTTTCTAAAAACTAGAAAATTTGTTAGGGGGGAGTGGTGGCTCTCTCCAACTCCACTTTGAAGCTAAAATGGCAAACTGTTTGGAATACAAACTTTTCCTTCCCGTGGATTTATGTAGTAGATGTTTCAAAATGACTGGCAAATACATAGAATTCATACAAAGTTAGAGGCAAAAGGGTGCTCCAGAACCCTCTGGTTGAATCTCTTCACTCTATAGTTGAGGAGAATGAGGTCCAGAGAGGCTAAGTGTTATGCCCAAGGGCACACAGCTGGCTCACAAGACGAGACTTGAATCCGGATTGCCTATGTACTGGCCAATGCTCTTCCCTCTCTACTGTGCTCTACTTCCCAGCACCACAAGAGGACACCTACTGTGTCTTGCAGAATCTAGACTATTTTTTGAAAGCTTGGAACTAAACTTGTGACTAATTAGAATACAGTGTTCCACCACCTTTAAGTCACCAGCTAAAATCCACTGCTCCCCGTCGCAGCACGCCCGAGGCCTTCTGGGTAACCAAAGAAAGATTATTGTCTCAACTCAGTTCTCTGTGTCTAGGTACCCACAAAATGGAAATCACTTTACTTGGGGAAGAGCAAGAGGACAAGATGAGATGAAAAGGAAGCATGTTTAAAATGGATAAAAGGAGGCACTTTTTCCCCACTACACACAATTGAACTGGGGAACTCACTGCAGCAGGATATTAAGATCAATGGTGAAGATTTGTGTTTTAAAAGATTAGACATTTCACATGCATATCATCAACAGCGACACTCAATGGGATGAAAGTAAGATGGATGAAAGTTCTCAAGCTTCAGTGCATAAGTTGATCACCAACTGGGTCAGATGAAAAGAAAAAAAGTTGTCTACTGGATTAAAATTTCACAGAAAGGCAGATCTGGGGGGTTCCAGTCATTGCTGCTGTGTAACAAACCACTCCAAAGTAGTGGTGTGAACCAACAGGCATTTTATTATGCACATGGATACGGTGGATCAGGAATTTGGAGAGGGCACAGCAGGGATGGCTTGTCTCTGATTCATGATATCTGGGGCCTCAGTTGGGAAGACTTGAACAACTAGGAATGACTTGAGGTTGGGGGCTGGAATCATCTGGAAGCTTCTTTACCTAACCTGGGATGACTTGAAGGCTCACTCAGCTGGGACTGTCAAGTGGAGCATCTATATGTAGGTGTCAAGAGGGAGTGTCCCAAGAAAAAGCACTTCCAAAAAACAAGTGTCCCAAGAGACCCAGGTAGAAACTACACGGCCTTTTATGACCTATCCATGGAAGTTTTAGAGCATCACTTCCAACACAGTCCATGGGTCAAAACCGTCACAAGCCCACTGAGATTCAAGAGGAGGAGACTTAGGACCGCCTACATCCCTCCCCTATGGGGAATGGCAAGATCACATTGCAGAAAAACCTGTGGGATGGGAGAGGTTTTCGCAGCCATCTTTGGAAAATGCAATCCCCCAGGGAAGTGGTGGGTGATGTGAGGTTACAAGAACACACAATCTAGTGGAAAAAACTGACATATGAACAGAGAATCACAGTACAATAAAATAAATTTCAAGGTAGTTATTTCCCCCTCTTTTACAAGAATTCTTTTTTTTCCCTTTGATAAGAGTCATCACATTAAAATTTTTTCATTCATTGTCTGTCTTCTACTAGATTGGAATCTCCATGCATTTAGTTTCCTACTGTAACCCCTGTGCCTAAAACACTACCAAGCCCCAAATAGGCACTCAATAAATATTTGCTGAAAGAGTACATGAGTAAAGTGCTGTAATAGAGAAGTAGTGGGAGGGCTGTGGGAGTACAGGCAATAACAAAGCACTCAGCTTGACAGAAATGACATTTGAGTGGGTCTTGAATGCTCTTGAAGGATAAACAACAATTTTTCTGGTGGAAAAAAAAGGGCATAAATTTTTCTCCTTAAATCTCCTCCAGAGACTTCATTAGCCAAGTTTAAGTGGGCAGATCTCATCCTAAGTGTACAGACTGCAAGTAGTAGTTACAATGTTCTTGGTTGCAAGTGAAAGAAAACAGGGACTCAAATGTATTAAAAAATAAGCAGCGTATCGTATCACATAACAACAAGTCTGGAGGCCAACAGTTCAGGCAGCCTCAATGCCATCCTTCTTCACTGGGTCAACTTAGCTCCTTTGTGGTTGCAAGATGGTGCCCACAGTGGTAGGCATCACAGGCAGACAAAACAATACCCAGCAAGGGAGAGGACTGCTTCTCCTTTGGAGTAAGAGCTTTCCCATAAGCCCCTGACAGACTTACCTCACACTGGCCCCCACACCACGCCTTATTGGCTAGAACTGTGTCCCATGCATGTATGTAACCTAAACGCTGATAAGAAGAAGGGGAGAAACACGAGCAGTTAGACTAATCACGTGTTACTCCTTGGGGCTTGACCTGAAGCTCCTGCCTCTCCTGAAGCACAGGGCTATGCAGAAAAGGGTGGATTCCCCCACAAAACAGAACAAAACAAATAACGGGGGTTTTGTTAGGAAGGAAAAAGGGGAGATGACTCCTCGGCACATAATCAACAGTGTTTGCAACATTAGGCTTGGGGAAGGTTAATGTTCTGTTTTCTTTGTGGATGACTATTACCTAACAATTTTATTTATTCTTTTTCATGCTTTTTGCTCCTTTCCTTTCTCCTCTGCACTAGTAGTCAGTTGAATACATCAAGCGCTGTATCAATAGGAAAGAGTGTCATGTGTACAGTGTACATACGAATCTAATTAATCAAAAATATGTTGATTAGACGTGAGTGCACTTTCAGGTAAAAACCTTGATTCACATGCTTCTGATAGCATAGCCATGCCCAGCTGTTCACCACTTGAATCGTGCTCTTTCATGGCCTTGTGCCCGTTACTTGTGCTGATTCCTCTGTCTAGGAAGTCCTTCTCAGTTTCCTTACCTATAGTGGATACTAGTGATTGCCTCTCCAGCGTCCATTCTATCCTTCTAGTAATTTGCTTGAAGAGATGGCAAACTGCCAAACTACTTTTTTCAGACTCCCTTGCAGCTAGGGTCTTGATCTGAAATAAGTTCAGTCAATCAGGTGCACTTGTGTAAGATTTGGAGGCAGATGCAAGGAGAAGGCATCATTCTGTTGCTGTTGCTGTTGGCCAGCAAGGTTTGAGCAATAATGTTAAGAGGCATTTAATGCTGTTGGACTCCATGTCCTGTTTCAGTGTCTAGTCACCAGTTTCATGGGTGTGAAGCGCCCTTGCTGCAGCACCATCCCAACTTCTGGAACATAGCTACTGTGGTAGGCCCATGAACTCAATAGCCCAGGGGTACCCCCCTGACTTCTGCCCCTCCAGCTCATCAATTTTGTAAGCCTCTGTTTGATTCTCAGTATTAAATATTTCTCTGTTTGAAACACCTAGAGTGGTTTCTTCCTGTACTAAACCCTGACTCATAGATCACCTAATTCATATTCAGCCTTCCAGGCACAGCCTGGGTCTTCCCTGAGCCACCAGGTTGGGCCAGGTGCTTCCTCTGTGCTCCCACCACGTCCTGCCTGGTAAGCCCATGCCTCTTTATCTTTGCACCCCTGGCACCAGTGTTTGGCTCACAGCATGTGCAGCATCAATATTTACCGAACTGAAGCTCCCTCTGCCAAGATACCAGACAGGTCCTGAAATCTAGTCTAAAGGGTGCCCCACCTCATGCCTGGTCGGCAAAGCCCAAAGAACAAGTGGCTCTAGACTTATACTGGATTCTAGATGAATCCAGAGCCCTCAGCTTTTCCGTACTTTAGTCCCCCACACAAGAGGCCACACCAGAATTGAAAATTTGACCTGATCCCCAGGAAAAGGATGATAAGGAACAAGGGAAGTTGCTTATCTCAAGAGTTACCATCTGGTGGTTTTCAGGACCCTCTACTGCTGGGCCTACAACGAGGCCTGCAATCAATGGCAGCATAGCCTTTGGAGCGAGGAAAACCCAAGTTGGAAGGTGTGTGCCGTTGTGTAGCAAGTTACTTTCTGAACCTCAGATTCTTAATCTATAAAATGGAGTTGATAATATCAACCTCACAGGATTCTTGGGAGTAAAAGAGATTATATATGTAAAATGCTTAGCACAGTGCATGCACATTGGAAATGCCCAATACCCATCAGTTACTGTTACGGCCACCATTGTTGTTGACTGTGCCATCACTGTACCACAATTCTGTTACATATTTTTTACTTCATATACATGTACTTTCCTTCAGCCCAAACAGACTCACATGCAGTTAGACTAGAACGTACTTCTCTATACTTTCTTCCGAGGTGTTCCATTTTACATCATGATGTGATTAACCCTTTTCTGCAGAAGATCCAGCTAGGCCCAAGTTTGGGGCTGTGCTGAGGAAATAACAAAACCATCTATGTCAGTGGCTCTCGACCCTAGCTGAAAATCAGGATCACCTGGAGAGCTAAAAACAAAACGGCAACAAAAAGAAACAAATAAAACGAAACCAAGAAACAATGTCTGGGTCCGTCAGCCAGAGATTCTGATTCAGTAGGGCCCAAGCATCAGTAGATCTTAAGGCTCCCCAGGTGATTGTAATGTGCAGCTGAGAGCCATTGCTGAGGGTGGGAAAGATTAGCGCTTCCATCGCCTCTGGGAAAGAAGAAAGAAGCTCTTACTTTTCTATAATCGCCACCACAGTGGAGGAGGGGAGAGGACTAAAGATTACAGTTGAATGATTCCACTTATAATGTGAACAAGGCATTCTTATTATGAACCTGGATAAATGACTCATCATGTTAATCCTCTGATTAGTGTCTGGGTTTCTCATCTAGAGGTGTCTGATCTGACGAGAAGAGGAGTTATCAGAAATGCTCTAGGACATGGAAAAAGCTAGTCTGGAAATACCTGTGAGGGATTTCAAGTTGGCTTGTGGGTGTCTGTCCTGTGCCAGCCCTGTGCACACTCGCACACTTGCGGGCTGGTTGCTGATGTCAGGTGTACGCACTTTGATCCAGGGCAAGTGAAATGATCCCTGCTTTGGCATAAAATCTAGCTAATATCTAAATGCTAGAGATAGCTGGTGACAGCTGGGAGTGTGCTCAGACATAAAGTACAGGCATACCTCATTTGATTGCGCTTTGCAGACTTTGCTTTTTCACAAATTGAAGGTTTGTGACAACCCTGAGTTGTCAGATGATGGTTAGCATTTTTGAGAAATAAAGTATTTTTAAATTAAAATATGTACTTTTTTTAAAGACAGAATGCTCTTGCACACTTAATAGACTGAAGAATAGTGTAAACATAAGTTTTATAGACATTACTGGAAAACCAAAAAATCCATGTGACTCACTTTATTGTGATATTTCCTTTATTGCAGTGGTCTGGAAGCAAACCCACAATATCTCTGAGGTATGCCTGTACATCTAAAAAATGTAACTTCTTCCCCATTATTAAAGTGATACACAAAAGAAAATAGAGTGGGAAAACAGAAAAATAGCATGAACCCAGTAGAAACTAATAACAGACTTAAATAGAGTTATGAGGTGCTAGACATGGTTTTAAGCTCTTCACCATATAAATTCATTTACCCCTCACTACAACTCTATGAGGGGTAACTCCACTTTACAGATGAGGAAAGAGGACCTGGAGCTGTCGTGTGACTTGTCCAAAGTGGCAGCTAGTAAAGGAAGAGCCAAGGTTTGGACTCATGCTGCATTTAACAGGGTAGGGTCAACCTCAGAGATATATATAGCTCATAAGGTAAGCTTTATCCAAGGATTCAGTGCCACTTGCTAAAGTTTAAAAAGTTAATCTCAGTTGCCATTTATTCATCCATTTATTTCACAAATATTTACCAAAGGCATCTATGGGCAGCACACTGTTCCAGGCTTGATTATCAAGATACTGAAGAGTATACAGAGGCTACCTGTCCAGTCATTCCTATAGCATTGAACTCTCAAGTGTCTCAATATGTATAATCAATACAAGTATAGTAAGATTAGAAATGCAATAACTATTCTCTGATTACAAAATCCAAAACCAATACTTCAAAACTTTCAAAATGTCACAGTCTTACTGGATGGAATGTTTGGCATGATCCTCCGTATTTTCATCAATTAATAAGTACACCTTGGACAATAATTTAAGTTGAACCTCATGAATTCCACTTTGTAGCAACACGTTTAATATAACAGTAGTGTCTTCAAGTCAGAAATTTGGTGTTTTTGGATGGATGGATGGATGGATGGCTAGATGGAAGGATAGATGAGTGAATTAATAGCTAAGAATGCCTGGCAATGTTCTAGTTGCTTAAAAATTGCATCTTTAAAAATAATTCAGTGTTTTCCAGTTTGTTAAACAATAACTATGACTCAGAAGAAAATTGTGATTTCTGTCCTTTCCATGGACTAAACATGCAACTTCAAGGAAGCCATTATGATGCCAGTTCCATCTGATTGTTGTGAGGATCAAATGAGCTAACTGAAATGAATTATGTAGCACCCTGCCTAATACATGTTAAACAGCATATTTTAAACTGCCTTTAAAGTGAAATACTATGTGCAGAAAAGCAAAAATTCAAATGATACAAAAAGCTATACAATGCAAAATACGTTTCTTTTGGCCAAGTTTTCCCGCTATTATTACTACTATTATTAGAGATCTCCAAGCAAAAATAACATCTCCCTGTTGATTAAGAAGGGAGAGGTTTACAGACTAGGAGATAACATCCTTTGAGTCAGAACCAAGTGAAATAACACATGTATTCTGGTTCAATTCCAGCATGAGTGATTAACATTCTCCAACTTCAAATAATTTTTATTATTAGCCAACACTTGTCCATCCCCAATAATACACATGTTGCATACAGGCCACAGAATGAGGCAGCCTCTCTTGGCATGTTCACAATCTGTGCATACTTTCCACTGAGGGTTTCCCTTTCTTTTTGATTGCTATTCCATAGCTTTTCAACTCCCACTACTTTCAACCCTGGGATGTTTGCCGACACTGAGTGCCAAGTAGTTCCCAAAAAACCAAAAAAATATAAGCACCTGTAGAATCCCAGGGAAGGAAAGAGGTAAAGTACATTTTAAACATATTTATTAACGGTTTTAATGTTTGTGAAGAGATTTATATTTATTTCTTTTAACTTTGAGGCTGGGATTATTTCTCACAAAGTCTTGTTGATAAGCAGGAGGAAGAGGGCTATTCTGCAATTTTGTCTCCCAGTCTGTGTAAGTGGGATCCAGGACACAAGAACGACTCAGCCCTAAAGTGCAGTCCTGAGTCCCTCAAGAACTCAGGCCCTCCTGCCTTTTTGCCGCCTTCTTCCAGTAGAAGGAAGGGGTGGGGGGAGCGGGAAACAATTCAAACCCTCTTTGTAAGGGGCGGGGCCGGGGCGGAGCCTCCCGGCGGGCATTAGAAGCAGGTGACCCAGGCTGGGCGGGAGAGGCCAGTCAGCCCGAGGCCGTGACTCCACTGCGGCCAGCGCCGCCGCCGCCGCCGCGCGCAGTTCAATACCCGCCGGAGGTGGGCCAAAGGGTGCTAGAGCGCGGGGGAGGAGCGGAGCCCGGCGCGTCCCGGGAGAACCGCCACCGCCCCCAGGAGTCCGCTGGAGCGCGGATCCCCCTGCAGGGGAGGAGAAGAGCGGCGGGCGGGACGCGGCGGCGGGCGCGCACCATGCAGTCCTGTGAACACACACTGGCAGCGATGGGGGAAAATAAGTGTCCCTGGACTTTGGACTAGATTACAGCCAGATATTCCAAAAGCATCGAGACACTGCCCTCTGCGGCCTCTGAAAACAAATGAGACCCATAACACCCTTGCATAAGCTTTTAAAACATGGATCAGTGTAGCAAAAGGAAAGCTGTTTCCCCCCCGCCTCACCTTAATATATTTTTCTCTTCCTCCTCTTCTGAGAAAGCCTATATAGTGATGAGCACACACTTTACTGTTAGAGAATTCTGTTTGCTTTTCTAATCTGTTGAACCATTCCCTCATTTATATATTAAAGTCTATGTATTGATGAATACACACGTACACACACCACGCATACATACTTTACTGTTAAAAATTCTGTTTGCTTTCCTAATCTATTTAACCATTCATTCAAGAAGAGTGTGAGGCCATTACTGGGGAAGGGGGTGACAGTGCATTGGCCAGCAGAATACCAGTGACCAGGACTGAGTGGGGACTAAATTTAAGAAGCTAAAATGGCAAAAACAATTAAAATTTGAGGATGTCTCCCTAGAAAAACAGCAAGTGTAGGGATTTGCGCTTCATTTATACCAAAGTTGGAAAAGTCAGATTTAAGCCCAGGTCAGTTTTTACATTATGGATATTAAGTAAACAAGTGTATAGTTTCCATAGTGTATTTAAGCACTTTGCTGGTGGAAAGAAGCCTGGTGTTATAGTTTTCATGGACTTTCAGAAGCTATTCACGTTTATAAAAATGCACTGCTCTTACACACTCATCCTCTGAATCAAAATTTCAGTATATTCGACAAAACCTTGTACACAGAGCTACAGAACTTTTTGCACATCTAATTCCTCTACTTGTTCAGAAGCTTCTTAGAACCTTGAAATAGATCCCCTGCCTGAGGGCCAGTTCCTCTCTTGTTTTTCAAATGAGGAACTTTTCTGATCACCTTGACCTCTTCCCTCAGTTAACATTTCTTCCCAGAAAGTACAAAGATTATTCTGCTGCCTTAGGTCATTGTGACTAATTTGGGTTTTTCCTCTTCCTTTTTTTTTTTTTTTTTTGTGGAGGAGTGTAAAGATGATGCAGAATGTATCTAAAAGTTGTGGGATGATGTGGTTGAAGTGATTTAATTCTTCCTGTTAAAACAACTATTTTTCATTTTGGCAACATACCAAACCTAAAAAGAACAACCAATTTACTTTAAAAAAAAAAAAAAAAGACAGTTAAGACAAAGGATACTAAGCCAAGGAAAGGCAATACAGGTAATGCATTTGGAGGTCTAGGTCCAGGCCAACTCTCAGAGCTGCCTCTGTTTTCAGCCTCTGTTCTCACCGCTGCTCTCCCCCTCCCTTCCCTCAAAGATGAAGCCCACCTGCTTCCCTCAAGTCTTACCTCAGCCACCCCTCCCGCTACCCAGGGCAGAGAAGCCCATCTATTTATGGTCGCCCCCTATTTCCATCTCATATGCTGTTTTCTTCTGATTTTTATTTTTATTAGGCAAACAATCCACACTCATGAAAACAATTATAAACTGGAAGGTTGTGGGGTGATTTAGCAGCTTCTTCACAGCCAGCTCTGTGATTTTAGTGAGGATTTAAGGCCCAGTTTAGTTTCACATGTACAGCTTTTGGGCTGTCCCTTTCATGGTTCAATTGTAAGCAACGTCTCCCATCACAGATTAGGGGGTAAAGATTTAGAAGAAACTAATATGTGACCTCTCAGTAAATCAGTTGATAAGACTTAGGAAGTCATTTTAATTTATATTATTAACCTCACACTTTGAAGTTGTCTAAATTGGCTGAAAATAAGTATTCTTGGTGCCTTATTGGTTTATCCTTGCAAACCTTTGTCATGTTTTCTCGTAGTCATTTCCAGTGATAAGCCTGTGTGTGTATTGTGTGTAATTGTGAGCAATGTACAAGCTTAAATAACGTGCTGACACCACTGTTTCCAAGTGGGTATTCATTAGGCCGTTTCCTCCTGGGCTAGGGCTGCACTAATCCCGACACCGGCTGCCAGGAGAAAACCTCATGGAGCCCACACCGCACCTTAATAACAGCATCCGCGACCTGCAGTCTCAAGTACAGAATGGGAACCCCAGAGCTAGGAAATGTAGTTGTATATTTTAATGAACTGCTACCCCTGCTAAAGAGGCTTCTTTCACTTTTGTGCTCTACAGAAAGACCAAGGGGGGTAGGAGGGACAAAGCCTTGAATAACTGCTTTCTAACACCGAATGTGGCCAACAGGACAGAGAACATCACAAATCTAGGCAGGTGTGAGGTACAGTGGCTGAGGATTTCCTGCTCCCCCTGCATGCCCTCTCTTGCCTCCAAAGTCCGATCAAGGGATCCTGGGAAAGAAATACGCCTGGGTCGAGGAGGGTGGTTTTGAAAGAAAAAGCTACCAAGACATTAAAGCAGGGTGAATGAAGGGTAGGCAGGATGAAAGTAACTAAGTAACCTGGCTCAGAACTCTCAAAAGCTTCTAGCAGCTTGATGACAATTACAGGATTTATTTCAGTCTGTGGTACATCATTTGAAGACAATATTACTTCATGTTGTTACAAACTGTATGTATAGTGTGTATGTGTTGTGGGTGTGTATATAAATAATATATATTATATATATGAGAGATTTAGTGACTTTTGATACGGGTTTGGTGCAGGTGAATTTATTACTGAGCCAAGTGAGGCACATACTGAGTCAGTAGTTCGAGTCCAGGGCATTCAGTACTTTTCCTGATTTCCATGTGTGTATAGTGCCTGTCCCATGCGGTATTGTTAGTGTCATGTCAAATCCAGAACTCACAAAGCAGAGCCAGCGATATTTTATTTGTAGACAATCAACTAGAATCTATAAAATTATTACTGGCAGATGATTATAATTCCGGATCCCTAACACTAGCAAAAGGAAACCCAGAGCATCTTGATAAGAAGTTTTCTGTTTTTGTTTTGTTCCTGGAAGTCAGTAGAATAGCAGTTGTATGTGGTTATATTAGTGCCAAGATACTTAATTTGCTGACCTTATTATTTCAGAAAAAAAAAATTGTATGTATTATACTTGTGGGAAGTTAAAATAATGCTTTGAGATTTTTATCAAATATGGAGAGTAGTTATTTATGAAAAACAAAGAAATGTCTATTTTTGTTTCTTTGTTCCCAATTAATGTAGCTAAATTTTAAAGTGCATTAAAGCAATGGTAAAGCAAATAAGATGCTGTACAAGTAGTTTTCTCATGCTTTCATGGAGAGACACTGTTTTCTAAGAGTATCTGAAGGAGGTATGTGCATTCTAACTTCATGATCAGATTTCTCGGATGTACTTTGAATATAAGTGGCAACGTTTTTATTGATAATAAAATCAAAGAAATTCCAATCACCAGAAGGAGAACTAATGAAAACATGTTTTACCTGAATGAATATACTTCATAGGTTTCTCCTGCTGATCCTGTGATTGTTTCATGATTCACTTGAAGAAATGAAGGAAAATACACATAAGAACAGAGACATTACCTGAGATTGTGTTCTATTTTATCAACCCTCCATCTATACTCTGTACTGAAGCAATTTGGATAGAAGTGCTGCTGTTGTTGTGTGTGTCTGGTTTGCAGTCAGAAACTCCCAAAACTTCATCATTCAGCAGTTAGATCCACAACTTTGTATTAAGGTCTAAATACAAGTCAGGGAACCCAGCTAAGATAAGAGGATATATGGTTCTCCCTCTGTATTTGTGGGTCATTGGTTCCAGTAGTCTCCCTCCCCCCCGTGCCACCCCATACCAAACTCCATGGATGCTCAAGTCCCTTATAGAAAACGGTGCAGTATTTACATATAACCTACGCACAATCCTCCCATCTTCCCCCGCACCCTCCTTTATACTTTAAGTCATGTCTAGATTACTTATAACACCAAATACAAATCCTAAGTAAGTAGTTGTAAATATAATGCAAATGGTTGGTGGTGTGCAGCAAATTCAAGTTTTGCTTTCTGTAACTTTCTGAAATTTTTTTCCCTAAGTATTTTCAGTCCATGGTTGGTTGAATCCACTGATGCAGAACCTGTGGATACGGAGGGCCAACTGTAAATTGATTTAGAGTTGGCACTTCCCTGACAATCTGGACAGATGCTTAGTAAACCTGAGATAATTAATTTAGCATCAAAGTGAGTACTATGAGCATTATTAGATTGGTACATGTTAGGGCATTTGGGAGAACAGAGAATACAGCAGTTGAGCTGGATCCTGGTGCAAGAGCCACTGTGCCTTACCCGTCCAGGTCTCTAGTTGGCACATCTTCCCAATGCTTTCTCATTGTTCATTCCCCCCAGTGGAAAAGGGGGGCACTGTTGGACTTAGGAAGTTGGAGAAATAGGTAATAATGCTTCTTTTAGTGATTTAGTTACAGAGCTCTTACGTGCAACAGAATGAGAGGAAGTAGAATGGTTCTGTGCATAGATTTGGGAGCTAGACTGATTAGGGATTCAACTCCCAGCTCCATCATTCATGGGCTGTTGATCCTGAACAAATTACTTAAGCTCTTAGTACTTCGTTTGTGTACTGCATCTTATACTTTCTCATCTGTGAAAGGGGGATAATGATAGTACTTATATTTTAGGGTTGAGAGGATCTAAAAGATGAAATCAGGTTAAGGTAAGTAAAACAAGGAGGAAGCAGCCATTCAGGCATGGAATGGAAAGGGAATTGAAAGACTAGTTTTCAAATTTGTGTCTGCATAAGAATCATTTGGGCTTCCTATTAGAAATGTAGATTCCCAGGCTTCAGCTCCAGGAATTGAGATGAATTTGGGATCCAAGAATTAGGTCTTTTTGTTCTGTTTTAGTAAACTTTTAGAATGATTTTAGGTTTACAGACAAGTTGCAAAGATATATCCGTTTTGCCCTAATATTAACATATTATCATAGCACATTTGTTAAACTAAGAAGTCAACATTAACGCACTACTGTTAACTCCAGACTTCATTTGGATTTCACCAGATTTTCCACTGATGTTCTTTATCTGTTCTAGGATTCCGCGTTGCATTTAGAGAAGCTTCATTTCTTACAGGGACTTTCAGCCCATGAGAGGCAGGTGGTCTGGAGACCACATCTTGAGAAACACTAGGACATGTCAAGGGCTGAGGAAGGTCAAATTGCCCCATCCTCACCACCATCCTGGTGGTGGGGGTGTTGGATATAGAAATTTGATTTGAAGAGTTGGGATGGAATCCTCTCCCTTAGATGAGAGGGGTTACCTTAAGAAGTGAGGCATCTATTCCTAATGCCAGATGAAATGAGTTTTGGAGTTTGGAAGGTGGGGTTGCTGCCTAGCCTGAGGAGATACATCTAGGGATGTGGGCAGATCAGGGGAGTGAGTGCAGCAAATTGGGAACAACTACTTTGTGGGAACACAGGAGGGCTCAAGTAGTTGATTAAAGGGGATTACAAGGGGCCAGTTAGCCCGTGAGCCATAGAAATCCTGTATTTCCTGGAACCTGGTGATAGTGTTTTAGAAATGGCTCATAGTAGTAACCAACATCAAGCACTGCCACATTGGACACGAGCAGAGAGTCAAAGGGTGAAGCTGAGATGACCTTGTTGAGAGAGGGCAGTGGGAGGTGGACAAAACACTGATGCCCTGCGTTTGGAAGAGTCGGTTCCCACAGTGAGGAGATAAAGGGCCACCATCTGGGGAGCTAGAAGTAAAGGTCAGTAGAATTGAGAACGGTAAGATGAAGGAATAGATGTTGTAAGAAAAAGCTAGCAGAGTAATTTGAGGTCTTGAAGTAGAGATCGACATATTCTTGAGGACCTTAGGTTCTGAGGCTGTCACTGACTTTCTCTAATCACATTCAAATTATTTAGCTGCCCTCACAGCAGTTAAGTAA
Organism: Balaenoptera physalus; assembly: GCF_965194825.1. Classification (NCBI taxonomy): domain Eukaryota; kingdom Metazoa; phylum Chordata; class Mammalia; order Artiodactyla; family Balaenopteridae; genus Balaenoptera; species Balaenoptera physalus. The sequence goes on along the minus strand of NC_138885.1, from coordinate 110,021,064 downwards.
TCACCTAACCTGTTCCTTTTTTTTTTTTTTTTTTTCTTTAAAGAACATTCACCTCTTTTCATTTGACTCTGGATTTCTCTTAATTTCTATACTACTTCACTTTCCTGGTTCTTTCTGCATGTTAGCGATCCTAAACCATAAACTGGTATTCATAACATTTCTTTCACATGAAGTACATGTTATCTCATCTGCCAAACCCATTTAAAACGGACTAGTGGAAATTGCCTCAGAAGCCAAACAGATTGCACCTGTGTACAAGGGACCAGGTGTCTCTGAAGGGCTCCTAGATCTTTTGTATTCTTGCTGGCACGGTGTCAGGCTGGCCAGGCTGGTGAGTGGCTAACAGTTAAGATTTTAGGTGATCTAATCCTTAACTTGATAGATGCTGGGTGTAATCTACAGATTCTGCATAGAAATTAGCACTTACCCCTGGGAGAGCCCCTACCAGCTGTCAAGTGCTTTACCAAATAGCTCTATACTCAAGAATGCGGCTTCTGGGTGAGGGAACAGTCGTAGTCATTTTACATGTGGTTAGAGAGAAGTCTTGGGTGATGAAAGATTTTAGCTAACCTACACGCTATAGGTAAACATTTCCAAAAACATTGCATAACCTGAATACAGAGTGAATTGTTTTCCAGTAAATACTGGCTTCAGCATTTTTCAAAAATCAAGGAATGGTATATTTTATAGAATGGGAAAACTAAGAAATGAAATTTGACCTGTTGTAAAACTAGGATTTAGTGCTGTTGAATTTCAAGAATGGGCATACAGGGTACATTAGGAGTAAATGTGAAAGCATAGGGTCATGATGGAATCTGATACAGGGTGGAAAAAATTTCTCTTAACCAGAAACACTGGGCCCTAAGAAGTTGTCTTAGGGTCAACCACATGAATTTAACATACAAAAATGGCAATTTAATTTGGTTCAAACATACATTTCAAACTTTTGTCTTTTCCTTGTAAAGAATAAAGTTCAGTTCACGGTATACCAGAGTTAAAATTGCACAGATGTCAGTATTCCAATAGAGAAAAATAATTTTTCTTAAAAAGCGAAAAAATAAAATTTGAGTTCAGGTAGTCAGATATTCTTTTATAGTCTTACTACTTTAGGGAACAAACCCTTCCTCGGTATAAAAATCTGGAAAAACATGCCATAGTTGCCACCCTATTAATAACTAGTTTCCATGCCCCATATTTGTTGGAGAACCTACTTTGTGATGTTTAAATTTTTACCTTAAGTTGCCTCAATTTCCCATTTATTAAAATGGCTGTATTGCCTCTAGAATTAAAGCTGAAGGGGAAAAGCAATTTTTAGCGATTCCCCTTATTCTACCAACTTGTTCTTGAAGCTACAGTCATGCCCAATGTTCCTACCCCCAATTTTTTTTTTTTCAAACCTTCGACCACTCGAGATATGTCAGCATTTCTGCTTAGTAACTGGCATATTACTACGCGGTGCAAACTATTGATATAAACAGTGACTTGTGATCGATTTTTTTTCCCTTCTGTACTAAATCAGATCATTTCTCCTCATCAGCAACTTAACAAGAACAAAGTTAAAGATGTGACCTTAGGAAGGTAACTAAGGTGGAGGAAATACTACGGCAATACTATCAGGACTGATGGAATATTGCTCAAGTGCAGTGGCTAGGGTCTAAAAGAAACTTGAGAGATCTGGTATATTTCCAACTGAATGTTAAGTGAAATAGCATGTTAAAGTCAAATTACGTGGCTTGTTTAAAAGTCACCCTCTTAACAGCAACCACAATTCTACTGCTTCCTGTTCTTCCATTTTCTTTCCTGTTCAATTGCTTGAAACCCTCAAACAACAAGTTCTGATTCTACAGTATTCCTGTAATTCCTTTCTCTGTGGATTTACCTACTTTTATCTTTCAATGTGCATTTCCATCTTGGCACCATAACAAACAATTCAAAAATGCCATCTAATGCATTATGCCACTGAGCACTGTAGCCAGTGATTTTAAGTGGACTAGATTATCTTCAGGTTGAAAAGAGCGTAAGCTGAAGAAATAAATGTCTACATCTTAACTAAAGGCAGGGGTCAAAACAACTTATGAATGGTTAGTTGGAAAATGCTTTAAGGCCCGACTATCAGAGCTGACTGAAAACATTTGAGTTAGGCAGAGTTGTAATGTTATGTGAACAGTGAGAAGTGTTACAAACACAGTAGCCATATATTTTAATTAAAACAGAGTTTATTAGCTTTTCTTTTAATATAAACATGAGGAAGAAAAACCACATAAGTTGTAGCATTCTTTTCAAAATAAAACTGCAATCAGTACTTGAATTTCCAAGCTCCAAACTCCATAAACAATATTTTTTGAGGTGGTAGATTGTAGTATTTTATATACCATAATTTATCATTTATGTCTCTGTCCCTTAAAAATGATGGAACCTGCAGCACTCAGTATAATGTGAAGCCTTGCTATAAAGAGAGAAAGTACTTCTGGCCCAGAAATGCTTTGTTTACAGGCAAAATTCCTAGGATTACATTTGAGAAGGTAGGAGGAGAAAGATTTCACATAGTTGAGAACACTTTTTTTTTTTTTTTTTTTTAATATTTCAAGTTTAGGTGACATCGTTACCAATCTCCAAAAAGACTGATTACTGGACCTCCCTGCCTTTTAAAGCCTGAGGTAAGGGTTCCTAAGGTTTATATGTTTCCTCTTACATAGAACTTGAAGTGAGACACCTACAGCCAGGTTAACACACAGGATAGAAAAGCTGTTTCGTATCACTTACTCTCCTGTCACTACTACTAGGGTCCAGTTCTTTTCAATTTATTACATGTGAATTAACACTGTTGTTCATAATTCCTTCACCAAATCTAGAAAAAAGAAACTTAGGTGATCAAGCAGGTAAGCAGCCCAGCCTTGCAAAGGACTATTTTAAAAAGAGGAGGGGAGGTATCCCCTCAAGTCTTAGTGCAATTTTAAGCTTTGATACTTGTAGAAGTATAAATGCCACAAACTTACGAAACATCATTTGAAAGTTTAATCGAATTTCTTCTAAACTCATTTAGTTTTGTAAATTTTAAACGTTAAGCGTTTATTGTTTTATTTTTTATTTTTTAAAATTTATGTATTTATTTATTTATGGCTGTGTTGGGTCTTCGTTTCTGTGCGAGGGCTTTCTCTAGTTGTGGCAAGTGGGGGCCACTCTTCATCGCGGTGCGCGGGCCTCTCATTATCGCGGCCTCTCTTGTTGCGGAGCACAGGCTCCAGACGCGCAGGCTCAGTAATTGTGGCTCACGGGCCTTCCCAAGCCAGGGCTCCAACCTGTGTCCCCAACAAGAGAGCCTGCGACAGTGAGAGGCCCGCGCACCGCGATGAAGAGTGGCCCCCGCTTGCCACAACTAGAGAAAGCCCTCACACAGAAACGACCCAACACGCCATTAAATAAATTAATTCATTTAAAAAAATAAAAAATAAAAAAATAAAAGCTTAATGTTTAAAATGTACAAAAGTAAATGAGTTTAGAAGAAATTCGATTAAAGTTTCAAGTGATGTTTTGCCAGTCTAGCATTTATACTTCTGCGACACTGTTCTGGAGTATCCAAGCACACTATATTAAAGCTTAAAATTGTTCTAAGACTTTTGGGACACCTTCTATTTCATCACCGGCTTGTTAATTACTGGACCACCATGTTGGCTGGAATTATGAAAATATCCTTTAACACAAGTACATAACAAAGAGGAAAATCATCACAAAATCAGAAGCACCATTATAGTTAACAAGAAATGCAGCACGGACCCAATAGAAGGAAATAACCTACTTTCTCTGTTTATGATCGCAAACATGCTAATATGCTAATAAGTACTGCCTGCAAAGAATTTGGATGACATGTGTTATTCAGCAGCTTTTTGGTTTAAATTGATTGCCAATAATGACTAGCAGCTTCAATGATATAGTAGGGAGGAAGAACCCTGCAAAACCTAACGATGCTACAACAGTCTGTTCCGAAGTTTGGCTTTATGAGTTGTTAGGAGTCCCATGTTTTTTTTTTGTTTTTTTTTTTGTGTTTTTTTTCTTTTTTGTTTTTTTTTGTTTTTCTTTTTTGTTTTTTTTTTGTTTTTTTGTTTTTTTTTCTTTTTTTGTTTTTTTACTTTTTTTTTTTTTTGGAGTCCCATTTTTTGATGGTAATACTGCACTGATTCTAAAGGAATATGCAGCAGTATGGGACAGTGAGGTAAGAAAAACATAGAAGTTATATAGCTAGTGTCTTTAAAGTCTAAAAATTTAAACTATTAATTAAAAAACCTCACATAGCTCACAGCTATCAGATATCTGTGCGTGGATTGGGAGCAGATATCTGTGCGTGGATTGGGAGCTTTTAGCTTTGGAGTGGTTTTTGTAACTCTGTTTACAATAAAAAGGACAGAAGAGCGTGTTACATTGACGAGGTCCCGTTCTTTCCTATGAGCATAATCTTCGCTTGTCCATGAGTCTCTTGAATTCAATGTCTTTCTTTAAGGTGAAAATACTAACTTTGCTGGTTTCTGAGCAGGAGAGGTGATATTTCTCCAGTCTTTGTTTCGAGGGGTTTATGATGTTACAACCCCTCACTTCTCCCTTAAGAGAGGATGGCATTGGAGCGCCGAATACCAATGAAATGATCAGCGCTGAAAGACCTTCTCATAGCAGCTCTACACACGTCTTTGTATTTGTCGTCACACAATCTGGAAATGGCCTAGGAAAGTCAATCAGGTAGAACATAGGTATAATTAGGGGGGAAAAAAATGTTCGGACCTTAAAAAAACAAAAAAAGCATCATTGATAAGCCACACATCTCCATTCGTTTAGATAAGTTCATAGTTACTGCTACTTTGGATAGCTGATATCTACACTAACTGACAGTTCCCTAAGGTAATAACCTTTAAGGGCTATGATTAGATTGCTGGGGCAAGGGGTAACTTGCCCTAATAACTTAGAGTTACTTAAAAATTGGCTTCCTAATGATAGGCTCCTAATAGCAATATCATCTGTTACCTACACACGTGATCCTTAAACGTAATGGACATACACTTGGGCAAAATCAGTGTTTACTCAGCTATTCAACTTCTCTTCAGTTTTCATTAGTTATTACATACTCTAAGAAAATTTTAATCAGGTAGGTATGTGCTGAAGGTAGGAGAGGTCTAATGACAAGCGCTGAAAGGTGCTATTTCACTTGCACATAAATTATGGTAGAAAAACATCTTATTCTAAAGTACCACCAAGGTACCACAGAAAGTATCAATTTTAAATGTGTTCATTTCAGTTGTGAATTTTGCTGTATACCCACCAAAAATCATAAGCCATAAGTATTACGTTGTTCCATGTACGTTACCATTTATATTAAAAACTCATGTACTTTCTACATCCAGTATCTGAATCCACATTATACCTTCCAAGTATAGGTCTCTCAGGTTAGCCACGGATGCTTTGTCTAATAAACTCATGGGACTGAACTGTGATACACACACACACACACACACACACACACATACACACACACACACACACACACGAACTGCAAGCTGAGTAAAAAACAGTTAAGAGGGAATTCCCTGCTGGCGCAGTGGTTAAGAATCCGCCTGCCAATGCAGGGGACACGGATTTGGGCCCTGGTCCGGGAAGATCCCACATGCCGAGGAGCAACTAAGCCCGTGCGCCACAACTACTGACCCTGCGCTCTAGAGCCCGTGCTCTGCAACAAGGGCAGCCACTGCAATGAGAAGCCTGCGCACCACAATGAAGAGCAGCCCCCGCCCGCCGCAGCTAGAGAAAGCCCGCGTGCAGCAGCGAAGACCCAATGCAGCCATAAATAAATAAATACATTTATTTATTTATTAAAAATATCAAGACAGTAGAAATAGTCCAAAACATCAATTATTAAAAAAAAAACAGACAGTTAAGAGTGGTAAGTAGATTCTGTAGGTACATCTGATTAGGGATACAATTTTAAGAAATTATTCATGTATGGTTATATGTAAGTGTAGAGGTTCAAATGGAAAACCATTAAGAACAGATTAAATATGATTGAAAGTATTCTGAATTATGGTTACAGAAGAGACAATTTTTTTTTTTATAATGTGGGATCCCTGTATAAACCATAAAAGACACAGGAAATATGATGCCAACGGGTCAATAAGCTCTTCAAACTGTTAACAGCTTTCCATTTTCCTAATCACTGCTTAATATAATTTAGCTACAGGTGTGGCTTCGGTGGCTGACAGAAAACCCCAGTTAGTGATTTCACAGCCTTACCTCTAAGTTCTGTGCTCTTTCTTTGCTAAGAGGAGTGAATAGAACATTCAGGTTGTTGTCATCTGCTAAGGAGCGAAGGTCAAAGTAGTATTTGGCATACACACTGAAAGGAACATTAATATTAAACTGAAGTAGCTCCACGAAGTGCCTTTCCATCTCATTCCTGGGGGAGGAGGAGAAGACAAAACCAACACAGGACAATTTTAGTCAACTGGGCTATCTTCAAAAATACCATTCTGAGCTACTAGGATGGCTCTAAATACTGTTTTGAAACCAATAATGGCTACCCAGCTGGATTAATACCCTAATGTGCAAACAAGGTACAGCTATTTGTGGTCCTTTCTGCGTCCCAGCACTTTGAGTCTGGGACAAGGGGGAAGAGGTCATGGCCCTCTTATGCACTCATGCTGCTGACTCAGGGGCTCATTCTTCAGAGTTCCATTAGTGCAGCTGTACGATTCATGCTCCACACTCACTCACGAGGCCCCGCTCTAGTGATCAGTTGAAAGGAATGATGTATGCTGTTTATTAGCTCTGAAGAACTTGCAGACATTTTCACCGGGCTGGTGACAGGAAGGGGCTTACTGAAGTAGAGACGAGCCAACAAAAGGAGTGGGCACATCACCACGGCAACAAATGGATCCATCGAGAGCCACTGCTATTATCTCTGAGGGGGGAAAACTCTTGAGGCAACAAGGATTCATCTCAAGTAAATAAATAAATAAGCTACATTCGATGGGAAAGGGAATCCCCCCACCCCCACCCCCACCCCGTGCATGGGGCTGTGTCAAAGGGCATAATGCAAGTTTCTGTTCACCTTAAAACCTTACTAGGGTGAGTTGTCGTCACCATGACAGGACAGGATGCACTTTTTAAGCTTAGGAAGGCAGTAAGATTATGTCTCAGCTAGACTAAACCCACTTTACGATACGACCTCTGATAGAGCAGTTGTTGCCCCCGGTGTTAGGAGAGCAGCCCAGAATGTTCAGACCTACCGCCCCTTGCCAGGACAGACTGCACACGCCCACAGAGGGCGAATTCAATGAAGTGGGAAAGTAGAGTGCTGGGAGCAGGCTTCTGCTATATGACCATATCCAGCCATTTGCTTGCCAAATGTTTAAGTAAATAAATATAAAGTTAGAGTAAATCTTACCACTTTTCACAGCAATCACTTTAGAGAGTTGATTAGATAAAAATGATAAATACCCAAACAAACATGCAAGTGGCTTATTTTACAATACATTTGGTTTCTTGGTTTTCAAGTGTTAATATTTTATCCATTGGATAAATCAACAAATGCTCCATGTTCTCCTGTATGGAGAGCAGAGTATGAGCAGAAATGAGGTTTCTCATTTGTTGAACTTTAAACCTAACTGAACCTACTTCCAAAATTAATTTCCTGTTCATACGGCCAGAAGTCTATAGAAATGTAAATCAGATAATGTTTTGATAATCAGCTAATCAGGACTTAATTTACTACAGGAATAAATGCACTTCACTATCCCTTTTATATTTTCTCCACTAATACATTTTAATTGTGTGGAAATACAGTACTTCATAGGATTAACATGTCTATTAATAGAGCTTTAATCACTGAAGAAAAGCATTATGCCTACAGAATATGCATCTTCTGTGTTTTTTGCTGTTTGTAAATGGCTAGGTGGCTGAAGAGCCTACCACTTACAGGCGCAGCAAACTGTCTGAACAGCAGCTGCTCAGTTTAACTTACTCTTTTGAAGGGAAATATATATTTAACAAGACACAGAGATGTTAGAAAGTGTTAAGGAAAAGCTGATAGACAGCAATTTTTCAATTCAGACTCAAAATGAGACCATTACAAATAGTAGTCAACAGCAGAGGGATGAAACAAATGTGTATTAAACACTTTGTTGTAATGCTTTCCAACTCCCAAAGATCATAAACAAAAGCAGCCTATTATAAACATAACTCCTGGTGATTCTCCGTTCTACACAGAAAAGCGTTGTTTAGAATTAGTTTCTTCATAGCTGGACAGTGCCGCCAATGCTCCTGGGCTCAATGTCTATGAACACCCACACGTTTCCCTGCATGTTCTCGGATGTTGTACCTGGAACCAGAGCCCCAGTCAGCTCAGCTGCAGATTCTGAGAAAATTTCAGCTGCCATCATGGCAGGGATGGTGTTCACGATTACAAATTTTCCTTCCTTCAAGGGACCAGTTCAAAGACTGATGATAGTGTTGGTCAACGTCACTTTAGTTTCTGCAACTTCCAAAAGTACTTCTATTCATTTCAAATTCATTATCTGCTGTTCCACTGTTTGCTAAGATTGCTACCAGCAATATCACCACGACCACCTGGTTTACATGATCACCAAAGTGGGCATTTTCACCAAAAGCCACTTTGACAGCTACTGACAGTCACTGGTCCCTTCTCTTAGTCACAGCTTTCCTCGCTTCAGCTGTAAATATGCACTTTGGTAATTGTGAATTATCTAGGGTAAGGGGCAAAGGTAACAAAAACAAACTCTTGCCCCTGCCTGCCATCTTGATCGGCCTCTGCTGTCCAATATAATCAAGAGGTGTCCTTTCACATTTTCCTGAATGCCACCCACAAAGACAGGTTCACTGGCAAGCGGGCACTTCGAGAGTCTGCTGGAATTACCTCTCTGGCTCATCCTGCTTCCCACCCTTGGGGCCCTTCACCAGAGCCAGATTGGAAGCCTGGCGTTTCATGCCAATGTGAGCGTGCCATCTGTGAGGAGAACCTGCCTAGTTAACTCAAGGCCCCACAAAGTGCCGCTGTGTTTGCTGAGTGCCCTGGGTGAGGCCCCAGGGATGCTTCCCGGACGACCTGAGAGGTAGGTGTTTCCTAGCTCAGCAGACTTTAGGGGAGGAGACAGGAACACAGGGATCTGAAACCTTTATATGTGGCTACCTGTACATCATAGTTTCTGTAACAACAGAACCTCAGATAAAAAGGAGAAAAAGACCAGCAAAAGCAAATACACAATGTGTGACTCAGGTTGAAATTATAACCTGTCAGTAGTCTAGAGGCCCTAAGACCTTAACAGTGGCCACTTGCTTCAAAGACCAGGCATGTGCCCCTTAAAAATGGACTGGACCTGGTAGACAGCTTTAAGAAAGCTGTCAAGTTACTTACTGTACCATGTTGCTCTGGTAGTGAGCTTGTAAAATGTTTGGCAAAAACCACCAGAAAAATAATTTCAATTTCTCAAGCAGAATATTACAACAATAACACATCAAGACCTACCAATGAATGAGGGGAAATACAAATTGTTATACTACAGCTAGATAGAAAGAAGGCTGTAATTTTATGTCTATTTCAGCTCTCTGCACAAGGTAACCTTTCTTAAAATGTAACATTTCGTAAAAATGTAAACTTTATGAGAGCAAATGAGGTATTGGAAAATGGTTAGAAAGTTCACGGTAACCTTACAAACTCACATGTCCTCAACTGTAACGTCCTTGAGGATCTGGCAGTCGTCCACATTCCATACAGCCCGATCGTCCCAAAACTCGGAGGCAAGAAGAATGGCTCCCAAAACAATTCTTTTCCAGTTAGTGGGGCAAATGTCGATCTCAGCATAAGTTAAAAGCCTTTCTAAGTAAACCTGCAAAAGTAGAGCACTGATCTTTGATTTTCGTTCAGTTTAAGTGCTGTGATAAGAATTGTTAGGAATGACAGATTTCATCTCTTTTTGACACCCCTTTTATTCCTAGGTTCTACAAAGACTTTGCTCAGCCAAGCCAAGGCCAGAGGCCAGGTCACAGTTGTAAGTCAGATATTTCTGTGAGTCTGATATTTCTACTCTGCCCGTGTGAATTTCCAACCCAATTTTGGTCACAGGAATGAAAGGACATCTCAGCAAAGGGCATTCTAAAGACACGCATTGTATTATTACCTTCCCACTTGTCAAGGGCAGCACATACAGCCCAGTGTCGACTTCAACTGTTCAGTAAATGCTTGAGTGCCTATCACGTGCAATGTTAACTACAAGACTGGTGGTGGTTGCATGGCGATTTTACATAACGCTTGAGTGTGTAAAATTCTGGTAAGACTGAGCACATCTTTACCTTCTCTTCAGAGTCAGTCACCAGTCCTTTTGTGGCATGAACTTGAAGATAAAAACTGGTGGTCAAGAGAGCCTCCCAGTGGCTGCTGCGTGGCACAGCAGGACAGGCAGTACAAAGGGGCTTTACAACTGTCAAGTATTCCCATATTTTAGTGCCTTTTGAAGGAACACACATGCATACAAAGGGTAGTCCTTTTCATAGCCCCAATTTTTCACATCTCCATTATCATTTCATTATTCATTTCTGTCTTACATAATCTGCAGCTTAGTCAATTCTTTTGGTTTTAAGGTGGGAAGACCTGCCTGTGTCTGTATCCCTGGGGCTCCTCTAAACCTGCCGGTTTGTGAGATGATTTCACGGTTTCTTTTACATGTATCAAATGTCTACCCTACAAAGAACTGGATGGAGTTAACAGCTGAGCAAAGATTAGAGAGGTAAGCTGTGATTTGTTGTTACCTCTGTAGAAGAGTGTATATGCCATTTGACAAAAAGAAAAATGTCCAGTTTGAAAGAGTCTGTTTACTCTCTGAAGGGTTATCAGATTGACAGCTCAGATTCGCCCATGCCCTCCAAACTCTACTGTGTTTTCAAACACGGGTATTGAGATTATATGTTCTTAGTGAAATTCGGCTCCCATTCCCCAAAGAACTCAGCACTCTCTAGTACCCTAAGAACGACTCTCCCCGCAAGGTTCAACTCTCTACTTTATGGGACTCATCAGAGGCACTGAAACGACACTGGCAATCTCTCAACTTCCTCTCACCTTTGTACTGGCAAACTTGGTACACGTGCTGATATTCATTTATCCCACTTGCCCTCCTGTCTCGGAGGAAGCGAGATTTCTTTCTTTTCACTGAAGCTAACTCTCCTATGAATGAAGTTGATCCCACCTCACTTCTGCAGAGCACTGTGCCCACAGTTAGTCTCCTTTTGAACAACTTCTCCCTGTCAGAGGCTTCCTCCAGTGTGAATGCTTCCATGTCCCCAGCCTGTCCCCCACTGCCCCTAGACGGCGTCCTCAGGCCTGAGGCCAGCTCCTCATCTCCCATCCTCTCCTTAACCCACTTCAGTCAGCCTCCTGCTGCTACCACTCTACAGAGACTACTCTTGCCGTGGTCACCGGTGCCTTCACACAAACAACCCAGAGCTCTTCGTCCCAGAGCTCCACTCCCCAGGCCTTCCCTCATAAATGAAAGAGCACTGCCACACGCCCAGTCGCTGAGACCAAAAACCTGCACTTGAGTGTATCCTGCTCCAATCTGTTAGGACTTCTTGTTATCTCTACCTTCACTGGTACCCTGACCGCTTTTCTGTCTGTCACTTCTGACTTGTATCGCTGCCACTGCCTAACTTCTCTGCCTCCCAACAGACTACAGTCTGTTCTCCCCAAAGCAGCCAGGAGAGCCTCTTAAATTAAGAGTACTTTATGCGCCTGCTCCAGATCTGCCAGAGGCTTCCCATCAAACAAATACCTTCTTCCCGTGGCCTGCAAGTTACGAGGCCCTGTGCGGTACGGCCTTGTCCTTCCGTGACCTCATCACCTATGCTCTTTCCCTCATTCCCTGCTCGGATCACAATGGCCACCTTGCTTTTCCTTGAACACACAGAACAAGTTCCTGTCTCAGAGCCTTGCACTTGTCCCCTCTGCCCGTAATGCCAGCGTACCTGATCTTCCTCAGTTCAGCCAGGTCCTGGGTTCAAACATTACCTCTTTAAAGAGGCTCTTCCTGAGCTTTCTAGTAAGCCCCTCTAATCACTTTATCCCTTTACCTTGCTTTCTCTTCATGGTTTTTACCACCACTTGAAATAGTCATCTTTTAAAAAACACTCATTAAAAAAAAACACTTATACTTTGCTATACACCTGAAACTAACACAACACTGTAAATCAACTGTACTCCGATAAAAAAAAAAAAAAAAAAAAATTTACGTCTTCCACACTTGCTCCATAAAGGCGAGAACTTTATTTATCCAACTTGTTCTCTCCTCCACCCCCCACATGTAGAAAAGTGACACAGAGTAGGTATTCAGTGACATGGTATTTATGACATGAGCAACTTCTTGGTAGCATTTAGCGTTTGGACCATACTCTCCTTCTTGAACCTCTCCTGGTGTCTCTTAGGGTTCTCTGCTGGGTTTCCTACCACTGTAGCCACTCCTCTGGGGATCTGTCCCTTAAGTGCTGACAGTCTCTAGTAGGATCTATCTTCTACCCACTTTTTATTTTACATACTTTCTCTGCATTTTAACAGCTACACTTAATTCCCTCCCTCTAGCTCAGATTCATGCTCCAATCCCATATATTCAAATGATTACTAGACACTGCCATTCTGCTGTCTCGCAGGTACATCAAGCTTAACTTGGCTACAAAGAAATGCCCCTCTTCCAACCCAAATACTCTCCTTCCTGCATTTCCTAGCTCTCCATATGCAAGCACCATTCCTGCCTCTCTCAAGCATGTGCTAAGCACTCCAAGTGGCCTGTAGCGCCAAGAAAAGGCCTGTGTCTGATCCAGTACCCACTGAGGGGTCTCTTTTCAAAAGGACAAGCCTCCTGTCCTAAATTCTGCCTTGATAGGAGCAGGCAGTGAGTGGCCTAAGTATTCCTTCCCTGCAGACCACGCAGCTGACTTTCCCCCCTACAGGTTTGCTATAGGGAGGAGTAAAACAATCCCAACTACCTCTCACTTGAATATGATTTATTATTCAAATGATAAAATCTTACCATAGGAATTAGGAATGGATGACAAAAAGGTCCTTACACAGCTGTAGCTTAGCAGGCTAACTAGAGTAAAGCCTTCTGAAGTCCTACTGGCACCCTAGTCCTGGGCAACTTCACATGCAGGCAATAAGAGGACAGCAGGGATGGTTAACACCATTATCCATTATCCAAGGAACAGAGAACTGAGGGCAGTAGTTCTCAGTCAGGACACACATCAGAACTGCCTAGGCAGTGCAGTCTGGGACTCAGCTTCAAACTGCCCGGAACCTGTTTCTGCCTGTGGACCAGAGCGCTCAGTGATTGCCCCGCCCCACCACCACCACACGCGTCGTCTGTGTGTGCGTGTGTGCACTGTGCGTGCGTGTGTCCCCTCAGGTGTGGAAGGAGAAACCAGAAATCTCTCCTGCTGCCTTTAATAGCAATTGTTTTGTGATGAGAAAAGCAATGGCAACGTTTTAAATCATAATGATGATTAAAGCTCAAATGTGTATACTTTACTTTCTTTTGATAGGTTTCTCTTAATAAAGTTCTAATGATCGTTTCAGGAACCTACTTTCATTTGGGAAAAACAGGACCATACCATGTGTACAAGACAGAAATTTCTACAGATGCTTTATGAAAGAAAAAATATCTTACCAAAGTTACTACTGCACCTTCAGCAGTTAGCTGTGCGGCACTAGAAAGAGTATGAACAAATCCGTAAATGAATTTGTGTTCAGGATCATGCTCGAAGTATTCCTCTGGAATCTTTTCTCGCTGAAGGGAGAAAAAATGCAATTTAAGTATCCACGGAAGAAAAATACTTAAAAGTACCCTTAAGATAGCAGTCTTCACACTTGGGCCCACGTGCCCCTTAAAATAATTCTGATTGGGTGACATGTCTTGTAGTCTTTTAAATCTAAACAATGGGATCCTAAAATACCACAGTGATCCAGTACTCACCACCATTCATTAAAGAAAAATACAGGCACAACCGCAGAAAATTTATGTATTTCCACGTTCCTCCCCACAGAATTCTAACCAAATGTAAACTATTGGGTTGGCCAAAAAGTTCATTTGGTTTTAAGTAAAAATAAAAGACACAGTTTTCATTTTCACCAAGCATTTTATTGAACAATATATTCACTAACCAAACAAACTTTTTGGCCAACCCAATACTTTTAGGCTCAAAAGTCTTGCTGATCACCATATGTCATACTTTTCTGTAGTCAACTTTGAAAACACATTTCCAGTGTCCTGTAACCATAAGGCTCTAAGAATGTGCTGTCCTGTACAGCAGTCGCCAGCCACGTGTGGCCACAGAGCACCCGGAGAAGTGAATTTTAAAACTTTGTCATTTTAATTCGTTTAAAATGTAAACAGTTTTCTAATTTTCTTCTTAGAGGCCTTATCATATTAGGTTTATTTACAAATATTTATATTGTTTGATGCTATGGAACATCATCCTTTAAAAAGATACATTTTCTGTTACTTGGGTATGTTTACTTACCTGCTCACTATTCACACAAAGTGCAACTCGGTTCATATCCATCAACCCCTTATACAACACGCCTTCGGGAAAATGACTAGACACAACATGGCGTGGGGAAGAAGACTTAAAGGAAGATGAATTTGACTTCGAGCTGGAGGAAGTAATTTTCTTCTAGTAATTAATTTCAAAGCAAATCAGCATGAAATAAACACAACTGTATAAGAGAAAAATACCACTTCAATAAAACTGACACTTACTGTGAGTGGATGTAATCTCTCATCAAAAATATCCAAGGATCTATCTGCAACTCTATAAAATAAGAATGTGCATTTAAAAAATTAATTCAGGACTTACTATCTTAGTAAAATATCGGCTAGGAGTAGAGAGAGGGGTAGAGGAAGCTTAACCTTCAACGAAGCAAACAGTTTTATAAATTCTTCTCCTGGATTCCACCCTTAGAAAGGTTTCCTGACCTATTTTTACTCAGCACATCAAGTTCTGTGAAACCTTTTCTACAACAACCAGCCAGAGTTGCCTCTATAAGCACTGACCCTCCCTAACAGGCAATGCTAGTAAACCAATATATTTTCACCCCTCTAACCTCACACTGGAATATGCAAGAACATTTTATGAAGCAGTGGTGGTGGGCAATAAATTCTTCTCACTTCAATCAATGTGAATATGAGATTCATGGTTTTTTCCCGTTTTTTTCTCTTTAGTTCTTTATATCCTTATTGTGTATTTCTTCTTGTCTCTTTTAAATAGTTTGAGTTAAAAATGTAATTGTCTTTTTATTTTAAAAGAAACCAGGCTTTTTAATTTAAAATTTCACCACACTAATACACTGCGCTCATTTGAACAGCGGTTCTCTAAATGTGGTCTGCAGGCCTCTGGGATTCTCCCCTATCCCCTCCTTCAGGAGGCCCAAGAGGTCAAAACTGCTTTTATAAGAATACTAAGACACTACCTGCCCTTCACATTGTGTGACATTTGCTATGGATGTATAAAAGCAAAAGTGGGTAAAACTGCTGGTTTCTGAGCATGAATCAAGGCAGTGGTACCAAACTGAATTAGAAGTCATTCAATTATTCACTGCCACTTGCAGTTAAAAAATCTGCTTGAAGAACATCCTTGATAAAAGAGTAAAAATTAATAGTGTTCTTAAACCTTGGTCCTTCTTTTTAATATTCTGAATAAGTGGAAAGTATGCATTAAGCACTTTTACATACTGAAATATGGCTGTGTTAAGGAAAAGCACTTGTGACTTGGCGGTAAGTCATTTTTTTCATAGAACACCATCTTTATTTGAAACACTTTTTTCATCGAACACCATCGTTATTTGAATGTACAACTGACACAGTCATTCTTTCAAAAATGAACAAAGTGAGCCTGTCACTTCAAGGAAAATAACTCTAAAGTTATTTGTTGCCAATGATAAAATTCAAGCCATCAAGCTAAAAATATCAGGAGTTTTGGAAAACTTCTACCTTCGATTGTGAACTTGACAACTTCTCAACACTTAAAAGACTTTTCTGGTAAGACTGGTGGTGATACTAACAAAAGTGAGTTTTTGACACTGTCTAAAGAAATGTGAACCAATACTTTCCAAATGACCAATGTATAATATTATAAAGTCAGGTACAGGTAAAAAGATCTACTCAGTATGCATGACAGATCAATGGGTATTAATTTAACATAGTATTTATTACAAGTTCATTGATATGATTTAGAATTCCATTTTAACTAATTTAAGAAACTAGCACATGCAGACTTTTGGTACAGTATCAAAGAATATACCAAATTATCTGAAGGCTTTAAAAATACACCTTTTTCCAACTATATATCTGCAAGCGGCTGGATCTTCTTCATATTGTTTCTTCAAAACAAATGACTGAAGACAGAATAGATATGAGAATCAGCTGTCTTCTATTGAGGAGATACTTTTCTCTCAATATTTTTTGTTGTGGAAAATAGTTATTTTTCATTAAAAAAAATGATTTATGTTGAACACTGGGGTTCCCAATCAGGGGTGATTTCGTCCCCCAGGGGACTTCTGGCCATGGCTGGAGACAGTTTTGGTTGTCGTAATGTGGAGGGAAGAAGGTGCTACTGGCATCTAGTGAGTAGAGGCCAAGGGTGCTGCTATATATCCTATAACACACAGGACGACACCCCACAACAAAGCATTATCTAGCTCAAAATTTCAGTAGTGCTAAGGCACACCCTGTTTTAATATACAATGAATTTAATTTTTTAAATTCTCAATTTCAATTTCTAATACAGTAAATTATCAATATAACCCATATAAACAAATACTCTTTGGGATGCTCAGTAACCTAAGAATTAAGGGTCCTAAGAGAAAAATAAATGATTCACTTCTATATTGTAATAAAAGCACTCTAATAATAAAAGCTTATGCCAGTAACATCTATAGTTATTACCTAACACTAAACTTGATACCTTGTAAATTAATTAGCTGGAATAACAAGATAGGTTTCAAAAGAGCTCACCTGTTCTTGATGTGGTAATATATTGCTAAGGTCATACTGTGGAGGAAAAAAAATACATTGTCATCACTGATTTTTATCATATCAGGCCTGAAGACATTTTTAAAAAGGGGTTAGCAAGGAGGGAAGACCTTCCAGAGGCCCAGTGGCCCCGAAATCCTCGAATTCAGAACAGTACCACATGGGTGCTTTCCCCCTTGTTTTAGGTTCTTCAGCTTTTAGCAAAATTAGGAGACCCAAAATGCTAGATATGCTGTTAGAAGGCATGTTTTGGTTGATTATTATAATATATAAATTATTACATATGTCCCCTGTCATTTGTCCTTCTACCCACAAAACCTTCTGTCCTGTACAAGTTATATCTATCTATACACATGCTTAAATTTAAGCCATATAGTAGTTTGTGTGTGGGTGTGTGTGTGTGTGTGTGTGGTTGTTTTGTTAGCCCCTGCATTTCAGTTGATTTAGTTCGCTATCCACCTACCCATCCGTTTTCCATTATTTCCCTAAAAGTAAATAATAAAAGTGCTCTATACCAAAATGATTTCAAATCACTTTTACATAATTATTAGAAAATTTAATAGCAAAATTTTATAGCCACAAAACTGATGATAGGTCTAGCTATCCTGAAATAAGCAGTGCTAATAAGACAGCATAATACTACACAGTATCCTATTAATGACAGGTATTTCCAAATTATTTTAAATAAAGTATTAACGAACAGATAGATACAAGTCCTTAGGTAGTCTTTTTTAAGTTACTATATTCCTAAGTTATTCACAGATGTTGTATATTAGGCAACAAAGGGGTTCTCTGGTTAAGTTATATGCTCCCCTTTGTTCTCAGTGTCTAAAATGAAACTCAAAATAATTGAGGGAAGGCAAATCTGAATTTTAGAATAGGTCTATAGAATCTTAGCACTTGTATAAAGGCCTGTAACACCGTTAGCATCAAAGATGGATACTTCTATAGTGCTTCAAAGTTTCATCTTCAAATTGATTTTAAAATCACAGCATTAGAAGTTTTATGATGGAAAGGACCACTGAACCGTAGATGACATTTAATTAAACCACCCATTTTACAGATAAGGGAACCAAGGCTTAAAACTGACTTACCTAAGGTCCCACTAATTATCAGAAGCAGTTCTCTTTCTCCTGCCCTCTAACCAAATAGTGGCTCCCAAGCTCAGCTGCACACTGGGATCATCTGAGAAGCTTTAAAAACTGCCTGGCTTCTGCTTCAAGATGTTCTGATTTAACCGGCACTGGGTATGACTTGGGCATCAGGACTGTTTTTAAACATCCCCAGATGACTGCAGCGTGCAGCAAAGTTTAGGGATGAATGAGTTAGGGTTAAGATCGGAGAATCACTCGGGATGCTTTTGTCCATATAATCATGCTTCACATCATTCCCCATCTTGTCAACAGGTGTGTGTGCGTGGGTGAGAGAGAGACAGACAGACAGACAGACACACAGACACTGTGTCTTGGAGGCGGGGGCAGGCGGGTGGACTTTGTGCATCCAGAAACATATATCTTGAAAAGTTGCATAAGTGATTCTAATAAGGCTCACCTACCCCACTGAGAACAGCTACCCCACTGAAAACTAACCCCATGATAAACATTTTCAAAATCATTCCTAAAAGCCAATTGGCCCTATTAATTTTCTCAGTAAACCTTTATTTCACCAATAATGAATGTGATGAATGATCATTTCTAAAACTTCATGAGAGCAAATTAAAATTTACTGTACTTCCAAAAATTAGACTAGGTCGGGAAAAAAAAGGATGAAACCTTCTTGTCTGAGCAAGGTAAATCTTTTTTTTTTTTTTTAATTTTATTTAATTTTACTTAATTTGGGATGCATGGGGTCTTTGTTACTGCGCGCGGGCTTTCTCTAGTTGCCAAGAGCGGGGGCTGCTCTTTGTCGTGGTGCGCGGCCTTCTCACTGTGGTGGCTTCTCTTGTTGCACGGCACGGGCTCTAGGTGCGTGGGCTTCAGTAGTTGCACACGGGCTCAGTAGTTGTGGCTCGCGGGCTCTACGGCACAGGCTCAGTAGTTGTGGCGCACGGGTTTAATTGCTCTGCGGCATGTGGGATCTTCCCAGACCAGGGCTCGAACCTGTGTCACCTGCGTTGGCAGGCAGATTCTTAAACCACTACACCACCAGGGAAGTCCCTGAGCAAGGTTTACTTTCAAAGTACTTTTGAATTATATACTGGACATCAGACTCTTTTGAATTCAAAAGAAGCTGCGACTCTAGCCAAAGTAGAGTGGTTTTTGTACCCACAGATTCAGTGTCTTGGCTGAAGAAAAACATTGAGTGATTATGTGATAAGTGCCCAAACTCAGGACTTTAGAGATGGGGCTCAGTTTTTGCTGAAACATGACTTGACTGCAACTATTATTGTAAGCAAGAGAGGAAAGTTACATTATTATGACTGTGAACTTGCTGTCTTTAATTAAAGTAGAAGTTACTGAGAATTTAAATAGCTAAAAAAAAAGCTGGCACATTAAAAACCAATTAAAAATACAATTAGCTTATAAAATTAAGACAACAAATAAAATTAAGGATAAGGACATTAATATTTTCAAATAGCATTTCCCAAACTGTGTTCTGGAAAATCAACATTCATATCCTAAGGAGATGTTAATGTTTCGTGGACAACCGCGAGGGAGGAGGCAAGAAGCTCTGCATCCCGTTTGGTTTTTTTCTCTTAAATAAGCTTGAAAGGTTCATCATTAGGGTGTTTTGAAAGTGCATCTCCAATTGTGGACTATGAGGTGCTCCCAGAAATTAAAGAATAGTTTCCATCATCATGACACTGTTCGTGTCTCCTTAAGTATAAGCCTGACCACAGCCATGTTTCCGAAACCTCACCTCTTTTATTGTTCTCTGCTGTGAGTGATACAGTGTGTTGGAGATATATATATATAAACAAAACTTAAATGTGTCTATTAAGTTAAAACCTCAGTTGAACAAATTTCATCTACAAAGAAATTAAGCTTGAGTGTGTATTTCTTAAGACTGGTTTGATATATTCTCCCCCTCTTTGGGGGACAGGAAGGAGAAGTAAAATTTCATACAGAAAGAGTGCAGGAAAAAAAAAAAAGCACAGTGGGATAAATCTGACAAACTCCAATTAAATTTAAATGCAGATTCGCTTTGGTGCCAGCAGGGGACAAGCTGTTCCTTCTTCTAAGAGCAGCTTCCAAAGTAGTGCACGTTGTTTGAGGACTACAACTCATACAGTAATAATTGTCTCTAGAAACAGCCAATCAAAAGCACCTCTCTTTCTCACTGTGTTCAACAATGGCTTAGCAACAGAAACGCGTCAAATAAAGATTTATACTTTTTCTGGGATTTCTTATTTGCTAACTGACTTTCCCTTCTATCATGCGCTCTAAGATTAAAATGGAAACTGAAAATTCATATTTAGGTCCTTGAAATCAATCTATAGTTGACACCAGTTTTTTAACCTGATCACTGAAAAGGACAATTCAAATGAATGAACTTATGTATGGCTAGGATGCTTTTAGCGATAAGGGGGTCTGTCACTCAGCCCTTGGCAACCTACTTGTACTCACCATTTTACTGTGGTTCTAAGATTAGGCTGGCTGACCGTGCTGTCATCTAGAAATATTGTTGAGCATGAGCTATACTTTTTAGTAAGCTGCCCTGGAGATACCTGAAGGGGAAGGGAAATAGAAGAAAATGTCACAGTAAGTTAAACCTATCAAGTGTGTGTTTTTCCTCGGTTAAAATGTCAAACGATAAAGCATTAAGATTTTTCTTACACTCCATGAACTGCCTGAGTGTGATATCATGTGCAGCTCTATGGGAAACCTCTATACTCTGACTTCCACAGACGAGCTTTGAGAAATGGGTTCTAAAATGCTGCCTTGATATAGTACCTATAATCAAACCTGGCAAGCACCTATTATAAATTACCTTTATAATAATGTAAAAAGTTTAGAATAAGATTTCAGGGTTTTTTCCTTAAGCAATGAAATGCAGCTGAGATTTCCTATTTCTATTCATTTACTACAATAAAACGTAATGCTTTATATAATACCGATGTAGGAGCATTTCACTGCAGTAAATGAACACCAATAATAAATGTTCAGGAGACAGTGTGACGAAACAAACGTTTTCCAATCAGAGGCTGGGCATGCCAGGGCTGCTCTATCACTAAAAAGCTGGGGGCCATAAGTCTCTCTGGGCCTCAATTTCCTTATCTGGAGGACAAAAAGGTACTGCTTAAAGATTCTCTCGCATCCAAAAAAAACGGATAAAACAACTCTGAGAATTTAACTTCTCACTTCATGTTTAAGTAAGACTGCCATTACATTACTCAAGTGAGAACCTCAGAGAATACTTGCCATTCATTTCAAAATTGTACTAATTCTGTTCTACGTGTTATTTGACACTCCTGCCTCACCCATGCTGCTCTCTGCCTGCAATGCCTTTTTCTTCCTCCTGTCCCAGCAAGCTTGACCCCATCTGCCTCTAGGATCCCTTTGCCAGCAGGCGCACCACAAAACTTCTCACTTTCTGCACACTCACACATCTAATTTACCAACTGTTCCATGGTCTCAGCTGCTTGCATAGTACCACCCTCTTAAGTAAACAAGCTTCTCCAGGTTAGGAAGATTCTTCTCCTACCTCCAGCTACTGAGCACAGAATCTGGGACAAATTAGGATTCGACAAGTGTTTGAGAAATTATTTAAGATCAGTTACAACTGGAGGTAAATCTTACTAAAGGTACAAATTCGTGAGAATTTATCTACAGTGGTGTTGGATAGGTGACAAAGAACTTTTTGAGACCCTCTAGAGAATGAACTATCTTTAAAACACTTTAGAAGTATCCATTTATTTGTGAAGAGCCCATGAACACGGCAATAGTCAAATACTAAAATGGCCTAAACTATGTTAGGACAACTCTCTTCCTTAAAGTAAGGCCAATAACCAAATCCCAATCACTGAAAGCCACTGGAAGGAAGAGTAGCATTCTTTAATACCACAGAATACGAACAATTTTAAAGCTGGGTTTTGGTTTTGGTTTTTGTTTGTTTACTAATTCAGATGAGCCTTCCTTCTTCCTATTAATATAAAATAGTTTTCACCATGCTGTCACACTCTCCCATCAATGTCCTCCACAAATACATGAAAGGTGAGGCAGGGAGAAAATCTAGTTGATGCTTTTTAAAATACAGAGCATTTAAATAAAAATTGCCAGTATCCAATAATCAGAAATATCCAAATGGCATATATAAAACACCATTTTGCTTGTTTCAGATGCTTTATGCAAAGCCACTTATTCCTTATTAACAAAAAGTTCTAGATGTAACATATTTGAAACAGTATCACTATTTGGAAGACTAATTTCTCCTTCAAGCTAGAAATGTTTTAAACTAAAACTCTGATATGGTCCTTAAGCTATTTGGTTAATGTGTAATTTTAGAATCTCAAAAAACAGATACAGCATGAAAAATGAAAATTCACTCATTCAAATACTTTGATTCTAAACGAAGCAGGTTATCTTTTAAGGTCACTACTATTAGGGTATAATATGACATACACTACACGTAATAAAAGTCAATTCTGACCAAAAATCTATATATATGAGGGGAATAAAAATAGTAAGGAAATGTACCAAAATATAGACTAGTTGGTAGAGCTTTGGGTGCTATTTATCCTGTTTTCCTCTATTAAAAACTTTTTTTCCTATTATGAATGTATATTGATTTGTCTTTGGAAATATTACTGCTAAAACATTTAAAATTTTTAATTAGATGTGCTCTATAATCCTATGGGGGCTCATTTAAGTTGTATCAGCAACTTACAGTCTACTGGCTCGATCCTACAAAAGAAACACTTCCACAGGCCTACTCCTGAAACTATTCAAACTTTCCAGCATCTAGTGTTCACTAAAGGATGGCAGAATTGAAGCCTCTGAGCAAAGCCTAGATATGTTAGCTGCCAGCAGATTACTTTCCTCTCATCTTGCTTGAAAATTTAAGATAACTGTCCCTTATGATTAAAGCTTTACCATTGCTGGCTCACAACCTCAATAAACTGCACTGACACACATAAGGGTATAAAATGCAAATACAAAAAAAAAAAAAAACAAGTAGCAAAAAACACTACTGACAGTTTAATGTTCATAGGTATTATTTCAATTGGTCACTGAAGAAGAGTATTTATCTTCATTCAGCACTAAGGACAAAATACATGGACTTTTACAATCTTTATAAGGGGAAAGGTTGCTTAGTAGACTGCAGGTTTAATGGTGAAGACTAGAAAATAATCATACCTAGGAGGCTAGTAAGTAACAACCCTCAAAGCTTATCATTAAAGGTCAAGTACCTGTTGAAATCCTGCCCCCACCCAATGACTCTTCCCATTGTGCCTACTGCCTCTGATTTTAACCCATTAAAAGAATAAAGCTGGAGAGAGCGAGAGTACGAAGTGCGGCAACCCGAGTCATGGCAGGACAGGCATTTAGAAAGTTTCTTCCCCTCTTTGACCGAGTATTAGTTGAAAGAAGTGCACCCGAAGTTGTAACCAAAGGAGGCATTATGCTTCCAGAAAAATCGCAAGGAAAAGTATTGCAAGCAATGGTAGTAGCTGTTGGATCAGGCTCTAAAGGAAAGGGTGGAGAGATTCAACCAGTTAGTGTGAAAGTTGGAGATAAAGTTCTTCTCCCAGAATATGGAGGCACCAAAGTAGTTCTAGATGACAAGGATTATTTCTTATTTAGAGATGGTGACATTCTTGGAAAATATGTCGACTAAAATAAGTCACTATTGAAATGGCATCACGTGAAGCTGCCCGTTCCCCCAATGGCATCACGTGAAGCTGCCACTGAAGTTCTGAAATCTTTCATCCTGTAAATAATTTCCGTGTTTCTTTTATAATAAAGTAATGATATCCAAACTAATGATATTCATTGTCTCTGAAATTTCGTTTTCTCTGTATTGATTTAAACATTCCCAAATAAAAGTATATAAATGAAAAAAAAAAAAAAAGAGAGAGAATAAAGCTGAAGTTCACTTTTTTCTTCCCCCTTTTCACAAGTTTTGGATACGTTTATTAAGAATCAATGACTTTCACTGAAAAGTCTGTAATACTCCATCTATGTTGCACATTAATGGACAATATGGTAGGGTGAGTGGTTTGAATAGAATTCATACTCAAGGCCTTAGTAGAAAAGTATAATATTCTAATTATAGGTATAATCAAAAATATTGTCTGAATTAATATCGTTAATTATATTGCATTAAACTTCAAACTCAGAACCTATATTCAAAGAATAAATCTAAGTTTGAGTAGACTGACCACAAATCTATTTCCTCTCCCCCTTCTTTCAGATATCATCTCATTAGAATTAAAGGCATTTTTTAAAAAAGCTATACATAAGACAGGATAAACAGCAGATGATTTTTAATGTTTGAAAGGTGAAAAGACTAGATAAAGGAGTGGTAACTGACATGGCAGAACAGAGGAAGCACAACCTTGGTACCTACAGAGGCTGACTAGGACAGGAACAAGAAAACCAGTTTGTCTTACAGAACCCAAGGCAGGCTCAGAGTTCAGAGGCGTGGTCCCCAAATCCTTGCAGTGAGGCCCATCAGTTAACGAGTTGTCCAAGTGATGCTTCCAATTAGATCTTAACAGACAGCCAAGGACCATCACACGTTTGAGGGAAGCCCCCAACAAGTAAGAGATGAAAACAGGAAGAAGGAATGGGACTTCCCTGGTGGCGCAGTGGTTAAGAATCCGCCTGCCAATGCAGGGGACACGGGTTCGAGCCCTGGCCCAGAAAGATCCCACATACCACAGAGCAACTGAGCCCATGCGCCACAACTACTGAGCCTGCGCTCTAGAGCCCATGAGCCGCAACTACTGAAGCCCGCACGCCCTAGAGCCTGTGCTCCGCAACAAGAGAAGCCACTGCAATGAGAAGCCCACGCACCCAACAAAGAGTAGGCCCAGCTCACCGCAACCAGAGAAAGCCCACGTGCAGAAACCAAGACCCAATGCAGCCAAAAAATAAATAAATAAAATAAAATATAAGGACGCTTTAAAAAAAAACAAAACAAAACGGGAAGAAGGAATTGATGGGAGTGATAAAAACTCAGGAGCAAATGAAAACTTGAAATTGCATCAGTGAAAAAAAGAATGACAGGATATAAGAGAACTCTATAAATTGAAAATACGGTAGACAAAACAATATATTCAATAGAAGGATTAGAGCACAGTCAAGGAAATCTCCAGGAAGCAGGACAAAAAGACAAAATGCAAAGCAGGAGGGGAAAAAAGTTAGCGATCTGGTAAGTCTAAGACTTCCAACATCTGAATAATAGGAACCTGGAAGAAAAAAACAGAATATCAAAGAAACACACCAAAAAGGTCTATACCAAACCAAATTATGAAATTTCAAAATCCCAGGGAGAGGGAAGGTACTAAAAGGTTCCCGAGAAGGAAGGGATGGGGGAAAATGACTAAAATCGGTAATGTACAATGTACCATACAATGTCAACAGGTTTAAGAGCAACAGTGTAAATGAGAAGATGAGAGGGAAATGTCTTTAGAACGGCAAAAATTAGTTTCAACTGAGAATTCTATACTTTATCAAATAGAAGGAGTTTCAGAGAGGCTAGATCTCTCTAAACTTTCTGCCCATGTGCCCTTTTCCCAGGAAAATGTGCTCCAGTAAAACAAGGAAGTATAACAAGACAAGAGGGAAACAGAATCTAGGACATAGGGGATCCAACATAAGAGAGCAGAGTTATGTGAGATCCCAGATGACTTCACACAGATATCCCAGGAAAAGAGGCATAGAGCAGGCCTAGGGGAACACTAGTCTATATGGGAGTAGGAAGACAAAAGATTGGGGCAAAGTGTCTCCAAGAAAAAAATGGAACAGATGTGGCTTAGTAGACGGAAAATAGTTTTCATAGGCATGTGACAAATGTTAAAACATTTGGGGAAAAAAATAGCTGTTAGAAAACAGGCAAGTGAATATAGTCAGGAAATTAATTCCACAGAAAAAATGAAGAATGTGAAAGCAGGGAGACCGGGCAGGGAGCTACTTACTGCATTTGGCTGTGTGAGATCACGTTGGCTAGGAAAAGGGGGATTGGGTTATCCTAGAGAAGTGCAGAAGTGCTCCAATTTCATTAATATTTAAGAAAAAGAATGAAGGGTGTACAAGGAGGAGGCACAGTCAGAGAACTATATGGCTCAGCAATGCACAATATTTGCAGAGTCGTAGTAATGTAAACATTGATTCTGATTTAATAAAAACTGATACATGTTGAGGGAACACAGGGAGGGAAATAACGTCATGGTGGAGCGAAGAAGCTCAGCTTTCACCTGCTATGACAAGAAGTCAATGGACAGTGCTAAAAATTAACTTACCTGTTATACTTTTATTACTTTGGTTAAAAAATAAGATCAAAAAAATAAGGCAAAAGAATTTAAGGCAGATCTTTATACTACAACCGTATTAGTGAAATTTAACGTAAATGTCAGAACCCTTAAAAAATGGGCACTACTAAGTCAAAGACTTTCCTGAATACATTTGATAATTAGGAAAATAGAGATTTAGAAAATCTACAAAAAAGAGGTCCATGCTAACAGTATTGGATCCATCATATTTTTAGGAATCATGGCAGACATATTTTTAATTCAAACTATTAATTTCTTAACTTTTCAACTGTTTACTTACATGGTTGAAATGGTTGCTCCTCCTCTTTTCCCGCACTAAGAATAAAAAAAATTAACTGATGAATTCTGATACAAATGCCATAGAAAAATAAAAGTAGTCACTAATTATCTGATGGATTACCAATAACACAATGAGATAGAATTCCATTCTATTTTTTAAAATAATTTCCAACAAAATATATAATTTAAATCACCCAGCAAGATGAGTCCTATAAATAAAATCTAAAAACTTAGTTTCACTTTTTTGACCTAATAGATATTCTGTATTAGGCACAAATGAAAGACTCCCCATTTACAAAAGAAAAGGACAAAGCAAATCAGGCCAGGTGAGAAACTTAGCTAATAAAAAAATGTACCTGCTGCATAGCTGAACTACTAGCCAGGAGTATTTTCTCAGTCTTCATTTACACACAGCTTACTTTAATTACCACAATCTACAGATGACGACTCTAAGAACCAGTTTCTGGCCAGGCACTCGTCTCCGAACGCACCAGGATCTCTGGAAGCATCCTGAACCACTTAATGGTAACCTACTCAAATACCTTACTGAAAAAATACACAACTGGAAAGTAACCTATGTTAAACGTAAATTTTAAAATGAGTGTGCTGACCTAAATGAACATATCTACAGCACACAAAACGGTTTTGCTCCAACAAAGGCCAGAAGAATAAAAGCCTGAAGAGGGTCTTAGGCCACACTCTTGCTCACATTGCCTCCTTTAACTCCAGACAGGCATCACAGGCACGGATTCCTTAAGGCTGAAGAGAGAGACAGGCATGGGACAGCTTTTCTTTTACTGTCTCCAGAGCCCCTCTACATGTGAGCAGCTCATGGCTCTGGAAGAAACTGAGAAATAGAGCAATCCTAACCAGAAAGGAGTGGCTCAAGTACACACACTAGAAAAATGCAAGTTAGAAACCCCAGGAGCTTCCAGGTTGGTGAGCATGTAGTACCCTTGCAGAGGGCATCAAAGCTCTGTGCCCTGTCCCCATGCCTGGCCCTATGCATCTCTTCCATCTGGCTGTTCCTGAGTTATATCCTTTTATAAAAACCAGTGATCTAACGGAAAAAAACCAAAAGCAAAACAACAACAACAAAAAACCAAACCTCCGTTTTTTATTGTGCTGCATCACTTTAAATATTATGGAATGTTCACTTCTTGTATTCCTGCTCTCGTAATCAACTGAAAAACTTGGTCACGTATGGCTTTTTAGCAAATAAACTAGGATTTAACATAACATTCAGGAAGACAAGCAGGCAAGCAGGAGTGCAAAAAATTCTACGGTTCTGATTCTCATCTTAAAACAAGGAGGACACAGGAAATGTATATGAGTTTCACATGCTGAGGATAATCTTCTGGAAAACCCCATATGGCATGTTGCTCTTATTACCCTGGCACAGCACTACATTAGGATGAGAAAGTTTTGAATAGCTTAAAAGTTCTGAGTAGCATAAATCTGGATGTGAGATAGGCTCGTCTGGTTGAACACTGTGTAAAACAGGGCCAAAATCACAAGGCTCAATTCCCACATATAACAACTGATTTTTCTGATTTGACCAAATGAAAACCTAACTGTGACCTAAACCCTATCATTTGTCTTTAACATATGTGCTCTTCGGAGCAAGGGGAAAAGGACAAAGTAGCATGGAGAAATAGACCACATCTAAATCATGTGGCCAGTTGACTATGTTGATAAAGAGGTGGCAAAATGTATAAACAGATAGTCTAAGTGTTCTCCTCCCTAAAACACTGACAACTAAAGGAAACTGTATCATCAACATATTAAAATAAGACAAGTGAATACATAAAAAAGTGAAACATTTAAACCACTGTAAGAGTTTTTCTAAATACCTCCTATAATACACAAAACAAAAACAGTTTTCACTCTTTTTCTCAGGGAAAAAAAAGCATTGCCTTACCATCTGTTTGAGATTTGCTCGGAAAAATGGTGCTTGCCCTTGGGTGGTCAGAAGGGTTTGGTTCCAAAGCTAAGTCTGTATAGGAAGAAGAGAAAAAGGTGTGGTGATTTAGTTGAGTAGAAAAATACATGATTTTAAAGATAGCTACACATTGATTGAAACCACTTATTAATAGTCTTGAGAAGAGCTTTTAGTAATGACAAAAAGGCAATTTTAGTAAAGGCACAATATAAAAATTCTATTGGGAAACAGCAAAATTGTAGAAACTCTCCATACATGTGGAGTAAAACCATGGCTATGTCTTAGACTTCTTTAACTTGCACCTAAATAATCTATGCCATTTTTAGATGAATCATATATGTGACTCCCCTCCTATTTATCAATTAAAAATTCAGTCACCCTCTTTTAAAGCTGATATTACTAGCACATTCCAGGAACAGTCTCAAGAAGCAAGTTATGCTGTGGCCAACTACTGTCAGATACCAGCTCAATATATCAAATATGCCAAAACGAAGTGAGTTGCTTTTGGCAAATGTTCTTCAGACAATCAAATGGCTAATTCTAACTCCATTCAACAAATGAACTCATTTCATTGGCTGTGGTTTATCTGGGGGCTATTCATCATGGCAGATTTAAGAGGACTACATAAAAGTTCAATGTTCTAATCTAGAGGAACACTTCCATGAGAGTGATTTTTAACTTTGCCCTCTATTTCCAAAGCTAAACTCACTTCTTCATTCCACGCTGCATGATTAATTTGGGGCTTCAATAAGAGTACTTTCTGGAGCAGATCATAGGGCTACTAGAAAAAAATTTTGGCCATACCTACACGAAAAGGTGGGTCTGCCTGTAGCCCACCTTGCACCAAGGTGGGATAGCGTCTTCTATTTAGGCAGAAATACAAAACAAGCACAAGCTACCACACAGGATAGTAAGGTTGTTGTTTCAAACAAACAAACAAACATAAAAGCCCTATGACACTTCCTCAGCAAAGTCCATCTCAAACCATTTAACCAATCTTTTAAGAAACTGGACCAAGATTCAGATAAAGAGTAATGGTTAAGGCAATTATTTCCCAAACCACATAATAACTGATCTGTTTTTGAAAGATGGCTTTGATGGTCAAAGTGAAATACAAATATATCCCTGCCTCTTAGAGAATCCAAAGAATACACACATTGATATATTAAAAACTAATTAGTCTAGTAGTGAATTCTGTCTAACCCAGCATTTCACAAATGTATCTACCTAGAATCCCCTTTTCCCACCCAGAAAGAATGTGGCACGAACAGTAATTTTGGACTTCCCGTTTTAACAGGAATCTGAGCCATCCATTTTAATGTCATTGCCAGCACTAGTAATTTACAGAGCTAAACCAACTGCTTTGTTCTTCATGAAAATTCCTTCACTGAATTTGAAGTTTATCAAGCTGCTTTTGGAGAAAATATTCTATTCAACATTTTTATGTAAAAGACCCATACAATTATTTTAAAGTTTTTTTCTCCTACATATTTGAAAAATTAAGACAATGGGAAAATAAATTATTTCAGCTGTACACAAAATGGCAGGCAGAGACTTTCACAGCTGCCTCTAACCTATAGCTTCCGAAAGAATTCATGACTACTTACCTATACCAAAAAGAAAGTAAATAGACTACATTTGAATCTAAAAAATAAGCAGAAATGTTTGCAAAGTAGCTGTCTTATTTATCAGTGTCTATGGCATGGTAAAACTTAACAATTTTCAATGGAAGTCCAGGAAAATTAAGTGCCAGAATCAAAGAGAAGCAAGCTTTAACACACACACACACACACACACACACACACACACACACACACACACACAGCCGCCAAACCAAGATGTGCTACTACAGATCTAAATACAAAAGTCAAGAAGGCTGGGATAAAAGAAATGACAACATTCAAAAAAAAAAAAAGTAAACTTAGCCCAAGTGACCAGAAAAAAGCTGGCACTCTCCCTACTCTATCCTAGGGGGTTCAAAGGGAGGCACAGGATCCAGGAACGGCCAATCAATCACAGCTGTCCTGGGGCTTGCCAAGAAAAGAGAAAGGCAGAACTGTACTCTAGGATCCTTAGCTAGTCTTGAGCTGCTGGACACTCCCCTTGCTATCATGAGGGGAAAGGCTTTTCAGGAGACATCAACAGAGGAGAGCAGAACTGAGATCATTTAACTCCTGGGTCAAGTAGTGCTTAACTCTGTGATGTTCTTTTAACTTGCAACTGAAGGAGACCTGGTTAATCAGCAGTACTGATGATCACACTAAAGGTGGGGAAAGGTAAAAGTCACTTGCTCATTCCTTTATCAAATATCATGAACAAAAATCTGCATGAGACAAAACGATGCTCTGTTTAAAAGTTACACACAACCATTCACAATCATTAACACACAATGATTCACAACCGTTACTTTTAGTTGCTTTTCTTATACGTTAAAAAAAGCTCTAATTAGTGTACAATTTATGTCTTCTTGTTACTAAGAAGCGCTCTCCACCCCACTGTTGCATATTTATTGTTTAATGAATACACACTGGCCCATCAAGTGTTATTCCTATACTGGACTTAGCCAATCCCCTATTGCTGGGGATTGGTGCTTACAAAGTTCTATTCTTAAAATATTATGAGGAAAATCTTTATGTACATAGTTTTTTAAAATAATGGTTTTATCTCCTTAGCAAAGATCTTCGGAAGTGGAATGACTAAGCCAAAAGGTTAGATCACTTTCACGGCTCCATGTACAATGCTAAATTGCTTCCTAAAGAAGGTGGGGGGCACATTAGGGTATAATGCTACCAATCATGACATTTTGAGTTCCTACCCTTGCTTTGGATACTTGAAAAAAAAAAAAAAAATTCCTACTGATATGAATGAGGAACCTCACTGTAGATCTAATTTGTATTTCTTCTGATTACACAGTTTGACCATTTTCCCACAGTTATCAGTGTTATTTCCACTTTGGTGAGTTGGCCTATCATTTGAATGTACTGTAAACACCAGGGCCCTACTGCTGTCAGTTTGCATGAGGTTTTCAGAAAATATTAATCTTTTGTTTATAGCCTATATAACTAACAATTTTCTATATAACTTGCACTTTTTGCTAATGAAAAATACCACATCACTATCTTATAGAATGGACATGTGAGCCATTAGACAGTAAACTCATACATACACACAATATTTCTGCACTTCCCATGAACTATCTTCCCAAGAGCCTAAGGAGACTATGATAAAACCTACCACACTCTTCACTATCACAAAGGTAAGACTGCCAACTATTAAGCAAAGCTTTACCACCCACCATCCCTCTCATCCCTCTCCCCACCACATGCACACACAGTAATTTAGAGACTTCAGGGAATTACTGTGCATTCAGGAAATTACATGGATTCTTCCGAAAGTTATTTCTTTAGAAACCTCTAAGAATGTTTTACCCAGGAGAAATATTCTTGAGCTCATGATTAGGGGTTATGATTAAAACTGTATTTTAAGACCCATCATTTTTGTATTATCAATTTAAATTGCAACTTATTTGACAGCATGATAGGTCGATGTAGAAAAAGTATGATTAAAAAAAAATTAAACTCGGTCTTCATGTAAACATTCCTCAGAGGAAACCTGTAAAACACCACCGACACTGAGTACTGTTTTTCCTCCAATCTAAGATTCTACCAGTTGTTAAGATCCATCTCAATTGCAGTTGTTAAAAGTGTGAAAACATAGGCAACTTAGAACAAATGAAATGCATTACTGAAGGCTAAAAGTGTTAAAACTATGCTATCAAACTGTCGATAAATGATTTGTCCTTGTTAAAATATTAGAGGGAGAGGGAAGTGACCAAGAAAGCATCTGACAGAAGCAGCATATTTCAGAAAGCGATTAATATCGACATATTGATTTCAATATATTCCAAATAAACAGGAGATGTCAGCAGTTTCTGGGCCAACTGCTGAGCACCAGTTTACTTAACGGTAACCACTGCATTTACTGAACTGCCCTAGCATCCCTATACTGTGCAGTGTATTAGTTTTATGGCTCATAATACAAACATTACAATCTTTACAATTACCATGTAAACTGATGATTTCATCTCTTTGCGTCCACACTTTCCACCGCAGTCAGGGAGTTCCTGCCAGCCAGCCCTGAGCTGGGCTGCCTCACCAGCGGGTACACAGCAGGCTCCTGCACCTGCCAGGCTACTGCTCACCCAAGCCTTGATCCTGCTTTCCTAGCTTCGGACAATCCTGGCTTCCAAACTTCCCAGCTCTGGTTTCCAACTGCTTCTGTACCTGCCTCTACCCTGGTTCTCAGTTTTGCCTTATTTTAATCCTCAATCAGTGTTACAGTGATCATGACTGAGAGGTGACACATAGGTAAGTACACCTGGCTTTATATATTTCTAAAGAGCACTTTACTCAGTTTCTTGGACTTTTAAGAACCTTTCTGGGTTGCAAGTTACCTTCATTTCATTTCACATTACGCAGTGTTACTGTTTTAACTCTTAAGTTTTATTACTTTAATACACTAAAACAACAACAACAAAAAAGGCTGAGAAAAAAGGTAGTATTCCAAAGAAGCTCACATAATGTCAACAATAAATTCTGTTCCTATATGCCATGCATTTGGAATTTACAGTCCTACTCTCTATCAATACTCATTTTTAAAACCTTGGACAACTCAATTTATACCTAAGAGAAGAATTCCTACACTACCTAACTCAGAACATGGTGAGAATCAAATGAAATGCAAGAGCAATCTATATACTACAGCCTATTTTAGACCCTTATTAATATCGCTTTTTTGTTCAAGCCACTGTTGGCTCTCACCTGAGCTACCGCACCAGCCTCCTAACTCGTCTCCCTCTCTGCTTCCTTCCACCCTTACAGTCTATTCTCACACAGTAGCTGGTCTGATCTCCCTCCGCCCTCTCTACCCCCCTTCCCTTTTTCTAAGAATTAACATCATTCCCCTGCATATAATCCTTCAATGGTTTCCCATTACAATTAGACTAAAATTCATATTTTTTGGTCAAGGCCCACTAGGCATACAAGGTCTTAATCCCCCATATTCCTCCTGGCATTCATTCACTCAGCTGCAGCCACCCATCTTTCTGTCCTTGGCACGCATCAAGCATATTCCCTTCTTAGGAACTGCACAGAAGCCTCTTCTCCCACAGCCTCACACGGCTCTCTTAGGACTGCTCATGGGTCGCTTAAGGAGAGAAGCTGTCTTTAACCACCCCTTGTAAAACTGTCCTCCTCCCCAGCCCATTACCTTCATTTTCTTTCTTAGTGTTCTCACTACCTGATGTTATTCTTGTGTCGTCAGCCCCCAGGCACCTCTAGAAAGTAAGGACCTGAGTTAGGATACGGGTTTTGTCTTGTCTAACCACTGTTTGTCCTGCCTCTGGAATGGTGCCTAATAATCATGTTTCAGTGTACCCAAAACCAGTTAAGGTTCTCCCAATTTTCCCACATCATCTAAGATTTCTTCTAATGCTGTCTTTTGATGTGTCTGTCACCTAAGACCAGAGTTAATTTCAGATCTCTTAGAGTAGTAGTTTAGTTACTCAGAATCAAAGACACAAGACAGGTTACCAAGAACCACGAAAACCTAAAAGAGGAAATCTAATGTTCAGTGAAAAATCAATGGTAACTTTAATTTGGGAAAAGAACATTTAATGTTAAAATACCTTTACTACAAAATGACTCACCCTATGAATTTAATTAAGTCGTAAGACAAAGTGTACAATCAGAATGCTATAGGGAAGTATCAATACAATGCATCAGTTTTTATCTGTGTCCCCTGAATAAAGCATTATAATGGGATTATAAAAGATGCTCAACCATAAAGGCTGGGTAAATGAATTATGCTCCAAGGTTATTCGATGGCACAGTAAACAGTTGGTAAAAGGCAGGCTGTAGAGCTATGCGCAGTTGCATGGAAAGACATCACCCTGGAGCACTCTCTAGGTGTCAGCACGGTTACAGGAGCTTCATGTCGTTACTTTTCTTTATAACAAAAAGTTACAAAGTGGCACATAAAGAACAATCCCATCTTTGTAAAATAAACACAATGTTATGTGTATATGCATACAAAAGGTTCAGGAAGAATCAACACCAAAATATTAATAAAAATTCTGGATATTCTGAGTGTGAGTGAAGGACTTTTCTGTGTTTTCTCAATCTTTCACATCAAATGTTCATTAATACTGTCACCAAAAAAAGGAAAGATCTGTTGCTCAGAGGTTTTTCCACATCATATTGCCAATTCCTTCCCTACCCACTCTTCAGGGGGATGGGAGGTAGGGGTCACTTGAGAGAGCACCTTTCACCAGAAAATTAGCAAAGCTCCTAAGGTCAGAACATAAAGGCTGTATGAAAAGTTGATGAATAAAAATAAAATCAGATAATAGGACCGTAGCATCTTCTTTTCTATTATGACACTACCATCAGTTATATTAGATATACTGTTAAAGACAAAGTAGTAAAAAATTCTTTTGAGTCTATCTGAAATCTATACTACGTTCTTAGGAGTTACTTTTTTGAGATGGCTTGAAGAAATCATGTTCTTCTCCAATGTTTCTGAAGAACAAGACAGAGCATCATTTATGTACGATTTTCTCTAAGTAACCAAATAATTCTTCACTGTAGAAAAGCCAAAATGTTTTATATCTGAGTAGGTATTTCTCAGTTTCCAGGGAAACTGATACAAAATTGTCTGAAATAAAGACATGAAGAGCAAACTTCCAATGTGCCTGTACTTTATATTTGGTGTTCTGACCTTGTTTCTATGGAAACTTAATTAATAGGCAAATGCTGAAATTGAGGTTTCTCTTATCA
Organism: Balaenoptera physalus; assembly: GCF_965194825.1. Classification (NCBI taxonomy): domain Eukaryota; kingdom Metazoa; phylum Chordata; class Mammalia; order Artiodactyla; family Balaenopteridae; genus Balaenoptera; species Balaenoptera physalus. Next base: position 109,985,508 of record NC_138885.1, on the reverse strand, counting down.
CTTTATCGAATGCCCCCCCAAAAAAGAAAAATTGAAATGAAATTTTAACAATCATGTTAAACATAAAAAGGTAAATTCTGTACTCATGAACTCTATTTTTCCAGTTCCTGATTTAGCACTCCTTCCTTATCATACATAGTCGTATGCTAAATGCTTAGTACCTTACCTGCCCGCTTACCAGCTTCCCCTAATGTCCCTCTGTCCAGGGCATTCTCGGCTTCAATTGGATTTCACCAGAACAAACTCTTTAAATTATATCAACGTGTTTACCTGACTGATAAATTTAGGCTATTTCATGACTTCTACTTTTATTCATATCCATTGCAATGTATGTACAGACAGAGAATGGAGAGGTAAATGTTGCTTCTGAGTTGTGTACAATAAACTGGAATGGCAATAATCAAAACTGGAGTATGCTGAGATAGGCCTAACTTATGGATAAATTATAATAAAATATAAGGTGCACTCTAAACAGTTTCTTAAGCATGCCAAGAACTGAATTTGGCATATCTACCACCTCCCAAGTCTGTCTCTTTTGTTCAGTAGCTGTGTTACACAGTCATTTCAGATCTCTAAGTCTTGGCTTCTTCATCGGCAACAGAGGGAGAATATATACGGGCCTTATTTGTAGATGGAAGGGCCGAGTGAAATACACAAGAAAATGCATTGTAAATCTTAAAAGAATTCTATAAAGGTCCAATTTTCGTCTCTCATCCTACACTAGCCAACTACTAACTGTTTTTAAAAATCATTTAGAGGCTTACCTTATAGCAACAAGCAGAGCAGTTTTCACAAGTACTTACATGCTTTGTGTTTAAAGCTACAATTAATTCACATAATTTGTTCATTCTTTCACAATATCTAACGATTCTGAAAAGGGAGTACTTTCCACTTACAAAGCCACGTCCATCATAAGGGTGAATCCACAGGCTTAATTATTCTAACTTTTAAAGAAATTAAATAAACCCAACTAAAATTTAAATAGAAGAGCTGTAAGACATTTCGTCTATGAAATAATGAAATAATCTCTGGCATTTAAATGAAACAAATGGGCCAGTGGGGCTTTAACATCTTTATGATACAATGTTTTATACTTCAAAGAACAGTCTTTATTAAAGTGCCACTATGCTACCCAGAATTTTTTTTTTTTTTAACCTAGAGCCATCCCTTTCCAAAATTCTAGAGGCAAAAATCAAACATTTCCTCTCTTCTCTCTCTCCTCTCCTCCCCGACAACACCCACCCCCAGCCACTTAGTCTACAGAACTTTTACCTGAACATTCCTAAAGTTAAATAGTATTCTACTGGGGGGGGGGGGGGCGGAGGAGGAGGGAGCCATGGAGACATTTTTCTGCAGGATGGATGTGGTATGTTAACTCCCAAACCTTTATATTACAAATTACAATCTGAATTTGTTTTTTCTCCTTTGAAACTTCTGTCCAGCAGTCTCAGGAACCACCTCACCCCTCCCTTAGAACAGGCAACGTGCAAAAGAAGTCGGTTAAGGCTGTGCAACTGAAGACATACTTGTGTCAAAGTGGGAATTTAAAAGTAATCAGAACTCCATGGGGTCTCCTTTGGTAAAGAAAAAAAACCCAACAACTATTCTCTGCAGCCGTGGCAGTAACGTTTCACACCGTTCACAGTTATTTTAAGCCCCTCTCCCACCATTTTCTTTCCTATCGTGTTCAAATTATAGTTAGAAGGGATAAAGTAGCTTCTATCAGGGCGACTGAAAACATTAAAATCCAAAGAATTTTAGTTAAGAACACCACACTGACTCTGTCCATCTCTATTTTGAATTTAAATGACAAATCCTCTAATGTTTGTCTTAATTGTCTCGAGTATCAACTACCTTAAGGAATAGAAATCTGTCATCAGGCCCTTACCTAGTTCCTTCGCTTAGGTACCATCTGGATAGGGAGACGGGATGGATACGCCGAAGTTAGAGTATTTAAGTTTGCATTAAGAAAAGAGAGACTACACCAGAAAGTCTCTGCTAAGTCCCACGAGATGTTAAATAGAACCACGAACAGGAAGGGCCGCGGATTGGAGGGTCTCAGGCCGGGCTGGGAAATGGGAACGGGGGAAAGAATTGGGCATTCGGGTAGGGAAGAGGGAAGGAGACTGGCCGGACGCGACTGGTAAAGAATAAGGGGTGGGGACGCCAAGCAGAGCCAGCCTTCGTCCCCGGTGCCCAGCCCTGGGAGAGCCAACTCCGGGCAAGAAGGAGCCCTAGGCGGCGTCTCCCTCCCGGGGGACCCTGGGGGCGGCGGAGGCCAGAGGTAAGCCCGAGAGCAGACGGCGCCGACCCCGCGAGGGGCGAGGCGCGCCCGCCGCTTCTTACCTTCGGGCATCTCCCGGTCGCTGATGTGCTGCAGGTGGTGGCCTTCGCCACCTGCGAAATCCAACTCGGCGGGTTCCACGGTAGCCGCCGCCGGAGCTACTGCCACCGCATTCCCGGCCGCCGCCTTGTAGACCTCAGACTCGCAGTCCGGCTCCGCTGACCCCCTGCGCCGGCCCGACTTGGGGCTGGCATTGGGGGACAGGCAACAACACAGCGAGTTCCCCATGGGGCGCCTTCACTCCTCGCCGCCGCCGCCTCCGCTCGTCCCCCGACTCTGCCGAGCACAGAAGCCGCCCCCTCCCCCAACAATGGCGCGGCGGGCACTGGCAGCCCCGGGCTATGCCGGGGCTGTGCCGCACATGCAGACGCGACTTCGCCCGCCGCTCTCCTGTCCGCCCAGCCGCCGGGGCCCCGGGCAGGGGTACGGCCCCGGCCGCACCCCTGCCCAGCCGCTGGGCCCCGGGCAGGGGTCCGGCCCCGGCCGCACCCCCGCCGCTGCCTCCCCGGAACCAACTAGTCTGTGAGGGCGGTGACCAGACCCGCTTATTTAAAAGGGCTGGGAACCAGACAAGCGCTGAGACGCGCAGCCACTGAGGGAGAGAGCGCAGCCGGAGCTCCTCCTCCTTCCGCTGCCACCTCCCGACTGAAAGTAGCTAGCCCGGCCGGCCCTTGCCTACCGGAATGTGTCCTTCGGTTACCTGGTTACGACGGACCAATCACGACCAGAGTTCCCTCCACGCGCCCTCCTCAGAGCGCAGGCATGTGACTCACAATGCCCCGCCCCCGCCCGCGGCTGCCCCGCCCCCCGAGCGGCGCACCCCAGACTCTGGTTTCCATTCATCTCTCGCGCTCCGAGCTTTCCGGTCCTGCGGGAAGCGCCGCGGGAGTTTGTTAATCGAAGCCGTCCTGAGTCAGTGGGCTCTGTAGAAAGCCCCTGTTCGTAAAATGCCAGTTCAGTTAGCAACTCGGTTTCACCGGGTCCACAGTTGACTCATTTGATGTATTGCTCAACGAACTTAGTTTCACCCCAATTTTTGACCGTTTTTTATAACTGAATGCTCCTCCTGTCTTGCCTTCCAAAGAGTGTTAGTTTCCGCCTACAGTTTAACCATAGCAACCCCCGGGGCCCTGGTCCTACTCTCAATAAAGAGCTGTGGCTGTGTCTTGAATGAGACTCGAGGACACGTCACCCCTCCACTTCCTCATCAGCAAATTAGGGACCAAACTCCCCCCTCCCACCTCTGAGGCGCTGGGATTCAGCAACTCGCTTTTCTCGCCTGTTGCTCTCTTCCACGGCAGGAGTTTCCAGGTTTCCCTACTTTAGCCAACAACAACGCATAAAGCACGATTTTCTCATACAAACTTGAGAGTCACAAAGTGAAGTACCACGGTCTTGATTTGATGAAGATGATAACGATAGTTAACATTTGGCAAACACTATGCGCCCGCCCCCGTTCCAAGTGAGGTACTCATTTAACCCTCGGGAACAAAATCCTCAGAAACCTTCATTTTACAGATTTTACAGACGCTAAGTCACGTTCCCAAGGTCACATGATTGCTCAGGGGTGTGGCCAGGATTTGATCCCTGATTGTGTGGATCCCCAAAGGCACCTTATTGTGATCATCAGAAAATAAAGGTCGAAGTCAAATTTGGTTGGAAGTGGCATAGTGTATCAGGATTTTCTTTTTTTAAGGAGGAACAATTTTTTGATGTGGATTTTAAAATACTTTCCCTTCATTCAACATTGATTAGTCCCTCCTACATGCCAGGCACCCGTGTGTGAAAAATAGTCCTGCCCTCAGTGACCTCAGGCACGGTGAGAAAACAAAGGCTTAGAAAGCCCAACAGTCTGAGGTCACACTGCTGCAAAGTACTTAAACCTGAAATTCAAACCTAGATCTCTTAACCCCAAGTAGATGCTGGGGTAAAGAGCTTGGTTTTCTTCCCAGAAACATGAGAGCCATTGAATGTTGTGAAGTTAAGGAGTCACTATCAGGTGGTTTGTAGTGAGGTCACGCTTGAGAATAAGTAGGACTGATGGAAGCAACAAAACCCATTAAGAGACTTTATATTCATCTAAGAGAGGAGTGAGGGCTCAAACTAAAGGCAGTGGCAGAGATTGGAGTGGAGGGAAAGGATCTGAGGTCATCTGGGAGGTAGAATAGAAGTGCTCAGTGACTAGATATGGAGCGGGAAGGGGAAAAGAGAAGCAAAAATGGCTGCTAGGGTTCTGGCTTAGGGAACTATGTAGAGTGTGGTTACTTTTTCTTAGATAGTGCAGGAAAAGGAAGAGGTTTGGGAAGGAAGATCATTTTGGGTTCTGTTAAGCGGAACATGGAAATGGAGCTCTCTGGTTGAAAGTAAGCCTCTGCAGGCTAAGTCCATTTTGTGATATCCCAACTTATGTTTTCAAAAATAACACATTAGATTAACCAAGATGGCGGAGTAGAAGGACGTGCTCTCACTCCCTCTTGCGAGAGCACCAGAATCACAACTTGCTGCTGGACAATCATTGACAGGAAGACCCTGGACTTCACCAAGGAGGATACCCCACGTCCAAGGACAGAGGAGAAGCCACAGTGAGACGGTAGGAGGGGTGCAATCAGAGTAAAATCAAATCCCATAACTGCTGGGTGGGTGACTCACAGGCTGGTGAACACTTATACCACAGAAGTCCACCCACTGGAGTGAAGGTTCTGAGCCCCACGTCAGGCTTCCCAACCTGGGGGTCCGGCTACGGGAGGAGGAATTCCTAGAGAATCAGACTTTGAAGCCTAGTGGGAATTGATTGCAGGACTTTGACAGGACTGGGGGAAACAGAGACCCCACTCTTGGAGGGCACATACAAAGTAATGTGTGCATCGGGACCCAGGGGAAGGAGCAGTGACCCTGGGGGAGACTGAACCAGACCTACCTGCTGGTGTTGGGGGGTCTCCTGCAGAGGCGAGTGGTGGCTCTGTTTCACCGTGGGGATAAGGACACTGGCAGCCGAGGTTCTGGGAAGTTCTCCTTGGTGTGAGCCCTCCCAGAGTCTGCCATTAACCCCACCAAACAGCACGGGTAGGCTCCAGTGTTGGGTTGCCTCAGGCAAAACAACCAACAGGGAGGGAACCCAGCCCCACCCATCAACAGTCAAGTGGATTAAGGTTTTACTGAGCTCTGACCGCCACAGCAACAGTCAGCTCTACCCACCACCAGAGCCTCCCATCAAGCCTCTTAGATAGCCTCAACCACCAGAGGGCAGACAACAGAAGCAAGAAAAACTACAATCCTGCAGCCTGTGGACCAAAAACCACAGTTACAGAAAGATAGAGAAGATGAAAAGGCAGAGGGCTATGTACCAGATGAAGGAACAAGAAAAAAACCCAGAAAAACAACTAAATGAAGTGGAGATAGGCAACCTTCCAGAAAAAGAATTCAGAATAATGATAGTGAACATGATCCAGGACCTCGGAATAAGAATGGAGGCAAAGATTGAGAAGATGCAAGAAATGATTAACAAAGACCTAGAAGAATTAAAGAACAAACAAACAGAGATGACCAATACAATAACTGAAATGAAAACTACACTAGAAGGAATCAATAGCAGAATAACTGAGGCAGAAGAAAGGATAAGTGACCTGGAAGACAGAATGGTGGAATTCACTGCTGCGGAACAGACTAAAGAAAAAAGAATGAAAAGAAATGAAGACAGCCTAAGAGACCTCTGGGACAACATTAAACGCAACAACATTCGCATTATAAGGGTCCCAGAAGGAGAAGAGAGAGAGAAAGGACCAGAGAAAATATTTGAAGAGATTATAGTCGAAAACTTCCCTAACATGAGAAAGGAAATAGCCACCCAAGTCCAGGAAGCGCAGAGAGTCCCATACAGAATAAACCCAAGGAGAAACACGCCGAGACACATAGTAATCAAAGTGGCAAAAATTAAAGACAAAGAAAAATTATTGAAAGCAGCAAGGGAAAAACGACAAATAACATACAAGGGAACTCCCATAAGGTTAACAGCTGATTTCTCAGCAGAAACTCTGCAAGCCAGAAGGGAGTGGCATGATATACTTAATGTGATGAAAGGGAAGAACCTACAACCAAGATTACTCTACCCGGCAAGGATCACATTTAGATTTGATGGAGAAATCAAAAGCTTTACAGACAAGCAAAAGCTAAGAGAATTCAGCACCACCAAACCAGCTCTACAACAAATGCTAAAGGAACTTCTCTAAGTGGGAAACACAAGAGAAGAAAAGGACCTACAAAAACAAACCCAAAACAATTAAGAAAATGGTCATAGGAACATACATATCGATAATTACCTTAAACGTGAATGGATTAAACGCCCCAACCAAAAGACATAGACTGGCTGAATGGATACAAAAACAAGACCCATATATATGCTGTCTACAAGAGACCCACTTTAGACCTAGGGACACATACAGACTGAAAGTGAGGGGATGGAAAAAGATATTCCATGCAAATGGAAATCAAAAGAAAGCTGGAGTAGCTATACTCATATCAGATAAAATAGACTTTAAAATAAAGAATGTTACAAGAGACAAGGAAGGACACTACATAATGATCCAGGGATCAATCCAAGAAGAAGATATAACAATTATAAATATATATGCACCCAACATAGGAGCACCTCAATACATAAGGCAACTACTAACAGCTCTAAAAGAGGAAATCGACAGTAACACAATAATAGTGGGGGACTTTAACACTTCACTTACACCAATGGACAGATCATCCAAAATGAAAATAAATAAGGAAACAGAAGCTTTAAATGACACAATAGACCAGATAGATTTAATTGATATATATAGGACATTCCATCCAAAAACAGCAGATTACACGTTCTTCTCAAGTGCGCACGGAACATTCTCCAGGATAGATCACATCTTGGGTCACAAATCAAGCCTCAGTAAATTTAAGAAAATTGAAATCATACCAAGCATCTTTTCTGACCACAACGCTATGAGATTAGAAATGAATTACAGGGAAAAAAACGTAAAAAAGACAAACACATGGAGGCTAAACAATACGTTACTAAATAACCAAGAGATCACTGAAGAAATCAAAGAGGAAATAAAAAAATACCTAGAGACAAATGACAATGAAAACACGACGACCCAAAACCTATGGGATGCAGCAAAAGCGGTTCTAAGAGGGAAGTTTATAGCTATACAAGCCTACCTAAAGAAACAAGAAAAATCTCAAGTAAACAATCTAACCTTACACCTAAAGAAACTAGAGAAAGAAGAACAAACAAAACCCAAAGTTAGCAGAAGGAAAGAAATCATAAAGATCAGAGCAGAAATAAATGAAATAGAAACAAAGAAAACAATAGCAAAGATCAATAAAACTAAAAGCTGGTTCTTTGAGAAGATAAACAAAATTGATAAGCCATTAGCCAGACTCATCAAGAAAAAGAGGGAGAGGACTCAAATCAATAAAATCAGAAATGAAAAAGGAGAAGTTACAACAGACACCGCAGAAATACAAAACATCCTAAGAGACTACTATAAGCAACTTTATGCCAATAAAATGGACAACCTGGAGGAAATGGACAAATTCTTAGAAAGGTATAACCTTCCAAGACTGAATCAGGAAGAAACAGAAAATATGAACAGACCAATCACAAGTAATGAAATTGAAACTGTGATTAAAAATCTTCCAACAAACAAAAGTCCAGGACCAGATGGCTTCACAGGTGAATTCTATCAAACATTTAGAGAAGAGCTAACACCCATCCTTCTCAAACTCTTCCAAAAAATTGCAGAGGAAGGAACACTCCCAAACTCATTCTATGAGGCCACCATCACCCTGATACCAAAACCAGACAAAGACACTACAAAAAAAGAAAATTACAGACCAATATCACTGATGAATATAGATGCAAAAATCCTCAACAAAATACTAGCAAACAGAATCCAACAACACATTAAAAGGATCATACACCACGATCAAGTGGGATTTATCCCGGGGATGCAAGGATTCTTCAATATACGCAAATCAATCAATGTGATACACCATATTAACAAATTGAAGAATAAAAACCATATGATCATCTCAATAGATGCAGAAAAAGCTTTTGACAAAATTCAACACCCATTTCTGATAAAAACTCTCCAGAAAGTGGGCATAGAGGGAACCTACCTCAACATAATAAAGGCCATATATGACAAACCCACAGCAAACATCATTCTCAATGGTGAAAAACTGAAAGCATTTCCTCTAAGATCAGGAACGAGACAAGGATGTCCACTCTCACCACTATTATTCAACATAGTTCTGGAAGTCCTAGCCACGGCAATCAGAGAAGAAAAAGAAATAAAAGGAATACAAATTGGAAAAGAGGAAGTAAAACTGTCACTGTTTGCGGATGACATGATACTATACATAGAGAATCCTAAAACTGCCACCAGAAAACTGCTAGAACTAATTAATGAATATGGTAAAGTTGCAGGATACAAAATTAATGCACAGAAATCTCTTGCATTCCTATACACTAATGATGAAAAATCTGAAAGAGAAATTATGGAAGCACTCCCATTTACCATTGCAACAAAAAGAATAAAATACCTAGGAATAAACCTACCTAGGGAGACAAAAGACCTGTATGCAGAAAACTATAAGACACTGATGAAAGAAATTAAAGATGATACCAACAGATGGAGAGATATACCATGTTCTTGGATTGGAAGAATCAACATTGTGAAAATGAGTATACTACCCAAAGCAATCTACAGATTCAATGCAATCCCTATCAAATTACCAATGGCCTTTTTTACGGAGCTAGAACAAATCATCTTAAAATTTGTATGGAGACACAAAAGACCCCGAATAGCCAAAGCAGTCTTGAGGGGAAAAAAATGGAGCTGGAGGAATCAGACTCCCTGACTTCAGACTATACTACAAAGCTACAGTAATCAAGACAATATGGTACTGGCACAAAAACAGAAACATAGATCAATGGAACAAGATAGAAAGCCCAGAGATTAACCCACGCACCTATGGTCAACTAATCTATGACAAAGGAGGCAAAGATATACAATGGAGAAAAGACAGTCTCTTCAATAAGTGGTGTTGGGAAAACTGGACAGCTACATGTAAAAGAATGAAATTAGAATACTCCCTAACACCATACACAAAAATAAACTCAAAATGGATTAGAGACCTAAATATAAGACTGGACACTATAAAACTCTTAGAGGAAAACATAGGAAGAACACTCTTTGACATAAATCACAGCAAGATCTTTTTTGATCCACCTCCTAGAGTAATGGAATTAAAAACAAAAATAAACAAGTGGGACCTAATGAAACTTCAAAGCTTTTGCACAGCAAAGGAAACCATAAACAAGACGAAAAGACAACCCTCAGAATGGGAGAAAATATTTGCAAATGAATCAACGGACAAAGGATTAATCTCCAAAATATATAAACAGCTCATTCAGCTCAATATCAAAGAAACAATCACCCCAATCCAAAAATGGGCAGAAGACCTAAATAGACATTTCTCCAAAGAAGACATACAGACGGCCACGAAGCACATGAAAAGATGCTCAACATCACTAATTATTAGAGAAATGCAAATCAAAACTACAATGAGGTATCACCTCACTCCTGTTAGAATGGGCATCATCAGAAAATCTACAAACAACAAATGCTGGAGAGGGTGTGGAGAAAAGGGAACCCTCTTGCACTGTTGGTGGGAATGTAAATTGATACAGCCACTATGGAGAACAATATGGAGGTTCCTTAAAGAACTAAAAATAGAATTACCATATGACCCAGCAATCCCACTACTGGGCATATACCCAGAGAAAACCATAATTGAAAAAGACACATGCACCCGAATGTTCATTGCAGCACTATTTACAATAGCCAGGTCATGGAAGCAACCTAAATGCCCATCAACAGACGAATGGATAAAGTTGTGGTACATATATACAATGGAATATTACTCAGCCATAAAAAGGAACGAAATTGAGTCATTTGTTGAGACGTGGATGGAGCTAGAGACTGTCATACAGAGTGAAGTAAGTCAGAAAGAGAAAAACAAATATCATATATTAATGCATGTATGTGGAACCTAGAAAAATGGTACAGATGAGCCAGTTTGCAGGGCAGAAGTTGAGACACAGATGTAGAGAATGGACATATGGACACCAAGGGGGGAAAACTGTGGTGAGGTGGGGATGGTGGTGTGCTGAATTGGGCGATTGGGATTGACATGTATACACTGATGTGTATAAAATTGATGCCTAATAAGAACCTGCAGTATAAAAAAGCAAACAAAACAACTAATACTAAACTTTCATTGGGTTATTTGTATGGAAATATGTTAATATAAATGTTTCAGACATTATATGAAATTTCTAAAAATCTTATATTTGTATTTGTATGGAAATATGTATGGAAATATGTTAATATAAATGTTTCAGACATTACATGAAATTTCTAAAAATCTTATATTTGTATGGAAATATGTATGGAAATATGTTAATATAAATGTTTCAGACATTACATGAAATTTCTAAAAATCTTATATGTTCTGGTATAATGTTATATGTAATAATCCTAGTTATTACTTTAAAATGTATATCTCAGAAATAACTAATTTTCTTGTCAACTGCATTATTATGAACTTTCATCAAATCTTTTACCGTGGTCATTTTTAAGGCTTTTGTCATTTACAGACAGTTCTGGGTGTACTCTGATGATTTTGCAAATATGTTCCTATAAAAGGGTTTCATCTTCAAGAAATTCATGGAAAAGACTCTGACAAGTACAGGTTTCTGGTAACTGACTGTACTGCTGAACTGAATGAATAAGCATTTTCAGAACTCTGATGAAAAACTTATGAACTCATAAAAGTGCTAACAAAAGATCAAGATGAAAAAAAACAATTAATTACATGGGACTGAGTGAACTGATGAGGATGAGTATAATTTTTGTGACTTTCTGTCTGAATTAAAAAAAAAAAAAAAATCCCACAAGGACTCAGAGGCAAAGAATATACAAATCAATTTTCACTGCAAAGTAAAGGAGCTGTTACAGTGGAGGATTACTGGACTGAATGTCAATATTATGACATAGTATGAGTGTGTTTCATGTTTGGTAATGGCAATCATTGTTGCTTTTGTTGTGGTCATCCATGTACAATGCTTGGTGTCAGTCTATTTATCTCTTGTAAAAATAAAATACAGTGTGTGTGTGTGTGTGTGTGTGAAAAAAAAAAAAAGGAAATGATATAAATGTGACTATGAATGAGTGTATTCAATAGTTAAAATGATCTATTATATTAGTGATATATATTGTGGAATTAGTATTGTTTTTCTCTAAAGAGCAATGTGGAATAAAAGTTATTTGTTTCATTTAAAAAAAAAAAAAAAATAACACATTAAATCAATTTAAAAATGTGATTGGGGAAATTCCCTAATGTTGACGGCTAAGAATATCACATTTTTCATGGAGCAACTTGGAATCTATGGTTTTAGTAAATGAGGCATCCTATGTAAAATAAAACTGGTAAATGAGAGCTCTACCCACCACCAGAGCCTCCCATCAAGCCTCTTAGATAGCCTCAACCACCAGAGGGCAGACAGCAGAAGCAAGAAAAACTACAATCCTGCAGCCTGTGGACCAAGAAACACAGTTAGAGAAAGATAGACAAGATGAAAAGGCAGAGGGCTAGGTACCAGATGAAGGAACAAGAAAAAACCCCAGAAAAACAACTAAATGAAATGGAGATAGGCAACCTTCCAGAGAAAGAATTCAGAATAATGATAGTGAAGATGATCCAGGACCTCGGAATAAGAATGGAGGCAAAGATTGAGAAGATGCAAGTAATGATTCACAAAGACCTAGAAGAATTAAAGAACAAACAAACAGAGATGACCAATACAATAACTGAAATGAAAACTACACTAGAAGGAATCAATAGCAGAATAACTGAGGCAGAAGAACGGATAAGTGACCTGGAAGACAGAATGGTGGAATTCACTGCTGTGGAACAGACTAAAGAAAAAAGAATGAAAAGAAATGAAGACAGCCTAAGAGACCTCTGGGACAACATGAAACGCAACAACATTCACATTATAGGGGTCCCAGAAGGAGAAGAGAGAGAGAAAGGACCCGAGAAAATATTGGAAGAGATTATAGTCAAAAATTTCCCTAACATGGGAAAGGAAACAGCCACCCAAGTCCAGGAAGCACAGAGAGTCTCAGGCAGGATAAACCCAAGGAGAAACACGCCAAGACACATAGTAATCAAACTGACAAAAATTAAAGACAAAGAAAAATTATTAAAAGCAACAAGGGACAAACGACAAATAACATACAAGGGAACTCCCATAAGGTTAACAGCTGATTTCTCAGCAGAAACTCTACAAGCCAGAAGGAGTGGGACGATATATTTAAAGTGATGAAGGAGAAGAACTTGTAACAAAGATTACTCTACCTAGCAAGGACCTCATTCAGATTTGATGAAGAAAGCAAAAGCTTTACAGACAAGCAAAAGCTAAGAGAATTCAGCACCACCAAACCAGCTCTGCAACAAATGCTAAAGGAACTTCGTTAAGTGGGAAACACAAGAGAAGAAAAGGACCTACAAAAACAAACCCCAAACAATTAAGAAAATGGTAATAGGAACAAACATATCGAAAACTACCTTAAATGTGAACGGATTAAATGCTCCAACCAAAAGACACAGTCTCGCTAAATGGATACAAAAACAAGACCCACGTATATGCTGTCTACAAGAGACCCACTTCAGACCTAGGGACACATACAGACTGAAAGTGAGGGGATGGAAAAAGATATTCCATGAAAATGGAAATCAAAAGAAAGCTGGAGTAGCAATACTCATATCACATAAAATAGACTTTAAAATAAAGAATGTTACAAGAGACAAAGAAGGACACTACATAATGATCAAGGGATCAATCCAAGAAGAGGATATAACAATTATAAATATATATGCACGCAACATAGGAGCACCTCAATACATAAGGTAAATGCTAACAGCTATAAAAGAGGAAATCGACAGTAACACAATAAGAGTGGGGGACTTTAACACCTCAATTACACCAATGGACAGATCATCCAGCCAGAAAATTAATAAGGAAACACAAGCTTTAAATGACACAAGAGACCAGATATATTTAATTGATATTTATAGGATATTTCATCTGAAAAGAGCAGATTACACTTTCTTCTCAAGTGCACATGGAACATTCTCCAGGATAGATCATATCTTGGGTCACAAATCTAGCCTTGGTAAATTTAAGAAAACTGAAATCATATCAAGTGGCTTTTCCAAACACAACATTAGGAGATTAGAAATCAATTACAGGAAAAAAACATAAACAACACAATCACATGGAGGCTAAACAGTACATTACTAAATAACCACGAGATCACTGAAGAAATCAAAGAGGAAATCAAAAAATACCTAGAGACAAATGACAATGAAAACATGATGATCCAAAACCTATGGGATGCAGCAAAAGCAGTTCTAAGAGGGAAGTTTATAGTAATGCAATCCTACCTCAAGAAACAAGAAAAATCTCAAATAAACAATCTAACCTTACACCTAAAGGAACTAGAGAAAGAAGAACAAACAAAACCCAAAGTTAGTAGGAGGAAAGAAAACATAAAGATCAGAGCAGAAATAAATGAAATAGAAACAAAACAAGAGCAAATATCAGTGAAACTAAAAGCTGGTTCTTTGAGAAGATAAACAAAATTGATAAACCTTTAGCCAGACTCACCAAGAAAAAGACGGAGAGAACTCAAATTAATTGAATTAGAAATAAAAAAGGAGAAGTTACAACAGACACTGCAGAAATACAAAGGATCATAAGAGACTACTACAAGCAACTCTATGCCAGTAAAATGGACAACCTGGAAGAAATGGACAAATTCTTAGAAAGGTGTAACTTTCCAAGACTGAACCAGGAAGAAATAGAAAATATGAACAGACCAATCACAAGTAATGAAACTGAAACTGTGATTAAAAACAAAAGTCCAGGACCAGATGTCTTCACAGGTGAATTCTATCAAACATTTAGAGACCAGCTAACACCCATCCTTCTCAAACTCTTCCAAAAAATTGCAGAGGAAGGAACACTCCCAAACTCATTCCATGAGACCACCATCACCCTGATACCAAAACCAGACAAAGATACTACAAAAAAAGAAAATTACAGACCAATATCACTGATGAATATAGATGCAAAAATCCTCAACAAAATACTAGCAAACAGAATCCAACAACACATTAAAAGGATCATACACCATGATAAAGTGGGATTTATCCCAGGAATGCAAGAATTCTTCAATATATGCATATTATTCAGTGTGATAAACCATACTAACAAATTGGAGAATAAAAACCATATGATCGTCTCAATAGATGCAGAAAAAGCTTTTGACAGAATTCAAAACCCATTTATGATAAAAATCCTCCAGAAAGTGGGCATAGAGGGAACCTACCTCAACATAATAAAGGCCATACACGACAAACCCACAGCAAACATCATTCTCAGTGGTGAAAAACTGAAACCATTTCCTCTAAGATCAGGAACAAGACAAGGATGTCCACTCTTGCCACTCCTATTCAACATAGTTTTGCAAAAAACTATGTAAATAGTGCTGTCAGGTAGTGCTTCTTCTTTGGAAGAAGAAAAAGAAATAAAAGGAATATAAACTGAAAAGAAGAAGTAAAACTGTCACTGTTTGCAGATAACATGATACTATACATAGAGAATCCTAAAGATGCCACCAGAAAACTACTAGAGCTAATCAATGAATTTGGTAAAGTTGCAGGATACAAAATTAATGCACAGAAATCTCTTGCATTCCTATGCAGTAACAATGAAAGATCAGAAAGATAAATTAAGGAAATGATCCCATTCACCATTGCAACAAAAAGAATAAAATACCTAAGAATAAACCTACCTAAGGAGATAAAAGACCTCTACTCAGAAAACTTTAAGACACTGATGAAAGAAATCAAGGATGACACAAACAGATGGAGAGATATACCATGTTCTTGGATTGGAAGAATCAATATTGTGAAAATGACTATACTACCCAAAGCAATCTGCAGATTCAATGCAATCCCTATCAAATTACCAATGGCATTTTTTACAGAACTACAACAAAAAATCTTAAAATGTGTATGGAGACACAAAAGACCCCGGATAGCCAAAGCAATCTTGAGGGAAAAAAACGGAGCTGGAGGAATCAGACTCCCTGACTTCAGACTATACTACAAAGCTACAGTAATCAACACAATATGGTACTGGCCCAAAAAAGAAATATAGATCAGTGGAACAGGATAGAAAGCCCAGAGGTAAACCCACACACCTATGGTCAACTAATCTATGACAAAGGAGGCAAGGATATACAATGGAGAAAAGACAGTCTCTTCAATAAGTGGTGCTGGAAAAACTGGACAGCTACATGTAAAAGAATGAAATTAGAACACTCCCTAGCACCATACACAAAAATAAACTCCAAATGGATTAAAGACCTAAAAGTAAGACCAGACACTATAAAACCCTTAGAGGAAAACATAGGAAGAACACTCTTTGACATAAATCACAGCAAGATCTTTTTTGACCCACCTCCTAGAGAAATGAAATAGAAACAAAAATAAACAACTGGGACCTAATGAAACTTAAAAGCTTTTGCACAGCAAAGGAAACTATATACAAGATGAAAAGACAACTCTCAGAATGGGAGAAAATATTTGCAAATGAATCAATGGACAAAGGATTAATCTCTAAAATATATAAACAGCTAATGCAGCTCAATATTAAAAAAAAAAAAAACACCCAATCAAAAAATGGGCAGAAGACCTAAATAGACATCTCTCCAAAGAACACATACAGATGGCCAAGAGGCACATGAAAAGCTGCTCAACATCATTAATTATTAAAGAAATGCAAATCAAAACTACAATGAGGTATCACCTCACACTGTTCAGAATGACCATCATCAAAAAATCTACAAACAGTAAATGTTGGAGAGGGTGTGGAGAAAAGGGAACCCTCTTGCAGTGTTGGTGGGAATGTAAATTGATACAGCCACTATGGAGAACAGTATGGAGTTTCCTTAAAAAACGAAAAATAGAATTACCATATGACCCAGCAATCCCACTACTGGGCATATACCCAGAGAAAACCATAATTCAAAAAGACACATGCACTCCAATGTTCATTGCAGCACTATTTATAACAGCCAGGTCATGGAAGCAACCTAAGTGTCCATCGACAGACAAATGGATACAGAAGATGTGGTACATATACGCAGTGGAATATTACTCAGCCATAAAAAGAAACGAAACTGAGTTATTTGTAGAGATGTGGATGGACCCAGAGACTGTCATACTGAGTGAAGTAAGTCAGAAAGAGGAAAACAAATATTGTATATTAACGCATATTTGTGGACTCTAGAAACATGGTACAGATGAACCGGTTTGCAAGGCAGAAATAGAGACACAAATATAGAGAACAAACATACGGACACCAAGGAGGGAAAGCGGGGGCAGGGTGGTAGTGGTGTTGGGATGAATTGGGAGATTGGGAATGACTTATATACACTAATGTGTATAATATAGATAACTAATAAGAGCAAATGATTTTTCCAAATGTGCTATAACATACACACACACATGCACGCACACACTGTCTCCTGTTTGTAATCAATTCTATCCCACCTGGATCTTTTCTTATTAATCCCCCTCAAAAAAAAAGAATTAAATGATAGTCATTATTCTAGAGATATGAGTATCCTCCCTATTTTTCTCCCGACCTTACAGGTGAGTCACACAAAGAAGTTGGTACCTGCTCACCGTCGCACAGAGTCACCTGAGAGCATCCAGGCCCCAGACTCTGGGGTCACAGAGCCAGGGTACAACCGGGCAGCTGATGGTCCAGGCAGCCTCCCGAGACGCCAAGCTGAGCACTTATGATTAACACATACGGTATTCTCGGAAGGTCGTGTCTCTCTCCCTCATAACAGCCATAAACATCTGCGATCATGTTTTCCGTGTGTCACTCTTTTCCTGCGCACACAGCCACAGCCGTACCCCCAGCAACAAGCAGCAGTCACCACTCGGGGCAGGAAGGAAGCACCTGTCGCCCGCCACTCACGCCCCCCTGCCCCGCCCCAAAGCCTGCGCTTCCAGAATCTACCTCCTCTAGTGGTCATGGGTGGGGGGAGCTGGGGGGTGCTCACCGGCATGCACCTTGTGTCTGGACCCCTTCTGTCCTGCTTTGTCCTCTCAGCTCCCAGCACAGCTCCTAACAGGTGCTCACACTTTGCTCTGTTAGTGATGTACACGCATAAATGGTGTGCACGCAGGTGCAGGTATGTACACATCTGTAACCACAAAGTACTTTTCCAAATGACATTTAAGTTTACCTTCATAAAGTCCTGACCCCTTCAGGAAAACCCTCACGGCTGTGGAAAAGGCCAGCTTGGCGCCACTTCTCCTGGCTGCCCTCCCCGGCAGGAAGGCAGTGAAACCTCTGGCGTTTCTAATGCCACAAATGCAGAAGCTGCTATTTGTCTACCTTGTCACACAAGCCATGACAGCCTGGATCTATCACCAAGATGACAGGACTAGCACTGCCTATGTCGAGCCCACACACCTTCCCCAAAGCACTGCTGCCGCCTCAAGGGGTCCGAATGTCCCCAGGTTTACAGTTGAGGAGTAATTTCATGCTCCTCAGCACGTAACAAAAACTTAAGATAATTATAATGTGAAGAGTCAACTAATGGAGCCATTTGGTAAAGTATAATTATCTGAAGAGAAATCATTAAGGATAATACTCAGCAGGATAGAGATGAGAAGAGAATACGGTATATTTTACCATTAACAGTTATGCTGATTTGTAAAATTGATATCAAAATGCAGCAATTATAAAAATATAAAGGCACAATTTTATTCAAACCCGAAATAGCTAATCAGGGATTCCCTGATGGCACAGTGGTTAAGAATCCACCTGCCAATGCAGGGGACGCGGGTTCGAGCCCTGGTCCAGGAAGACGCCACATGCCGCGGGGCAACTAAGCCCGTGCGCCACAACTACTGAGCCTGCGCTCTAGTGCCCACGAGCCACAACTACTGAGCCCCCGTGCCACAACTACTGAAGCCCGCACGCCTAGAACCTGTGCTCTGCAACAAGAGAAGCCACCGCAATGAGAAGCCCACGCGCAGCAACGAAGACCCAATGCAGCCTAAAATAAATAAATAAATAAATAAATTTACAAAATAGCTAATCATAAATATAAATTCTCAGTACAAGAGCCAGAAACAGAACTTCCTCCCTCTTACAGCATGACATACCATTAATTCAGATAAATACTTATGATTCAACAGTGCGTATCAGCTGTTACGTACCAGGCATGTAATTTATTCACCCAGTCTTGCGTCTCTTTCTGAAAGAAAGGGGAACTTCCCCCCTCACTCACAAGCAGCCTCACTGGCAAAGCTGCAATCATGCCCTTTCCAAAGGCAATCATTGACTTAGACTGGTCCATATTTACACCTGAGGGTGGGATGAGGCCCATAAAGCATACGGGCACCAGATACCCAGACAAACGTGGGTTCTGAAAGCAAGAGAGAAGGGGCGCGGCTGTGACTGGGAATGAGCAGGGCTGATGGAGGCTGGGACAGAGGCCAGGGACGGGGTCAACGTCCAGGGAGAGACGAGAGCGTGAGCAAAGGCCCTGAGGCGGCCTCAAGCACATCAGACAGAGACATGAGCTGGCTGGGTGGTGCTGCCGTTGTCTGACATATAAACACAGAGAGAGAGCGGGGTTTCGGGATTCAGATTAGGCGGAGGATCTTGGAAGTGTTAACTGGACAGCCAAGCGGGGCTCACCGAGGCACCGTGTTGGGCATCAGTGGGTTAACCAGAGGCAGGTGAGGCCACCTGGAAACATACAGCGAGAAAACAACCTGCAGCAGAAGGTCTGTACACCGCACTCTGAAAGGCAGAGCAGAGGACCAGGTCCCCAAAGAGCCGGAGACGGAAGGAGGAAAAGCAGAGGGTCGGGGAGGGAGGCGTGCCAGGTGAGCCGTCAGCAGCTCAAACCCCTTGGAGGTGAAGCCAGAGGGGCAGCACGTCTGGGGACACGGTGGCCTAAGTGTTGCAGGGACAGAGGTGAAGATGGTCAGCTGGGGGCAGGGACCACGAAGGGACAGCTCCCAGGGCAACACACTCGGAGGGAAAGAGTCAGGGAGGTGGGTTCAGCTCCCCTGCCACCTCTTGGATTCTGACTTAGCAAGGGAAGCTGGTCTCCCTTTAAAGAAGACCCGACGGCCACCGCACTTAGTTTCTGAAAGTCGTGTCATGCAAAATGTGTGCGAACGTTGTCAAATGTGACATTTATTGTCAATAGAAAGTGTTGTAATTCCTGATAGGAATAATTGGCAGTTATGTCACACTTTATAAATACAGATTATTCTCCTAAACACTAGCTCAATGAACAAAAATGTCCTAATGTAGAATCTGGGTGCATCCATGTGGTTATATTCTTACTGATATGAATTCATAAAACAGACAATAAAATATACACCTGCTGAGAGCATTCACATTCATTCTAGAAATGGAATTGGATGCTTACAATGATTTGTCATTCAAACTACTTCGATTAAAATACAAATAATTACAGTTACTTCTCTTTTAGTCAACGCTTAAATGCAATTACCACTCACTGGAAGGGGAGGGGAGTCAGCCTTCAACTAAAATCAGCACGAGAAATAAAACAGTATGAATGCTAATAACACCATGAGATTTACAATACTGAACCTTACCATTTATATGATCGTATTTATAATAGTACAATTCAGCGCCATAATACAATGGTATTCATCCAAATTTCAAATGAATTTTGGTGCCTATCAAAACTAGAATTGCTGTCAAATGTCAACAGTTTAGAGTCAGATTTATTCACTCAGAATAATAAGTGTGACTGTAAATAACCTGCAGACAGTGTTGAGTGCAAAGCGCCGAGACTCAGCCGCTCTGGAAACTCTCACAAGGTCATCGCCGGTGCCAGGGCTCCACGGCAGGGCAGCTCGGCGCCCACACGTAACTGGCCTTTTCTAACTGTTTCCAACAGGGCCTGCTGAGTGGTCCGCTAAGCAAGCTAAGAGTCACATTCACTTTTTAAAAGTCCTACTTCCTTGCTTCATTAAAAGATAGCTAGTTAACAATATTTATGGATGTAAAACTACAGCCTCCGTAGAAAACAGAAACTGTCTCACCAATAATTTCAATTGAGAAATCACAACAGCATAATATTCGCCACACTTTTGCAACAGCCTTGAAGATGAGACGCAAGAGAGGAAGGAGGTGAGGCTGCGGGGAGGCCGGAGGGCGGGCGTCCAGGGCGCCGAGCCTCCGCTGCTCAGCGCAGAATGAGTGGGGACCTCGGTGGCCTGGGGGAAACTGACATCCAGTGTTCCCTGAAAACAAGCCCAAAGCTCTCCAAAGGTACAATCTGAATGACAACATGCAGTAACCAGCTGATACTAAGGAAAAGCACACGCCAGTCGAAACACAAATACTTTTTTCCACGAAATTCGCATGCACTTTTCCCCCAAAAGCATTTCTTGAACCTGCCTTGGTACATTGCAAAAAATACAGGTAGATTCTAATTAGCGAGTTTCTGAGGATGTCGGAATCAGGTCTGAAGTGACTCAGAACCCAGACCACAGGTTCTTCGGGCGAGGGGGAGGCAGGGGACACACGGTTCCCCGTCCCCGTCCCGCCTGGAGCGGCCACCCATCACCCGTGTCCACGTGCCTCAGAGCGAGTGTCTGCTCTGAGAAGGACAGCGCGGGGGCCTGGGGTACAGAGACGGACCTCACGTGCCCGACGCCACCTGCTTCCTGTGGTGGCAGGCGAGCTGCTCTCATAATTCTGCAGCTGGGGTACCCGTGTGACAGAGAGGGAACCGGGCTATAAACTCACTGACACGAGCTCCCTCCCTCCACCCAGCGATAAAGCAGCTCGACGTCTCCGTCTGCCACTCACTCCCTTGACCGAACTCACATCAGTGCTGCCCTCTTGTCACCCTTCGTAAGTGTGTCTCCTGGGACATCTAGGGACATGGAACTAAATTAACGTTGAAATTTAAAAAGCCACATTTATGTTTATGTAGCTATACAGGCATGTAGATATAAAAGGTCGCTGTTCTACACATGTTTGGTGAAATACGGCAATTTTTACATCTGGTATTTTCAATAAATAAGCACACTTTTTAAACTTGGATCTTGGAAACCTATCCAAGATAGGAAACCTATCTCCTGGTAAAGTCAGGTAATTCCCCATCTTAAAATATGTGAATCTTGCTTATGACATCATAGAGATCATCAGAAATTCTACACTTGAAATCAAAGATGAGTCAGCAAGGATGAGAAACACGTGACAAAAGCCTAGAACAAACGGACATCCTTCCCCAGAGGTTACCTGTTTCCTTTAGCTCCCGCGACAACTCACATCTCTAACTAGATGACGAAGTGGTGACATTACTAGATGCCTACTTTAAATGACCTGACATGCTCTCACCTTCCAGTCGCCAAGCTCACCGTGAGAACTCACATATGACTGGCTCTCCCAGGCTTCCAGCCCCTCGACTGAAGCAGTGATGTTAATTAAAAACAGAAAATTGCGTTCAGCACAAACCAACAGCAGTGTTTGAACAGGAAAGCAGGACACCTTTACTCACTGCACTGGCGGTTCTCCACCCAGGGGTTTAACCACAGGGACACAGGAGACTCAGGGACACAGGTATACGAACTGGCTCAACTTAGGGAATACATGTAACAGGGTACGGCTACCTAAAACGAAAGAGAAAAAGAAGTTCCAATCCTGAGCAAGAGACATTCAAATGTGGCCAAATTCTCATGATTCAAACCAGCAGTCGTAAAGAACATGTTGTTTTTCTGACTTCAAAAAAATGTTTACAACTAGAAATATAATGGGTTTGAAACGATTTTCTTGTATGTCATCATTTTTCTAATTAGAAGCACTAAGTTCTCCTTCTTAACTGAAATGATTAAATAACTCTGTAAACTCAATGATGTTATGGACAGTTACTGATAAGAAAAGCAGCAAATCTGCATGCTTGTCTAGACTCCAAGGATTCAAGTGAAAAATTTATGGCCATCAGAGGTCCACAGTGCAAAGATGTTTAGGGCCATTTTCCAGCCAAGGTTCCAGCCATGATTGTGAGCTATGAATGTTCCTGTTTTAAAAGACACATGTGTAGACAGAACAGTTAACAGATTTGTTATAAATGAGCAAGAATCTGAGCTCTGCTGTAGGCTGGAGCACGCAGCATCTGAGCACACCTGATTACTTAGGACACCGGAGGGACCACTCCTGCTATTACGGGATCCATGTTACTATTCCAACACTTGTCCTTTGGTGCTGACACAACTTCCTGGCTGGAACACAATCATGGCTGGAACCTTGGCTGGAAAATGGCCCTAAACATCTTTGCACTGTGGACCTCTGATGGCCATAAATTTTTCACTTGAATCCTTGGAATCTAGACAAGCATGCAGGTTTGCTGCTTTTCTTATCAGTAACTGTCCATAACATCATTGAGTTTACAGAGTTATTTCATCATTTCAGTTAAGAAGGAGAACTTAGTGCTTCTAATTAGAAAAATGATGACATACAAGAAAGTCGTTTCAAACCCAGTATGAGGCACATAGGATGCATCTTATAATCAAGGTTCTTATTACAAATAAGCACTAGTTACAGCCTCAGCAAATGGGGTATGGAGCCCCTTTCTGAGCCCCCAATTTAGTATCTTAATGGAGTCAACATTTAGCACCCTGGAGAGTACTTATTTGAGAACCTGCAGTTGACATATTTTTTAAAAACTTAAGTTATTGCCAATAACTCGTCCACGGAGTCAATTATGCAGTATGATCAATCCACTTGGTTCTTCCACTATAATTACGGTGGTTACACACAGGACGGCTGCAAGAACACCTCAAGCAGATGCGCAGCTCCTAACCAGCGAGCGCATGGCCGCAAGACTCCAGGCAGTGACAGAACTCCCAGCCTCTTTCTTAAGCACTTGACTTCCGACTACCCCAAGCACGTCTTCCCGGTTTAAGGAAAACTGCTCCGTGACAAAGTACTTTACACAATCAGCACGGAACTTCACATGAAATTTAATTTCAAGATTTTGTGGAAACACCCCAGAATTGTATAACTTGATGGAAGAAGCAACTGTCTCTACATAAGCTTTTTTTTTTTTTTTAAGAAAATCATACAGTCATTAGTACTGCCCTGGTTTAGAAGCATCCTGACACACAGGAATTTATAAAAGCCTTCAACCCATAGTCTCCGAAACATTTCTCTGTTATCCTGAAAAGGACTGCTAGACACACGCCGGTTTTTACTGTCGCTCCCGGGCTTAGGGAGTCTGTGAGGACAAACCCGAAGGGAGGCGGTTCCAGCCGGATTAGTCAATCAGTCGGGGAGCCTCGGCTGCGGTTCCTAAACTGTTTCCAGAACACTCGGTTATGCTGGGGGTGGCGACGCGAAGGCTTCCAAGAACTTTTCGTTTTTGACTGAGCCACATTTCTGTTTTCCCCCAACAGTTAAGTTATTTAGAAGTAAGAGGGTGGAGGGGAGTCGTCTGGGGCAGGGATAAGAAGAGATGTCACACAGACACGCACGCACGAATCGGTATCACGAACTGGGCGTCCAGAGCTGAGCTGTCCCCTAAGTAGCGGGGCGCTCGGCCGGGGGGGACCCCAGCCCGGGCAGAGGCCCCCCCCAAGACGGAGAGGAGCTCAGGAGGACGCCCGCCGCGGCCCCCGAGGCCAGGAGCCGCTCGCAGGGAGACAGGAGGGGCGAACCCCCAACCCCCAACCCTGGAGAACCTGATTCCCACGGGCCACGGAGCCGCTGCACCTTCACGACGGGGAAAGGCAGACCCTACAAGTTTCCGTCTGGGATGCTGGGCCGGGAGGACGGAGGGTCAGGGGGTCTGCGCCCGCCCGCCCGCCCGCACGAGCCGCCCCGGGAGATGGAGATGGGGACGCAAGAGGGAAGGGGGCGCCGGGTGAGGAGGGGGCGGAGGATGAGGAGGGGGCACGGGGAGGGAAGACGGGTCGCGGAGGAGAGACAGGGGCGCTGAGAAGGGGAGGGCCTGGAGGGAGAAAGGGGTGCAGAGGGGAAGGGGGCGCAGGGAGAGGAGGGGCGCGCGCAGAAAAAACGGCCGGGAGGTCCGGCACTCACCCTCGCGGGCACTAGCAGGCGGCCGGGGCGCCCGCGGGGGGCAGCCGGGGGGAAGGGTCCCTCGGCGCTCATCGCCGCCCACTCGGCGGGACCAACGCTCCGGGCCGCGCGAGCTCAGCGCCGAGGACCCGCGCGAGCCTCCTAGGGCCCCGCGGGCGCCACGTCCACGCCCCTCTGCGCTTCGGCGCCGCTCGGGCTCGGCTCGGGCTCCGCGGGCTGCGGCGGGAGGAGCCGAGCACCGCCCACCGCCCGTGAGCACCGCCCACCGTCCTGAGCACCGCCCACCGCCCGTGACCGCCGCCCGCCGCCCGTGAGCACCGCCCACCGTCCTGAGCACCGCCCACCGCCCGTGACCACCGCCCCCCACCCTGAGCACCGCCCACCGCCCGTGATCACCGCTCGCCGCCCGTGAGCACCGCCCACCGCCCTGAGCACCGCCCACCGCCCGTAACCGCCGCCCACCGCCCGTGACCGCCGCCCGCCGCCCGTGAGCACCGCCCACCGCCCGTGACCGCCGCCCACCGCCCTGAGCACCGCCCACCGCCCGTGACCACCGCCCACCGACCTGAGCACCGCCCACCGCCCGTAACCGCCGCCCGCCGCCCGTGAGCACCGCCCACCGTCCTGAGCACCGCCCACCGCCCGTGACCACCGCCCCCCGCCCTGAGCACCGCCCACCGCCCGTGACCACCGCCCACCGCCCTGAGCACCGCCCACCGCCCGTGACCACCGCCCACCGCCCTGAGCACCGCCCACCGCCCGTGACCGCCGCCCACGCGACGCGCCCGAGAGGAGGGGCGCGCGGCTGCCGAGGGGCGGGACGCGTCCCGGGCTGCGGCGCTCCGGGGGAGAGCGGGAGAGGTGATAGCCTCTGGGGGCTGCCGCTCCTCCGGGCCGGGGCCGAGCGCTCCTGCCGCTCGGCGGCCCCTCCCCGCCCCTGCTCCCCGGTGGATCTGACCTGGGGCGTCCCCCCGTCCGCAGTCGGGTGCCTCCGGGCCTTCCCCTCCCTCGGAGGGTCACAGGGCAGCTGCCTGCCGGGTCCCTGGGGACCCCTCCGCCGGGGTCTCCCCGTCACGTGGAGCTGGTGCTGGACCCTGGGGACTGTCCAGAAGAGGAAAGGACGCCTCTCGCGCCCGCGCGCCCCACCCGCGCCCCGGGCTGGCGGCTCGGCGGCGCCCGTGTCCTCGCTGCGGACCCGGCGACGCCCCGGGGCGCGGGGCTGGGCGCACCTCCGGGCAGTGGGGCAGCAGCCGGTCGGCGAGTCCCTTGCTCTCTCAGGACAGTATCAGGCTGCGTAGACTCAAGTCATCCTCGTTCAAGCGTAAATGAAAGTTTGGCATAAATCTCAGGAAAACACACACACACCCCCCCCCCCCCAAGCTACCAACCTTTACGAAGGGCGTGGGTTTTCCTCCCTTTCCACATCCCGCGTCTCCCGGTCCCGCAAACTCTCAGGGGCGCAGACGCGCGCGGCCTTTCATCTGCGGAAGCCCGTTCGCTGTCCTTCCGAGGCGGGAAAGCGCGAAGGCCGAGGTGGCAGCACCGGCGTGACCCGTCTCTGCGAGTGGGACGCCTGACGCATGGCGGGCAAGTGGCGGTGGAACAGACACGAGAGACGCTGCTCCTTCTGACGGTAACCTGGTTTTTTCGAGCTTTAGCGGGAAATAATGGATGGATAACAGTGTGTAAATTTAAGGTGTACAGAGTGTTGACTTGATCCACTTATACCGCCGTGTGATTACCACCCTCGGTTAGCTGACCTTCACCAGGTCACATAATTACCATTTCTTTTCAGAAGTGGGAAAATATTCAGAGCAACTTTCAAGTGTATAATACAGTCTTGATAACTAGAATCACCATGCCATACATTAGACCCCCAGAATGTATTCATCTTATAACTGGACAGTTTGTACCCTCTGATCAACACCTTTGCAGACCCCAACTCCCCAGCCCCTGGTACCCACCCACCTACTCTGTTTCTCTGCGTTGGGCTTTCTTAGATTCCATATTGAAGTGAGATCATACAGCATGTGCCTTCCTCTGACTTAACGGAATGCCCTCAAAGTCCATCCATGTGGTTGCAAAACGGCAAGATTTCCTCTTTCTGGTGGCTGAATAATATTCAGTATACGTACATATAATATACATACATATACACATAGGCACATATATATCACATATATACATATATATCTGACATATATCACAATACATATACATACACACAGGCACACCCCCCCACGTCTTCCTTATCCATTCATCCGTTGCTGGACACTTGGGTTGTTTCCATGTCTTGGCTATTGTGAATAATGTTGCAATAAACACGGGAGTTCATATACCTTTTCAATACCCTGTTTTCCTTTGGTTATACACCCAGAAGTGGGATTGCTGGGTATAATAATAATTTTATTTATTTTTCGAGGTACTTCCATGCTGCTTTCTCCATCTTCCTATGAGCAGAAAACTAGTGTGTGTTTTTATTTTTTTTATTTATTTTTTTTAAACTGAGGGATTTTTTTAAAATTTATTTTATTTATTTATCTTTGGCTGTGTCAGGTCTTCGTTGCAGTGTGTGGGCTTTCTCTAGCTGCGGCGAGCAGGGATACTCTTCATTGTGGCGTGCAGGCTTCTCATTGCGGTGGCCTCTCTTGTTGTGGAGCACGGGTTCTAGGTGTGCGGGCTTCAGTAGTTGCAGGACCTGGGCTCAGTAGTTGTGGCTTGCGTGCTCTAGAGCGCAGGCTCAGTAGTTGTGGCGCACGGGCTTAGTTGCTCCGTGGCATGTGGGATCTTCCCGGACCAGGGCTCGAACCCGTGTCCCCTGCATTGGCAGGTGGATTCTTAACCACTGTGCCACCAGGGAAGCTCCTTGTGTGTGTTTTGAAAACCATATTTACTACAAAAGAAGTGTGTTTGCATACGCCATAATTTCTCGATGTTGTCTAAACTAGAAATTCACTAAAGAGTAAAAAAACTAATAATTATTTAAGAAAAAAGAGCATCACATGATCATTACCATATTTCTATTTTTAAACCTGATATTAATATGAATTACAACTAAAACTTACAAGAACTACATTGTAGAGCAGGTATCACTTTTTCCCAGTCTTCAGATAATAAATTTTACTGCTAAATTCATATTGTTTAGGAAATTTGTTCATATTTGTGTGCTAAGGAGTTGAAGTGAGTACTATTTTTGAGCTTTTTTGGAAAAAGTGACATTTCACTTTAAAAAGGATGGTGTGATATAATCGACACTAATATGCTACTCAAAGAACGGGAAGGGAAGGAGGGAGGGAGGGAGGAAGGGAAGAGAAGAAGGAGAAAGGAGAGAAAGATTCCACAGCAGTGGAGGGGGATTCCTGTAGGAAACCTCGCCCAGGGGAGCCATGGCTGTTGGAGGCCCTTGAGAATCGGCCCATCCTCGGAGGACTCAGAAACTGACCAGGGCTATAGCACCAGGGTCCTGGGGCCTGTGCAACTGCAGGATAACGCAAGGGCTCTTAAGTCACGGTCCAAGAGTGGGTTTTAGGCAGGTGATCAGTGAATGCCTATAACTGTATGTAAATATTTATATCTTTTACCGCTTTTTTTTTTTTTTTTTTTAAGATTATGGGCACAGAGCCACCTAGTTCCTAATGTGTTACCTAACACTCTTTTTTTTTTTTTTTTTTAATAAATTTATTTATTTATTTTTGGCTGTGTTGGGTCCTCGTTTCTGTGCGAGGGCTTTCTCCAGTTGCGGCAAGCGGGGGCCACTCCTCATCGCGGTGCGCGGGCCCCTCACTGTCGTGGCCTCTCCCGTTGCGGAGCACAGGCTCCAGACGCGCAGACTCAGTAGTTATGGCTCACGGGCCCAGTCGCTCCGCGGCATGTGGGATCTTCCCAGACCAGGGCTCGAACCCGTGTCCCCTGCATTGGCAGGCAGACTCCCAACCACCGCGCCACCAGGGAAGCCCCCTTTTACCGCTTTTAATAGTCAATATTTTTTTCAATCATTCACACATTCAACAACAATTGATTGCTGACCGATGTCTAGATGCCTTAGTAGATATTGGGGATGTGATGAATGTAAGACCACCAGGTCCTCACGGAGCTCAGAGTCTAGTGGGTCACGGACATAAAATTACTGCCTCCCTTATTTGAGGGATTACAGACATTTTATTACCCATGTAATAAAAATGTCCTTCCCAAATCAGGTTCTTAGCTAACGTGTTAAATATCTTTGAGAATGTATGAGTGAACTCAAAACTGATTATGTCACCGTATCCTTACCTGAGTAAGAATATTTGGAGAAGATATTAAATATATCGAGTAGGCATTGTAATATTCAAATATGTACCTGAATTTTTAGAATGGTCTCCAAATAGAAATAAACCATGAATATATTTAGTTTTGACTCATAACCAAGTCCCAAATCTTATCTTCAGTTATATAAGTGTACAGAGGCTCTGAGGAGAGAATTGGTTTCTGAACACAAAGATACTTTGATTCTCATAGGCTTAAGAAAAATGAATAGAAATTTGAGCAACACGATACGATTCTCCTCAACTTTTGCTGTGACAAAAACAATTATGAGGCTAGTTTCTCATTTAATACTTTCTTTTTCTTAATAAGTACATTAGAAATGTACAAAGTGTATGAATTTTGAAAAGTTTGAACTTCTGATTTATTTACTTTTTCTTGCAGAAAATTGCTTGCAATCTACAGGTTTTGGTTTTCTTTTTTTATAAGAAAGTGCTTTAGTAAAACACCCACCTACAACCAAGAATATGGGATTCTTTTGTTTCATAGTTTAATAAGATAATCATTCAGTTACCTCCTTCCTTATTTATTAAAAAATATGCGCTGGACTTGTGTTATGTATCAGGCTTGTGCTACACGGGACCAACACGATGGTGACACAGACCACATGCTCCGGTCCAGTGTGCAGAATACAACACAGGAAGCGTAAGCAGAAACAGCGGGAGCCAAGGGGTTTGGCATTAGTTGGCAAGTGAGTACGGGATGCCCGAGATTCTGTCCAGTCTCCTCAGTCTCCCCTCCCTCAACGCCATGGTCCTCACCGCCCACATCTGCCCCACCAGCCCCAGGAACCAACCACCTGCAGTCCCACTGTCAGTACCCCTCCCGCCAGCTCATTTCCTCTGCACGTCCCCTGTGTCTCACTCTACACTTACAGCCAAATAATCTGCTGGCAACCACTGGCCCCTCCCTCAAAAATGACTTCAATTTCTTCCTTATTCCATTTAAATTATAAAATCCACCACTGTCCTCAGTCTCTTACAAACATTCCTAACTTCCCCCAGTTTTTCTCGCTGTCATGACTTGCCTCGTGAAACCACAGACCTGGTTAAGCCCAACTATCCACCTGTCCCTTACCTTTCCCCAAACACCTGAACCCCATGAGGGAAAACCACAGAGCCCTGCCGACCGGTCTGTTTCCATCCAGGACCACATCTCAAGCAGGCACGCAGTCACTCCTGTGGTTCGGCCACCCCTCCTGGTGGGCTTGACTTCCAGGCTCTAAAACAACTTCCCTCCTCCCTCCTTCCCATATTCTCTCTCTCTCTCTCTCTCTCTCCCCGTTTCCCTCCACCTCCATTCACTCTGCTGCAGATATTCTCTCTAATTCAAAGAGAAACTAGAAACAATTAGATAGGAGCTACCTCATGTGTCTCCCACCCTATAATCAAATCCGCCCACCTTCTGTTCCCTCCACAGACACTTCCTGCTGCCCGTCTCAGGGGACATGCCCTGCCTTATGGAATAGTCCGCCCCACCCCAATTGCTAAGGAACCTGTCACTTTCCCCTTTTCCTGCAGTATCCCTTCCTCCCCCCCATACCCCCTCCCTCATCCTCCGGAGGAATTGCC
Organism: Balaenoptera physalus; assembly: GCF_965194825.1. Lineage (NCBI taxonomy): Eukaryota > Metazoa > Chordata > Mammalia > Artiodactyla > Balaenopteridae > Balaenoptera > Balaenoptera physalus. The sequence goes on along the minus strand of NC_138885.1, from coordinate 109,954,994 downwards.
CATTTTCAGCTCCCTCCCACACCAGATTCTCAAAGAGCTTTAACTCCCCACCTCAGGCTCTCCTCCATCCTCTCCAGCTGGCTTTATCCACCTGCCACCAGGAGTCAGCCTCCTTCAGGGCTCCCTGACAGCCCCCCTCCACCCAGACATTCAGGGTCCCGCACGGATCTGATCAAACTTGAGTGAATATCAACCTGAAAAATCAATTAATGAAAAATGACGAAGTCTTTGTAGTTACTTGAAGGCCCAGTTACAAGTTGATCCTCAGAAAATGAAAACCAGAGTTCTTTTTCCTGGAAATTTTAAGAAAGGGGCCAACAGTCAGGATTAACCTGGACAAAGGGAAACATATACTTTCAGTTCCATTGCTCCTAAGCCAGGTCAGTGGTGTTTCCCTGCTCCTCTTTGGAGAAGAAGGCCTGGTCTCTGCGTCTTCAGAAGGCACAGCGGCGGAAGAGGCACCGTCCCTATCTGCTCACAGGACAGCTCTGTGGGCAGCCGTGCACTTACCCGGTCATTCCAATAACTTTCAGTGCTGGTATCATAGTCCCAATCTGAGGAAGAAAACCAGGGCTTGAGAGGTTGATATGTAAGCCTTTGACTCAGCAATACCACATGTATGAATTTATCATAGTACGTGATAAAAAGAATTGGGCACACACACACACAGATACAGCACTGCTCATTCCAGCCTTACTAAGACAGAAGAATATCAGAACACCATCTTTATACATAAAAAGGGATTAATTAAATAAAATGTCATCCGTACACATTTTTTATGAAGCTGTTACCAAGAATGAGGTATATTTACATTTATGTCTAGTAGACAGAGTCTACAATATGTTAAGAGAAAACAAAGTTATAAAATGTACATACTGAATAATACACTTTATGAGAAAACGTAGTAGCATTTACGTAATAGAGCATGCATGTAAGTAAGGTGTGCTCTGGGGCAGGCTCAGGAGAACCCCAAGTCCTCCGGGCGAGGAGAGGCGTGTTGGCAGCCTGGCTGCAGTCAGGGTACCAGCGCCTGAGAAGGAGGTGTGTGTACGCGCGTTGGCATCTGTACTCCCATAGACGTGGGGATGGTGGCTGCCTTGGAAATGTATGTGATTATGAAGAATACTTTTATCTCATCCTTCATAAAATTTGTAGTTTTCACTTTTCAAAGAGAAAAACTAGTACCTGTATATCAATACAGTTCTATATGCTATCAGTACCATATAGCTTTATATGTAGTATACATATGGTGAATACTACATGATAAACACTATACAGAAACACGTTTTTTCCTTTGGAAAAAATACATGTGAATTTATATTCAACTGAACTCTACAGCAAGTTTCCAAACATGATTTAGTGTGCATACTGTTTCATTGGGGACTATTACTTACAACTCCTTATGAAATTTTATGTAAAATACAGATTTTTATTTCAAGTCATTTATTTTCTTTGACTTTCATTAAAATATCAGTATTTTGTAAGTCTCTCTCTCTCTATACACACACACACACACACACACACATATATATATAATATGGGAAAAGTGGCAAGTATTTAACACATCATGAATGTTTTTGCACAGAGAGTGAATATCAATTGGGATTTTCTCCAAAAACAAAGATTTTGGAGCATCTCGGGAAACTCTGAACTCTCTGATCCATGGTGAGTGGCTACAAGATATTGACAAGCTTTGATTCCCCTGTGAACCTCCGAAGGTTAATTTACCCATAGATCCACCCAACTGAATAAATACTCTTGAGATTGTTTATACAAATCACCACCACAGAAGTAACTCCCACCTCAGACGTGGCCCAGCCGTGATGCTTACTCCCCACCTGGTCCCGGAGCTGGTCCCTCACTTTCCACTTCCCTGGTGAGGTGACCTGGGAAGAAGGATGCAGGTAATTTGCAGAGGTCACCTGGTCTGAGGGCAGGGAGGGAGTCACACCCAGTAGTCACGTTTGGAGCCCCGGCTCTGAAACCCCTCCATATTGACCCTGGAGGACACGCATTTTTCAACACGAGATTGTGAGGTTTAAAAGAGACAATTCCCTTTCTCTTTTAAAAATGACAGTGAGAGTAGATTTATTTTTATTTTAAAAGTCCTTTTGATAAAAATAAAATAATATGTTTTAAAAAGTCATAAAATATATGCCAAATATACCAAATGCAAATACTCAGTTGTTTTACTCTCCCATTAAATTTTTTTAACATCCTTTTTTTCATTTTTTTGGAAGTATAGTTGACATACGATATTATAGTAGTTTCAGATGCACAACAAAGACATTTGACATTTATTTACATTACGAATTGATCACCACTATGTTTAGTAACCATACGTCACCTTGTAAAGTTATTATAATATAACTGACTATATTCCCTGTTCTGTGCATTACATCCCCATGACGTATTCATTTTATAACTGGAAGTTTGTCCTTCTTAATCTCTTTCACCTACTTCACTCATTCCCCCACCCCCATCCCCTCTGGCAACCATCTGTTTGTTCTCTGTGTCTGAGTCTTTTTTCATTTTGTATTGTTTGTTCATTTGTTTTGCTTTAGGCTTTTCTTTCAGATTCCACATATAAGTGAGAACACAACATATTTGTCTTTCTCTGTCTGACTTATTTCCCTAAGCATAATACTCTTTATATCCATCCATCCTGTCACAGATGGTGAGATTTCATTCTTCATTCTTTTTTATAGCTGAGTAATATTCCATTATTAATATTCTGGCATATATAAATATATATATATATATTTCACACCTTCTTTGTCCATTCTTCTGTTTATGGGCACTTAGGTTGCTTCCATATCTTGCCTATTGTAAATAATGCTGTAATGAACACTGGGGTGTGGATATCTATTAGAATTAGAGTTTTCATTTTCTTCAGATAAATACCCAGAAGTGGAATTGCTGGATCCTATAGTAGTTCTATTTTTAATTTTTTGAGGAACCTCCATACTGTTTTCCACAGTGGCTGTACCATTTACATACCCACCGACAACGCACAAAAGTTTCCTTTTCTCCACATTCAATCCTGAGAGATTTACCAGCCTTTATTTACTGACATGTACATCACTACTTGTTTATTATTTTATTTCTACGATTATAATTTTTCTCTAATCTACGTATAGTTCTGTTTCAGTGGGATTTCTAAAAGGATGGAAAATGTGTGAATGATCACCCTGTCATATTCTAGGATTGTTTTTATTGCTTCGGATTTAGGTTGATAGGCTTGAGCTGGTAATACACAACTCCTCTTAAATAATCGACATTGGTTTGTTGAGGGACTTTCTTTATATCACAATAATTCCTCTTCTTTTATCTCCATGCCCATCCCCTATCTTACATGCATATTTATTTATATATGTATTTCTTTAGAATTATGTAGTGGGGGGTGTGTGTGTGGTATTTTGCTATAGAAATCATTCTATTTCTAACATTCTCCACCTTACTATGTTTTTAGAACTATTTTTCTAAACCTAGTAAAATTTTATTTTATTTTTTATTGGAGTATAGTTGCTTTACAATGTTGTGTTAGTTTCTGCTGTACAGCACAGTGAATCAGCTATATGTATATCCCCTCCTTTTTGGATTTCTTTCCCATTTAGTTCACTGCAGAGCATTGAGTAGAGTTCCCCGTGCTATACAGTAGGCTCTCATTAGTTATCTATTTTATACATAGTATCAATAGTGTATATATGTCAATCCCAATCTCCCAGTTCATCCCACCCCCTATCCCCCGTGGGTATCCATGCATTTGTTTTCTACATCTGTGTCTCTATTTCTGCTTTGCAAATAAGTTCGTCTATACCATTTTCTAGATTCCACATATATGCAATAATGTACGATATTTGTTTTTCTCTTTCTGATTTACTTCACTCTGTATGGCAGTCTCTAGATCCATCCATATCTCTGCAATGGCACAATTTCATTCATTTTTATGGTTGAGTAATATTCTGTCGTATATATGTACCACATCTTCTTTATCCATTCCTCTGTTGATGGACATTTAGGTTGTTTCCATGACCTGGCCATTGTAAATAGTGCTGCAATGAACATTAGGGTGCATGTGTCATTTTGAATTATGGTTTTCTCCAGGTATATGCCCAGAAGTGGGATTGCTGGGTCGTATGCTAGTTCTATTTTTAGTTTTTTAAGGAACCTCCATACTGTTCTGCATAGTGGCTGTATCAGTTTACATTCCCACCAACAGTGTAAGAGGGTTCCCTTTTCTCCACACCCTCTCCAGCATTTAATGTTTGTAGATTTTTTGATGATGGTCATTCTGACCAGTGTGAGGTGATACCTCATTGTAGTTTTGATTTGCATTTCTCTGATAATTAGTGATGTTGAGCATCTTCTCATATGCCTCTTGGCCATCTGTATGTCTTCTTTGGAGAAATGTCTGTTTAGGTCTTCTGCCCATTTTTTTGATTGGGTTGTTGTTTTTTTTGAGATTGAGCTGCTTTAATATGACATATAAACAATGCATTATCTCAATTACTTCATAAAATTCCACTATTTTACTTATCTAATTGCCAGATAAATAAATGATAAATCTTTAGTTTATCTATGAATTTTGCTGCTATAGCAACCTTGTGATTAAAATCCCTTTCACTTTGTCTCCTTGTGGATGCCTGAGGAGCGTCTTTGAAACAGGTATATCACTTAGTATTAACAAATTACACAGAAAATCCTGTACAAAATTTATCATTGTTGTTCATCCTTCCCACACATTAAAAAAATCCAAACCCAGCCTTCAAATCTGTCTCATAAACAATCGCTTTGCTTGCCCAGCGATCTTTTTGCCTGTTGCTGCCATTCTTCCAAATTACTATACTTCAGAATTTCAGATAATGGGAACTTTGATTGTAAAATGAGTCAGTGCAACAAATAAAGAACAATGGAAAACTCATTGCAAATTTATTTCTAAAGAAGGAGGACATGAATTTTGAATGTTGAAAGGTGTTTACAGTTTTTGTGAAAAGGCTTCAGAACGTGGAAGCTTAACTCCTTTTCTTAAGTGGTCAATGATTTGAATTAAAAAAGTGGAACCCGAAATGTTGCACTGCTCTTTCAAAACTTTGCAGAGTGTTAGGTGTGATGCATGATAGTCGTGTGCTGGGGAGGACAGAAATTGTTGCTGCATGGACCTAATGTCACCACCCCACAGAATACCTTCAATGGTAACAATAATTGATTTTAGGGGCAACTAAGGTTCTCCTGAGCTTTCTATACAATGGGCCAGAAGCTAAGTGTCATCTGTGGATGAGCTCACGGTATTTTCTCTGGAGCCCTGTGAGCTCAATGCCAGTCTCATCCCATTTTACAGATGAGGGGTGGAGGCCTGTTTTGGCCCAGGGCTGGTGAGCAGGGGCCTGCGGTTGGAGCACAGTGTGTGGCCTTAGCACGGAGCCCTGCGTGCCGTCTGTGCGCCTGACTAATGAATCGACGTACTTTATTCCTTGAACTTCGATTTCAAAGCCCAAATCCTAACGCCTACTTTGGAGAGTTGTTATAATGACTAATTTGTCAAATGTCTGGTGTCATCTGGAATATAAAAGGAGCTCAGTAAATTTACTCACTACAATTATTACCAATTTCATCAATTGCTATGACAATTAGTCGTATTGTAGACATAATAGCTGCCATCACAGATAGACTGGGAGTCCTGACCTGACTCAGAGAAGTGTCACATCCTCTCCCCTTAAACACAAATGACTTCTCCCTCAGAAAGTGTGCTGTAACGTTAAAAAGAAATCAATCTACAGTGTTGCCCACAATCCTTTGCTTTTAATGGGCTCTTCATTTCATTACGTATTATGATAATTCTGCTAATTCGCCCTTCAGTAAACTACAACGTGAAAACTCAGTAGAAGAAAGTATTGTTTGCCTTAGCAAAAATTAGCCTCTGGCATACAACCAGACACAAAAAACTATCTATTTGGCGTGGGATTTGCAAACAAGTTTTCCTAATAGTAATTCTCAGACTCTGTATTAGAGCCCCTTCTACTTTATGGAAAGTAATTCTGATCTGCTGTGAGTATAACTCCTACTTAGTTGTGGCTGGAGCTCACAAAGGCAGCCTGTTCTGTAAGAGTTGATAAGCTTATAAGCAGAACACCAACCCCCGTAGGATTTTGTTAATTTGGAGATCTTTAATGTTCTTTAATTGCCTGATAATATTTTTTGAACTGATTTTAAGAATTACCTTTTAAAAATCATTTTCCCCCCATTTCCTTGGTTAAGATGGTGGAAAAAATAGAAAGGACTGAGCTATACTTTTCTTGAGCTAGAAATTGCCATCAGCTTGATTTTTCAGATGTTGCATTACTATGAAGCACGGTTATTTCTCAACACGCTTTTTACATGCCGAGTAGGAATGTGTTAAGGTGAGTGTGGAGGAGTGCTATTTTACTGCCCTAGAGGGTTTTTGTTGTTGTGGCTTTGTTTCATTTTGTATATTTTTATAATTGCCTAAGTCCAGCTGAAAAAGCATAAGATATATGGTTGTAGATTATAACACGCAGCTCTGTCCTGCAGGCAAATATTGCCCAAAGTACAAATAAATGAGAGGTCTTTTATTAGAAAAAATACATAACTATAAAATGGCTAATACATTTGCTCTGTAAATTGAGAATAGATATTCAGGATAAATTCAGGCAAGAAATCCTCCTCCCAGATACTTCTGTGCTAGCTCTTTCCCTCATTCTGTAGCCATTTGTAAACACCTTTAGGCTGGTACTTATTAAAAATGATCTTGTGTTAGTGTAAATTATGCACACACACTCACATGCACACACATGAACACGCACAGATGCACACACATACACATTCACGTGCCCTGGAAGTGAAGACAGGCCTGGAGGTGAGGACAGACTGAGTCTGGCAGTGTCAACAAAAGTTCGTCCTAAAGGAACCCCGACCACTTCTGCCAACGCTCAGTGTCCACGGTTAGTCCTGTGGCCCCTCCCTGCCCAGGTGGGCACCGGCCCTGTGCCCTGGCCGGCAGGAGCAGTGACCAATTCCAAAGTCACCCAGGTGCGCGGCACAGCTTCCCATGCTTTCACAGGCCGAACGGGCTCCTGCACGTCCCAGGACAGCAGGACGGCCCCTCAGACCCTGGGGATGGAAGCCCGACTTGGCATCAGGAGGTTTCACGCTGCTGCCTCTCGCTCAGGTCCTGCTGCGGCAGCTCTCGGCCTGCAGACCTGGATCTGCTTCTTACGGAGAAGGTTCCCTTCCCTCCTTTCCTCTCCGTGCAGCCGGACAGGAGCAAACTCACCGCCTTGAGCACCCTCCGAGGAGAAGCGCCCAGGTCAGGGCCCTCCGCCCGGGAGGACGGGTCCTCAGTGAGTCCCCATTTTGTTCCCTGACAGACACTCCCTTTTGCATGCGACCTGCGGCTGCACTTCGGGGACGCCTTTGGTTTTGCATCCTCACCTCTGGCGCGGCCTGTGACCCCCAACCTGCCTCCCCCAAGCCTGCCCCGCTGTGGGAGAGTGATCGAGCATCATTTAAATTCTCTGGCACTCGCAGACCTTCTTCAGGCTCAGGGTTTCCTCTACAATCAACTATTTCAAACTCTTGGCGAGCTTCTTATTTGGGGCTCCTTGCGACAATAGCTACACTCTGGTATTAGGGCCACCCAGCAGGTGTGTGGGAAGCACATCTTTAGCCCATTTCCTGGAGACAGACGTGTAATTGAGGAGACGCCGAGGGTACCATCCCACCGTTGAAATTAACCGCCTCCCTGCCAGGCTGTGCGTCACAGGTTGGCCGCTAAAATTGTCTACATTCCAACTTCTGTAAGTGATGGTCTTACTAAGTATTCATCACTGCAGAACAATTTCCCGTGGTCGCTGTCACAGACCGCCACAACCTCGGTGGCTTTCATTGGTTCATAAACTGGCCCCATCCCCAAGAGGACAGGGAGAGACCGAAGAAACTGGCAGACCTCCAGACTGGGGGGTGGCAGGTGTAACCAGCGGGGGGCTTACTTATGAGGCTTGCCTTGGACCGCAAGACAAGTGGCTATCTGCACCCACCAGCCAGATTTTAGAAGTTTATAGAGGGCTTACCTGGGTTCCATCAGGTTCACTGTCTAGACGGCCTCGACCTCGAGGCTGTGTCTAGGGTGGGGATGGTGCAAACATCCCAAGGTCAGGGGTGAGGAGCCCCAGTTGCCCGGGACCAACTCGTGGGTCCTCTCAATTACTTTCTCCATCAGCTTTGAAACAGTACAGATCTAATTCTTACAGTTCTGCAGGCCAGGGTCCAAGGGGGTTTACAGTCTAACAGCCAGGTGTTGGTGGGCTGCCCTCCTTCCACAGGTGCCAGGGGAAGGTCCAGCTCCCAGGGGCTGCCGTGCTGTCTGCGTCCTGGCCCTCCTCCCACCTGGGCCAGGAGCACTGCCTCACCTGCATCACCTGGACTTTGACATGTTGCCCTCTCATCACATACGTGGACTTGTGATCACACTGCCCGCACCCCCTCCCTGACAGTCCGGGATGACCTCCCTTCTCAAGGTCAGCTGACCACTGGCCACAGTTCCGTCTGCAACCTTCACTTGCTTTGCCACGTTACGCACGTAACCACAGGCCTCGAGCAGGACGTGCATGTGTTTGGGGACCAATTATTCCACCTGCGGCTTGCTTTCTTCCCTCCATGCTTTTAAAATAATTTTTTTGGATCACCCTCAATGGACATCCCACTTGTGGTCCCATTTTTTATTTCAGTCAGGGTAGGTCTACAGTATTAACCACCACCCCCAAATCTGCATCCCTCACACAATGAAGATTTAATTCCTGATCCGGCTGCATGTACACGCGTGTGGGCCTCACCAGAGGAAAAGAGGAAAAGAGCCCTGACACCACTCACACTGGCCCTGAACGGGCATCCTTGCCCAGATCTGGTCATGGGCCCCTCTGCCACCGTCTGATATTGACACTAATGACACCACATCTGGCACCTTGTTTTTGCTAAGACAATATTTTAGTTCTTTAAGCAACCTTTAAAGCTATCATTCTGCTCTTGTTATAGATTGTGTTGTCAGCTTATGCTATGTTATCTTTCTTTTTCATAATATGATTTCAATTAATATACTGATCTCTCTAATCTTCAGATTTCTTATTCTATTTTTTTCAGATATGTTTTCCTTAATCCTTCTTAATTGTAAGGTTCTTAACTCCTGTTTTTAATCTTTAATTCTACCCACTGCTCTCATTTTAATTTTTCTCTCATTAATATTCTAACTATTTAATTATAATATTGTATCATTTATTTACTGAGTTCCTAGGTTTTTATCTTGAAGTTCATTTACTTTAGATCTCGTTATTATTTTTCTTTTACCCAACCGTTAGTCTATTATGCCCTTACTTCTCTTATTTTCAAATTGTACTAATTACCTTTACTTTGAATTTTATTTTAAATAACTCTTTTTTTATGTGTGAATATGGAAAACGTAGTTAACGGATATTACTTCTCTTCATCACAGCTTCTTCTTTCTTTAGGGAAGGAGCTAACCTTTTCCATAACGTAATTCATGGTCCCTCATACGGTGGTCATGTTGAAACAGTCATTTCTACTGCACGATCCACGGCCTGGTGGGTGGAAGTTTACCCCTCCAGCTTTACAAATTTACATCACAGATGTAAGAAATGAGGAGGAGGAGACCCGTAGAGAGAGAGCAGACATTAAAAATAAAGAATGGAAGTTGTTTACCCAAAATTTTCTTTGGGAACAAGCACTGGACTGAATCTCTTTCAAGGGTTTTGTGCCATACCTTTTAAAGAAAGCAGAAAACTTCTGCACCCCAGGCTCTGGGAGGGGAAGTTTCGTTAAAAGGCACCTGTTCTAAATGGTTGTCTTCTGCCTTCTGTGTCCTCATGCTGCTTTAACAAAGCACACCACACTGGGCGGCTTAGAACAACAGACCTTAAGGTCTTATAAGTCTGGGGGCTACAAGCCCAAAGTCAAGGTGTAGGCAGGGCCACGCCCCCCTGAGACCCGCCCCTTCCGACCTTCTGGGGACCCCTCCTGGGAAGCATAGCTCCAGCTTCACGCGGCTTCTCGTAAGGACACCAGACCTACTGGATTAGGGCCCACGCTGCTCCAGGGTGACTCATCTTAGCTAACAGTACTTCCATTGACCCTGTTTCCAAATAAGGTTGCATCCACGGATATTAGGGGCGAGGACTTCAACGTCTCTTATGGAGACACAGCTCAATCCACAACATACATCAAGGTGCTGATTTCCAGACACCAGATTAACACCGACATCAAGTCATTTGTGGTGAGGAACACGCTGGCGAGAACTTCATCCTGAAACACAGAAGCTGGCGACTCATCCGTGGCCGAGGCTGGACCCTGCACAGCTGGTCCGAGTTTTTTTTTTTTTTTTTTTTTTTTGACGCTTTGGAAGCCATTTTATTTTTCTTTAATCATTCGTTTACCTCAGTTAATTTTAAAATCTTAGTTTGCAGAGAGGCAATTTTAGGCTCCTGATAATATTTGGAAGCCTCAAAACACCAGTCAAAACAAGCATTCGATTCAGTTTTGGAAATTTTAGAGCTATGGTTGTCCAATTCAGTTTTGTGTGTTTTTTTTTTAACATCTTTATTGGAGTATAATTGCTTTACAATGGTGTGTTGGTTTCTGCTGTATAACAAAGGGAATCAGCTATATATATACATATATTCCCATTTCTCCTCCCTCTCGCGTCTCCCTCCCACTCTCCCTACCTGAGTTTTAACTGGTGCCCCTGAGGCTGCTGGTGGGGAAGCAAGCAGAGCGCTGGCCGCGAGCCGTGTGGCTGTGTGGACTCTGAAAACCACAGAGCGCTTCAGATGCACAAATGGGAAGGTCAGCAAAAAGGCCCTGGAATGTGGACAACCCTTCACTTAATCTCATTCTTTACAGCCAAACCCATTTTTTTAATACCTACGTGAAACAGAAAAGTGAATGCATTCATTAGCATGACCCAGGGGTAGAGCCCGTTTACAGCATATAAAAACAAGTGCCAACTGAATTCTATTGTTCCAAGATCTTTGCTTAACTGATGACCTTGACAACTATTTTGAAGGTCACGCACCACAATACATAATTACTCTTGCCATAAAAGTGTATGTCGGAATCATAACTGTATTTAATTAAAAGTGTACATATTTTTTAATCTTAAAGATGATATAGGTGTATTATTAGTTTATCCAGAGTAAATCAGTGTAAGAAATTTAGAAAATTTAAATTATCTAGATTTGTCATGAGAAAACTCAGACCTCATAACAGCTTAAATGAAAAATGATAATATATTGCACAGACTTTTTAAATCAAAATTATCAAACCAAATTGATCTGTCCAAGGCTTATCTTCGTTTGAATCGATTTCTTATAGGAAAAAATACTTCCATGCTAGCACTTTCTCAAAAGTTTGTTCTTTTTATTTTTTTTCATTGAAGTCTAGTACACTTCAAGTGTTAGCAGTTCCGTTTTTTTTTTTTTTTGTAAATGTTCTTGGAATTCAAGGAATATTAGATTTATGCAAACACTTATTAGTCTAAAACCAGCCGGAGAAGGGCTCCTTTATTTCAAGGGGCCCCATAGTCTAATTTATTGATTACTCTGGAGGCAGGACTATCTCACAGTGGCAGGTGAGGCCTTTTTCTGACTACAGGTGTGCAGACTCGCAGGGCACCTGCAGCGGCTTCGGCTTCTCAAGTTCAGCCTGGGGTGGAGAAACACAGACACACCGCAAGGCACGTCCGTATCCCTCTCTGCCGTGTCCAGACAGTCCTTGTCCAGACACAGACCAGACGGCAGACTCGCAAATCCTCCGCTGTTGCTGCCGACGGACCTCGTCACAAGCCGGCTCCTTGCCCTCCGCTGCCCCCAGCTGAGAACAAGTCATCGAGCACGCCCGACCAGGACCAGCGAGGAAGCCTGGGGAGGGCAGGCCTAGCGTCGCTCAGGCTGTGGCTCTGAAGGCCCTTTGTCCACAACCAGCGGACTTTGAGCGAAGGAGACTTTCCTCCGTAATGTGGGTGGGAGGGCTTGAGAGCAAAAGCTGCGGTCTCCCAAAGAAGAAATTCTCCCTGAAACACCCAATCCCGGCTGCTGGCCTGCCCTCCAGACTCCAGACTGCCTCAGCCATCTCCCTCTTTGTTCCTCTCTCTCAGCACATGTAGGGACCCAAGGTTTCAGCAGGGGAGACAAATCGAATTGACTATCTGACCTTCGCCGCACTTCACACTGCCGACTTTATTCTCACCACGGACTGTACGGTTTATATCTGGTAAGTTGTACGGAGTCGGGCCTGAGTTTGCTTCCTAGGGCTACTGCTTATCAGCTCTGTGCTCTTAATGTATTTCACATCTTCTCCTTTAGTTTTATCACCTGTAAAATGGAGGCGAATCCACTTCCTAGAGATTTTCAAATATTGACATGAAGCAGTGCAGGCAAAGCACTTAGCCATGAAATAAGCATGTCATGGAGCAAGTGCTCAGGAGATGTCAGCAGCCCTCACACCTCCTGCTGCTGTTGGTCTGATTACATGTGCAATATAGACGTATTATTACCACTTGCATCTCTTCCAAAAAGTTGGGATAAATTAAATGTCCAATATTATGTTTTAAAGCCTCACTAGAAAGAATCTGATGGATTTGCTATTCTCTATTCCCCCAATTTTTGTGACTTTTCTCTCCCTACGTTTTACGATAAAATCACTGATTTGTTTGTTCAGTAATTCTTTGCAAATAAGACTAACAGAAATAGATGTTCTTTCACTGGGCAAAGGGGATCATAGGAAGGAAGTTTATTGATTTTGGCTATTTTGTCTTTGGGGAGGAAAAGCGTAATTGTTTCTTGGCAGAGTTTAGTCTGCTTCCGTCCAGGGTCGCTGAGCCTCACTCACCCGAACTCTGAAGCCGGGAAGAGAGGAGAGTTAACCCTTCAGAGGTCTTGCTGATACTGAAAAGTGCCGTGATGCTTTGGACAGAGGAAGGCCAGATGTAAGGGCCAGAAGAGAGAGAGAGCCCCTTTGACTCTGCTTTGAGGGTTATCCTGACTTCACTGCATCCTCTGCACTGCTAGGGATTTGCCCTGGAGCGTGGAGCAACTCGCTGGACCATCGTCGGGATCTAGCTGAGGTGGGGAATCAGTGTCTCTTCCCATCACGGGGAACAGTGAATAGCGAAGCCTCCTGGAGAAGGGACGGCTGTCTCGGGGGCGTCCTCCGAGGTCCAGGGCGGCAGTGCTGCTGTTGGGTTCTCTTCCTGATTAGTTCTCACTTGGCAGTTCCACTGAAATGTCAGAGTAGAAGCTCCTTTCTGAAATACGGAAACGGCGTGAGCGTGGGTAGACCTTGGTCTCCCCACAGCAGCGTGGACAGTTTTCGGCATCAGAGCTTACAGTGAGCACAAGTCTCCCAATCGCTGGGATGGATTTCCCAGTTCAGTGGTTACAATTTTCCAAATGACTGAATTTGACGTACAGTTTACCCAGAACCGACAATACCTTTCAGGCTTTTTGATAACAAACCTTCTCAGTTTGGGAATATAGTTTACTTTTTCGACACGGATTGTTGAAGGCTGATTTAATTTGTCTTATTTAGTAGCCACAGAAAAAGCCTAAGTCCTGGGCTTGTTTAATTATTATTGCTCAGGTCAGCATTTTAGGGGAGAAATAGGCTTTTTGCTGATGTTTGAAGGAAGATTCTGTTATGCCCCTTCTGTTAACCATGGGACAAGTTAAGGAAATGTCTCTCTTTCACGTTGAGTACCCTTAAGTTTACTTCACTGAAGCTAAATATCCTTCAGAGCAAGGAAGGTCCCTAACCCTTGATTTACTTGCCTGATGTTCTAATATGTGTTTTTTGTTTACATCCTCACAAGCATTTTGACCTTTTCCATTTAACAAACAAGGGCTTTATGTTTTCACTTTAGTTTTCCAACACCAGGTATTTTATGTCAAATTCCTGGGCCTTTGACAGCAGCTGTTACAATCAGTAACTGTTGTAACACTGTTCCCTTTCCAGGAGAGCAAGGAAACTGTGCCAAAAAGATTGATTTGCTGATATTTTGCTGTTATAAGACATAGAGTTAAACTGTTAGGAGAAATTCCCAAAGCCAAAAGGAGTTCTGCAAATATCAGCCAACTGCCCTGAAACGTATCTGGCTTTATTAAAATGCCTACAACTCTCCACCCGCCTAATCTCATGGAAACAGAAGTTTGATCTCCTTACTAAGTATGACTTCACTACAAATGTTTTGCATGGCTTTATTTAAAAAGTATCAACATTTAAATAGAAGAATCAGTGTGAGTTTTTCACTCTGATTTAATGGAAATGTCAAAGAAAAAATAAAACTATCAAATCTGTACTATTGGAAAATGTCAAACTTATGGACACACACACACACAAAACCATTTCATATATCTTATCTCATTATATATTTCCAACAGCTTTCGGATGTAAGTAGAAAGGCAGACAGAAGATATATAGCATGGTAAGAACATGAGCCCTCGGGGATGGAAGACCAGGGCATCTTACCAGCAAACACTGAGTTATAAATTTAACGCGCTTATCACCTCCTGAAGCTCCACCTGAAACAGCGCCACTAACTTCCTTCTTTCTTGTCGGATGCTTTACCAGGTCCAGGTCCGGGTGACTGGAGGTGGTGGTGGATGGGATGCGTCTATCCTCACAGGCACTGGGGCAGGGCTGCCACACAGACACACCTTCTTTAGGAGGTGAGACCAGACCTTCCGTTAGGATGAACTGCAATCTTATCACTCATCTCAGTACTGTTCGCCAATTCCTGGACACAAGCAGAAAACCAACGTGTACAGTTTCTTGAGCAGCCTGAGAACTGAGTAAGAGATTTTGGTTGTGCTGTCATTGTTCATTTATGTGTTGATTTCCTCAGGACACTAAGCCTTTGAAGTATTTTAGCTCTTGAATTCATCTTTATAGACTCATTAATTAGCAGACACCTAGCACAGAAATAAAATCACAGAATATTTGTTAAATAAGTAAACACATAGGATTTTTTTCTTTTTCATACATTAATAAGGCAACTTGTTAGATCTGGACTGGGAGAATTGAAATAAAAGTAAATAAAATGTTTAGAAAATCTAGAACTTAAACAGTAATACTAACAATATATTGTATTAATTGATCACATATTTTTAAAGTAATTACTTTGTGCTGAGAGTGGTTTTCGGTGGTACAGATCCAATGGAAGCAAGATTGATTTGATTTGTGTCCTTACCCTTAGAGAGCTTACGATGTAGCCACACGGCTGTTTTATTAGGATGAGTTATCTTTACCAGATGGAGGTGAGATCAGCACCATAGGAATGAGCAATATATTATTTGCAATGTTTTGGTGCCTTGAGAAGATTCTGTGCCCTTGCGAACTCACACTAGGATATCTTTTCAGCACATTTGGACGCTCAGTAGGAGTTTGGAATATATTTCCTCAGAAATAAACCCTTGACACTGGACTAGTTACAGAGCAGGGTTGTGTACAGAGCAAAGCATAGGAAATTGGTAAAAGGTTCTTCCAGGACACGGTTAATCCTACCGTTGTCTGGACCAAGATCTGGGCTCTGCACCTCTTCCAGCTCCCATTAGGGTCATTAGCAGCTCTCAGGATGACGCCGAGAGGATCTAAAAACTGAAACGTCAGAGCTGGAATGAACTTTAGAAATCATCTGGTCATTTGACAGACCAGGAAACCCCAGAGCCAAGAAAGTTCCTGCCCAGCCCGTGACAGGCCCTCTTGGTCATGGGTTTGGAACTTTCATTCCCAGCCCTGCCCACTGTCTGAGAACTCAGAGTAACAGATGCCAGCGCACGCATTGCTGAGACAGAGCCAGAACAAGTCCCCGTCCCCCCAGCTCTCCATGCCCTCCTGCTCAGAAACAGATAAGGCTGCCAACCCATGACTTCCCTCCCACCCCGGTCTCTAACCAGGGTAGCCTCTCTCCAACCAGAAACTGAGAAGGTGGCTCCAGCCTCCCAGGAAGGGGAAGCCACCCTGGAGGCCATGGGAAGACCCAAGCACTAGAGTCCCCCCATCACCCTTCTCCAGGGGAGCAAAGCAGTGTCATCAGTGCAGGTGAACTCGGAGACCCCAGCCAAGCCAGTGGTCAGAACAGCTGGGCAGTGCAGATAAGGAAAGCAGACAGCAATAACCAGGGCTGGATGCAGCTTCAGAAGCACAGCCCCATCCATCTCCTTTGTGTTTCGTCTTCTCCTACCTTTTCAGTTGAACTTCAAGATGAGAAGGGGGAAAGTCAGACAGATAATTAACAACCCACAGCAGAGAAGGGAGACAAACCCCTCCCTGCGGTGGGCAGGGAAGGAAGAGAACCACTTAGAGTAGCAAGTACTGTGTATTTACTACTGGGTACCAAGGATGTCTGCTCCTCACAAGGGCCCTATGAGGGGCATATCCTTATCCCTACCCTACAGATGAGAAAACTGAAATTCAGAGAAAACCCGATCCAAGGTCCCACAGCAGCCGAACAGCAGAGATAGGTCTGAACCCGGATCTGACGTCTGACTTAGAGTGCCCTTTGCTTTTACACCTGCCTGGAGCAAAAGCCCCTGAAGCCCCCACCAGTCACCTGTGTGAATAGGCCAATACCAACACGTGGGGCCAGCTGAGGTAGTGAAGACCTTTCTCATTGACACCAATTCCTTTTCCCTCGTAGAAAGTCGATCTTTGCCAGAGCCCCGGGTTAGGAGGCAGGGAGCTGAGTTCTTGTCCTGGCTCTGGTCCTGACTCCACTGTGTGAGTCAGGGCTGGCCACCACACATCTCTGGGCTCAAGTTTTCTCATCCGTAAAGCAAGTGCACTGAACCAAAAGATCAAAGTCCATTCGGACTCTAAGAGTCTCTGCTTTTGAACGAACAGCCTAACAGACCAGAGCAGAAGGCTTCAGGGCGGAATGACTTGCTTCCTAAAGAATCTCCGCCGGATGTGAAACTGGTCTGGACGATGGCTACAGAGGCAGAGGCACAGGGCATGACCTGGGCCTGAGGGTAGCCATAACTCCCTCTCCTCCCAGACTGCCCTCTGGACCCTGCGGCCAGCATCTCCTGGGTCTCACTCACCACAGAGCCTGCAGAGAAACAGCGACACGCTGCAGAAGAGAAAGAGTACGAGGCAGGAAGTCAAGAGATCTGGGTTCAAGTTCTAACTCTGTCACTACCTAGTTGTGGGGGTCCAGGCAAATGACCTCCTTTGGCCTCCTTTTCCCCCAAATCAGCCCACATCGGGGAAAGGAAGAGGGATTAGTTACCCGAACCAGAGAGTGGAAAGCTAGACTCATCCAGCCAGGCATTTCCCAGACTGCTCTAAAGAGCACTGCCCCAAGAGATGTTAATGGATGAGCTCAGAACAGATAAGTCTGAAAAACAACCCATATCCCCTTTTGGAAATTCACAAGGCACAATGGCATAGGAAGCCTCTGAGAAGTTCTGCACTGAGCAAACGTGTTCACCTTTGTTCCTTCAAACATCCTTAAGCCTGGAACATTGTTATCAGGGCACACCTAGTTACCATCCTGTGGCGTGCTGGCCAGGCCACCTTTGATTTACAGATGGACCTCAGGATGATTCATGTCCTAACTCCTCATATCGTAAAACCCCTGTCCTCACCCCCAGCCCCTCAGAATAGTCACATTCAGTACCAGGCATGCCCCCTCACTCTCAGAGCCAGCTCAACGCCCGGATCCTCTGCGAGGGGCCTTCCTCTCCCCTGTCCCCAGAGCCGCTATAATCTCCAAAACGGGACTCACTGCCAAGGGCTGGGGGACATCTCCAGCACAGAGCCAGGAGGCTGCGATCCCCTAACATCGCCTTCATGTAATAGGAAAAAATACCAATCGTTACATATGAGAATAAGGACTCATTCTCATCCTCCTCCCTGACCCTCTAGGTACCTGGCACTGTGGCCTGTGGACTTCTGGGCATCATTTCTACTTTAAAACAAGGCCCAGGTTTTGGCCTAGATCCCCAGAATCAGGGTTGGAAGATTCTGTCAAGGCCATCTCCTCCACAGCATTCCCAACAGAATGCTCCAGAAAGCCCACATCAGGGTTAACCATACTGTTAGCAGAGACCTTCTCCCCAAGTTGCTGTATGAGCTTCCACTCTGGCCCTTCCAGTGTGTGTCCCTTGCCTGGGGCTTCTGCTCTTTCTGAAGGGTACAGGGTGACAAGTTTGGGGGATGGAAGTGCTCTTCCAGCTGAGCCATTCCCCTGGGAGGAGGCTGAGCTGAGGTGGCTATTACCCCAGCTCATGAAGTGAGGTTCTCCCCACACCTGAGGGGTACCCTGTCACTACCTCTCTGAGGTGCCTGTTTTTACAGGTGAGGCCCTGAGGTCACGGCACAAGATGACAGGAAGCCAGGGCACTTGACCCCGTGTGGTCCCACCACTACTTTCTAAGTTTGAAACTGGGTCTCGGGGTCCTCACGGCTGGAGAGGTGGGGAGAGCAGGCAGGTGAGGAGGAAGCATGGCTGCCCCCTTGCCCCTGACAAAGCAGCCCCAAGGAAGCACCTGGCTCCTCCTGCCACCACCGGCCAAGCCAAAGGCGCCAGCTTTGAAACCAAAGCTCACCAGTGAGATGAATATTTCAGAGCCCCAGAGAACTGGACACCCGAGGGACCTTCCATGACATCTGCCTCTGACCCTGGTTCCCAGGCCTACCCCCCTCATCCCATGTCCAGGTTCCTCAGGGGGAACCCCAACCCCTGGATACCACACAGAGGCCACCGTGGGGTCAGAAGGGATAGTGACCCCCAGCGGACAAGAGCTGGTGCAGAACCCGCAAGATCAGGGCCGAGCCTCCCAGCAGCCTTCCTCCACTGCCCCTCCCGCTGTCCTCTGTCTCCACGGTTTTCCCCTTTCCCATTTTCCTGTTTGGTTTTTACTCTGACCCGAAGAGGCCATGTGGAGGATAGTATTGATACTTCCGGGTAGCTTTCTGAATCCAGTCTGAGGGCAGTGGCTAGAAGGGGGTGGACTGAGGCAAAGTCGTGGTGACAGAGGTGGCAGGTTCCCCACGCGAAGAATGGGGGCTGCTCATGGCTTCCACCCGGTCCCCAACTCACTCAAATACTCAGTCACCTGTCTACACCAAAGCTGCCACCAGGGCGTGCAGAGCCAAGCCGAGGCCAGGCCAGGCCCTGGGCCGCCTCCCCTCCCCCTCCCACCAGCTTAAGGCCGTGACAGCCTTTATCCCACTCACAGCTGGCCACCCTGGGGCTGGCACTGTGGACACGCCCAGCGACAGATACGCGCCAGGAAGCGGGGGACAGGACACCCTCAGACTCTGGCCCGATTGTGCCCACAACCCGCGGCTCGGCTCCCAAGGCTAAACAGGCGCCACTCGCCCGCCCGGGGCGCACAGGGAAAGAGAAACGCCAAAGGTGAGGGAGACACAGCCCCATTCTGGCCCGCTGCGCACTCCAAGAAAGTTTGCGACCCCATCCCAGCGCCGCCCCAGCCCTGGCCGGGTCCCCGCCGGCCCGCGGCCCCCCACTCCCGCCGGCCCCGGGCCCCTGGCTTGCCTGCCGCTCCCGACGGTGCGTCCCCGGCCTCCCGCTGTCGCAAGTTGAGTACCCCCTCGCCGGCCTGGACTGGACTGGTGTTCCACGCCCCGCCCCGTCGCGCAGGCCCCAGCCGGGCGCTGGGGTCCGCCCCGGTCCCGCCCGCATCCGCCCCGGTCCCGCCCGCGTCTGCCCTGTTCGCGCTCCTCCCAAGTCCCTGAGGACTTCCTAGTGTCTTTGGATTTTAAGGCATTACGTGATCATTGTTGGAAACTCAAAACTACAGGAAAAGATCACTTCTTCCCACTCCTCCCGACTCCCAGCGGCAAGCGCTTGCTTTTGATGCTTCTTTGCCTATATATATCTACGTATTTGACTTGTTTTATACGATGTTTTGCTTGTCGCTTATTTTTTTACTTCACATTTTTGCACGAACATTTTTCTTGTCACTAAATATTCTTCAAAAGCATAATTTTAAAGCCACAAAGTATTCTATCACACAGCTATTGCTGATTTATTAAATCGGTTTCCTACTTTTAAGGACTTTGAAATTGTTTCCCATTTTTCTCATTATGAAACATAAATCAGTGATGAACATCCTTGACAATTCTATGCTTTGAAGCCAAATGTACTTTTCAAGTTTTAAACTTCAAACGTCCAAATGCAGAGATAGATGGAACTTAGAACCTCTGCCCCTGGGAACTAAGACATTGCCTGCCTGAAGTTACTTCAACCAGGAAAGCAGGTGTTTTAGAGTCAGAAATCCTGGGGTGTAGATCACTACAATCAGTGCACAACATTGTGTCGGGGGCTTTGCACCTGTAGTCTCAACCCTCACAGCCACTAACGGTAGAATGTACTAGTCATTCCATTTTACAGGCAAGGAAATAGGTTCTGGGAAGTTTTGAAACGTTGCCGGAGTTTACGTAGTTCCAAAGTCCATGGTTTTTTTCCATTACGCCAAGGCTACCGGTAGATGAACGGCTTTGTTTAAGGTGCTTATCTCGTGCTAGTAGCTGCAGATCTGCACTGCACTGAATGTTGTTCACAGCCTGTTGACACTTTTCCTTTTTGAATGGGGAGGGGTGTGACTTGACAAAACACAGCTTGAAATGAATGCGGTTGGACAACCTCGGGATTCCAAACCCATCACTAAGCACTTTTCTTTACATTATTATCTCCAGCGGCCAGTCCTGCTCTTTCACAGAGCAAGGCTTAGGAAGGAGGAACCTGTGGACTCATCTGGAAGCTCATTTGCATACTAAACATAAGTGAAAGCAGTGTGTTTACTACTAGAAAGCATAGTAAGCAAGGTTACCACTTGGACTGTATTGAGATCAATTAAAATAAAGGTGTTGTTTAAATTGCCCCCTCCACACACACTGTGTATGTTTGTTTGTATATAACTTAAGTAGGAGTTACTCAGGGGCACTGGTGGACATTATGGTGGGCTAACTCCCCCAGCCACCCCAACCCTTCAGTGTAAGTTCGGTTTGGGGTCAAAGACCTCACTTTAGGAAGTCCCCTCCCAAAGGGAGCAAGAACGCACCGGGGCAAGTACAGTTCTGCTCAATATCAGTTTACCCCTGGATCACAGGACAGAGCCCTCATGAACTGCAAAGCCCTGCTGCATCTGGCCGCGTCTCCTGACATCCCTTCATGCTGCCTGCACTTGGGCCCCTTCTCCAGAAAGTACGCTCCACTTTCTAGAACTGCTACAATGATTTCAAGCGGATTCATTTTCCAGCCAGCAAGCACATCCACCCCCTGGGAAAGTGGGCCGTGGGGATGCACACAGACAAGCCCAACACAAGCCTTGCTCCATGTTCTTTCTCCTGAGCCCATTTTCTGATCATGGAATCAAGATTGTGTTGACTGAAAGAAAAACACACAACGTAAAACTTCTGAGTTAAGTTTTATTCGGGGACCTTATTAAGGACCATAGCCTCTCAGATAGCTCTGAGAAACTGCTCCAAAGAGATTAAGGAGGAGCCGGAATATACAGGATCTTTTTTGCTGGGAAAAACATGTATTCAAGCATAAAAAGGTTACTGCTGATCACAAAGAACAGATATCTCAAGTTGATGATTTTAGTGTTCTATGTATGGGAAGATGCAAGAATCTGGGGTCATTAAAATTTTTTCTTAGATATGCATCTTAACTATCTAAGGACACTGATATCCAAAGCACAGAATGCCTCCTGTTGTTTTTTTTTCCCCCCACCCGGAATTCCCCTCAGGGTGCACTGTTGGTGGGTGACTGCAGTGACCAATGGCTTGATCCTGTAGAACTGGAATGGCAAGCAATGTTTTTTTCTTGACAATGATAATCCTAAAAGAACATCAGAAGCCCCAGGCCCAGGGTGACCATTCACAATAGGTAGTCAATAGTGTTGTCTCCTTCTCTGGACCCCATTGTATGCCTGGATAAAAGGGATAGGGCCTTATCTGCAGAATCCTTAGCAGATTATTAATTAAGGCCCTACTGTCTGCCAAGCAGACAGGAATTTCCGGTTCTAAAGATGACAAAACTGAAGGACACAGCCCTTGACCTCAAGAAACTCACAATCTAAGGGAGAGAGTAAAAGACCAGATAATTACAATTTTGTCAATTTTACCAGTGCTGGGATAGAGGAGTGTTCACTTGGTTCTGTGGGATCCCAGAAAAAGGAGCATGGTGTGGGAGTGAGGGATGTTTCAAGAAAGACTCTTGAGGGGGAATTCCCTGGCAGTCCAGTGGTTAGGACTCCAGGCTTCCACTGCAGGGGACCCAGATCGATCCCTGGTCGGGGAACTAGGATCCCACAAGCCGCACCACATGGCGGCTGGGGAAAAAAAAAAAAAAGAAAGAAAGACTCTGGAGAGGCAGTAACACCTGATTCCATGTTGGTGGATGTTTAAGAATCAGCCTAGCTCGTGCAGGGGCAGGGAAGCAGGTTCTCCAGGTAGACAGAACAGCATCTGAAGCAAGGAGCTTAGGGCCCCTTGTCCCAGCAATCTTGGATGGGGCGGGTGGAGTGGGGCGAGAGTGGTAAGAAATAGGGCTGGGCAAGGAAGCAGGGGTCCAGGAATTGAAATTTTACCCTAGGGCAACAGGGAGCCAAGAGACTGTCAACAGCCATCTAGAGGGAGGTTGGGAGGACGGGGGAAGCTTGGTGGTACCCCTGGGGTAAAGTTGCCAGCTTCAGCAAAGAAAGATGCAGGACGATCAGTTAAATTGAACTTCAGACAAACAACAAATCACTTTTAGCATAAGTATGTCCCATTGCCCCATACAATGTTGGGAAATACTTACACTATTTATTTGTTTCTTATCTGAAGTTCAGATTTAAGTGGGTGTCATGTATTTTTCTGGTGACCCTGCTCTGGGAGGAGAGTCAAGTCAGTGGCCGCAGGAAGGTTGGGGGATGAAAGGCATCAGGCTGATGTTTATTTTAGGGATGGAGTAGCCTAAGTTTAGTGATTGATGACAGGGGGTGGAGTGGTTCCCTGGAGCCCAGATGGACCCCAGGGAGTGGGTGGGAAAACTTGACTGGAGTGGGGGTAAAACCGAGCAAAGGGCTCGCCTGCCCACGGCACGGAAAGCCAAACACTGACAGCTGGAGTTTGCAGCAAAGTAAGGGTTGATTACAGGGCGCCAAGCAAGGGAGTGGAGTGGGAGGCAAGCCTCAAATCCACTCCAACTTGGTCTTTGAGTTAGGGGGCTTTTTAAAGGGGAAGCACAAAGAGACTGGGATTAATCATCATTTTATGACATTTCTGTGACATTTCTTAATCATAGTTTTGGGAGTCGCGATGTCTCTTGTTTACAATTCTCTGCCCAGGTGATCCATGACTCCAGGGTCCATTAGCTCATCATGCCCAGAAGAAACAACCTGAGTTTGTATGTTAATGATGATATCCATAATAACAATTTTAGTATATTAACGATGTTACCGACAACAGCAATTTTAGTCATCTGACTCGATTAGTGTTCAGTTAGCATAGAATTGAAATCAGAGGGGACAAGAAAGGGAATGAAGTTTTGGATAGAGAGGTTAATCATAAAGTCAGTAAGGGAACTCAGTTTTAGGGGGACTTGGTTTCAGAGGATCCAGAGAAACTTCTCTGCTGCCCGACCCCAGGGCTCCACTAACTGGTTCCACACATTCCTCCTGCCATATGCCCTGTTACTTAGAGCTTATGTGTTACTCCACCCAAGAGAGGTCTTTTCATTTCTCACTAACTTTCTCAAAGAAGCTGCCCTTTTCCAGAAGGCTTTGTATTACTGAATTGAGGCATTTAACCTGGCCTGGAGTAAATATGCCTCTTTCTCCTTTTGGAAGGCAAAGACAAAGTCTCATTTATCTCTAGGCCTCAGCACAGCCCATCCCCATCATCCATGGAATTTAAGGAATTCTAATGCTCTAAATTGGCATCAGGGCAAGGCTCTCAGGCAGGAATGACAGATATTAGAGTAGGGGGAAGGACATTAGAGTTCTTTCCCCTAAAAATTAGCCTTAATATCCATAAACATTAGTTAGCACTTTCATAAAGAAATAGGGAGTGGGAAGAATGGTGGATTCAATGTCCCAGGAGCAAGAGCATGTCCCAGCTTTGCCAGGAGTGGCTGTGAGGCCTGGACCCACCTCTTTATCTCTAATGGGTTTAATGGGTCTAATTGTACTGCTCTTTCCTATCTCCTACGACTTTCAATGCCTCAAATGAAATCATCTATGTGAAAGGCATTGAAAATGGCACACAGTGATGTTGTTAGTGACTCTACCAGACTAGACAGAGCTGGAATCAGGTTAGATAAGAACTTCTCCTTCCCAGGAGGAAGGCTGGACTACAGAACCAGCCTGACATTCACCACACCGCGATGGCCAGGCAGGGTGCAGGGTACAATGCTTTCCAATCTTCCCTGACCATCAGAATCACCCGAGGGGCTTGTGAAAATATATAGATTTGCTTGGAGAGTCCTCTTTCTAGATCTCTGAATCAGAATCTTCAGGGAATGTGGAAATGAATCCCCGAAGGAGAAAGTAATTATCAGCCAGCTTTGGTGCTAGACAGACCTGGGTTCTGTTTAAATTGCTTAACAGTGGTTTTGTGACATCGGTCATATTACTTCTCTGAGCCTTGGTATCCTTATCCATATAAAAGGAGGTGATAATATAGGACGGTAAGGATTTAAAATAGCAGTTTTAAAGTGCTTGGGACCTAGCAGAAACTCAATTGCTATTGTTGTTTGTGAGATAGAAACCCAGTGACTCAGTGATTAACACAACCTCAGTTTGGCCAGCTATATGATTTCGTTTGGAAGACTAAACAGGACGTAGATGGAGGAATTTGCGGTAGCTCAAGAGGCCCAGGTTCCTTCCAGCTGTGTCCTCTCACACCCTGCCCATGGCCGCCCACCGTGGACCTCGGCCTTCTGAGTCATCCCCACCTGTGGGGGGGTTCTCAGCTTTTGCAGCCCCCCTCCTGGTCAGATTGAGAAACCCTTCCTCATATTTCACTTGCATTTGTCTAAACAACTCCCCTGTCGAAAAAAACCCAACAGCCATTTCCTCTTATTTCCAGCCCAAGATAATAGCTGCCCTGGAACCTCTCATTACCATTAACTGCATCCGCTATGATCTCAATTTCAAGCGCCCCACGCTCTGACCACCATCTCTCTTTCCAGCTCAAGGACCCTGCCGCCAACAACTCCGTGACCACATTGGGACTGCCCATCTGTGAACTGTCTTCCCTGTGTCTCCCAGCCTCGAGTCCCTCCTTAACCAGCTCAGATCCATCATTAGAATCACTCCATTCCGTTACCCCTCTCTGCCTTGTGGTACTCAGCAGGCAAAACTGCAGCTCTGCACCCACATGCTGAAAAGGAGGAGAAAAACACGCAAGGCACTGACTGATCTCACTCTGAGTTCAGAAGACTTAGGTTCTTCTCCTCCATTCATGTTAACATTCCCATCCACACTTTCTCCAGTCGCTTCAAAACTCCAGCACCTGCTCCACAGCCTCACTCTCAGCCTTGATCTTGTTTCCTATGTCACTGAGCAAAGAAAAGAACTGCCACCTGTATCTCCACTTGGCTATCTAATAGCTGACCGCTTCTCAAAATTTATGTGCAAACAGATCACGTGGGGATCTTGTTAAATGCAGATTCTGCTGCAGTAGGGTGGGTGGGGCCTGAGAGTCTGCATTTCTAATGTGTTCCAGGTGACGCTGAGCTGCTGGTGTGGGGACCACTCTCTGAGTGGTGAGGTCATGGGCATCTCAACCTTAATAGGTCCAACATTTAACTCCTAATCCTTACCCCCATCCATAGCCCAGTCTGAATGAGGTTTCTCGCAGCTTCCTCCTTCTCCATCAAGGATGCAAGATGCACAGGAGGGGATGGAGGGAGGGATATCAAAAGGAACTCCAGCTTTGTGAGTGCTGTCCAACAGAAATATGGTGTGAGCCACATGAGTAATTTAAAAATTTCCAGTAGCCACACTTAAAAAGTAAAAAGAAACAGGTGAATTTAATTTTAGTAATATATTTATTTAACCCAACATATCTAAAAATGTTATTTCAACATTTAATCAGTATAAAAAATTATTAATGAGATTTTTTTCATGCCAAGTCTTTGAAATCCAGTATGTAGAGTACACTTACATCACATCTCAATTTGGATGTTCAATTTTCATCAGAAAGATTGAATCTTTATCTAGATTTTATAAAATGTACAGTTGAAAAAGTGAATTGACATACAAAGTTTGTTCCAAACATATTTGAGTGTTTTCCAGTAACTGGAACAAGTATCGATTTTTATATTTAAATTTAAATGAATTAAAATTAATATTAGATTTCTCAGTTGCACTAGCCATATTTTAAGTATTCAGTGCCTAGTGGCTACCATATTGGACAGCACAGACCTAGAGCAATTACACTGTGGTCATCAGTTGGGAGAAGACTCTTGGGGTCAGGGTCTATGCTGTAATTCATCTCAGAGCCCACCACCTCAGATGCATGGCCTAGGGCCTGCACTCAGTACTTTTTCCTGGAAAGAATTTATTCCCCAGTCAAAAATTGATCTCTAGGAAGACACGATCAGTTTCCAAACATGACCACTAGGGGGCAGGATCTGGCTATCATCCCTTGGCAAGGAAAGGGGGACCCTTAACAATTTTCTAGGTGGAAGATCATTCAGCGCAGCGTTTTTCATGCTGCTGGTCATGACCCATTAGTAGCATCAATTAAGTGGGTGATACCTACATTCAAAAAAAGACTAGAAAAAAATGAGAATATAAGCATTGCTATTGTTCTGTGTAACTTTGTTTCAGTTTTATTTATATATGTATTGTGTATGGGTCTCCATGTAAAAAAAAAAAATGTCTTTCTTAACTGTGAGTCACGGTCAAAAAAGTCTTAAAATCACTTTAATCTCCCTTGTCTACAGATAATGCAACCAAAGCCACAAGTTGACCAGTGTTGAAGCTAGAAAATGGGGACATGAGAGCTCCTTCTCTTTTCTCCTCTTTCTTCACATGTTTTACATTCTCCATAATAAAAAGTTAATTTAAGAAGAAACTGAGCTCAGAACAGTGAAATGTCATCTGATGGGCTCACAGTTAGGAATGGCAGAGCCAGGACTCAACCCAACCCTTTAATACTAATTTAGCAGGTATTTCTGAGGGGCAGACTATGTGTCAGGTGCTGTGCTAAACAACGGGGAGACAGGAGGGGATGAAATAAGCACAGCCCCTGCCCGCCTGGAGCTTGCAGACCAGTCGGGAAGATAGACATTAGTCACTAACCTCACAAGTAAATGTATTGTTACAAACAATAATACCTGCACTGAAGGACAATGGACTCAGCACCCAAGAGAACAGCACACGGGGACCCCGCTTAGATTGGAGAGGCCAAGGCAGCTGCTCTGAGAAGCTGGCATCGAAGAGCAGCCTGAGTCACACAGGCTGTGTGTGTGTGTGTGTGTGTGTGTGTGTGTGGTATGGGTGTATATATGGTGTGTGTGTGGTATGTGTGCATATACTGTGTGTGTGTATAGTGTGTGTGTATGGTGTGTGTATGTATGAGTGTGTATGATATGGATGTGTGTATGGTATGTATGTGTGTGTTTGGGAGTGTACATGGGTGGTATGTATGTGAATGTGTGTATATGTGTATATATGTACATGTATCATATGGGTGTGTTTATGGTATACATGTGTATGTGATATGTGGGTATATGTATGAATGGTGTGTGTGTAGGGGTATATGTGTATATAGTGTGTGGGTATAGGTGTATGGTGTGTGTGTGTGTGTGTGTGTGTGTGTGTGTGTGCAGTGACAGGCATGCTGTTATTATTCCCTGAGTGAACAAGCTATGTGAAGGCGGTGGAGGCTACTCGAAAGCTGAAAGAGCTTGGGGTGTTCCAGAAATTTCCAGGAGACTCGTGTGCCTGGAGAGTGGTGAGCACTGGGCATGGCCTAAGAGGAGATGGGGGAGGTGGGCAGGGCCAGATCTGCAGGACCTCCTGGGTCTTGTTAAGGATTTGGAGTTTTACCTTATAGGGAAGCCATTGAATCGTTTTGAATAGGGGAGGGACATGATTTGGGCTGTATTTTAAGAAAACCCTCTGGTTCTGAGTGGAGAATGGGTTGAGGGGTGGAGCATGGGAGCAGGGAGGCCGGTTAGGAGCTGTCTCAGTGAGTGGGTGAAAAGTGGTATCCTGCCTTCACCTCTGAAGGGTCAATACGCCCCCAAACCCACATATCTTCTTTGGCCTCATTTGGCTGCCTACCTTCCATTTGTCCCCAAACCCATCTCCACCCTTCTCCACTGTGCTCAGGGCTGGCCTGGGTGGACACAGCAGGGGGCCCTTTGTCCTCCAGCTTCAGCTGGGTTTGGCCAATGGAGAGCCCCACAGGAGAGGGTCGGCCAGGAGCCAGTGGGGCTGGGGTATTTGTTCTTCTCCCGCCCAAAGGGTCATCCCACAACCAGAGGTCACAACTGCAGTCAGGTGGCCCTGTCCTCGAAACTCTGTCCCTCCAAGTTCCATAACTGCTCACTCCCCGCACCTGTCAGGACCTAGAGGTGGTGACACAGTCCCACTGTCCCTAGCCCTGGAGAACTGCACTGTCCCTTGTGTTTCCTATCCCCTGCCCATCACCTGTAGAGTAGTCCTTCCATAAAGTTCTCCTCCGGTTACCACTCTGACCGAACCACTTCCTACCCCACTCCCTACTCCACTCCCTACCCCAGCTGGCAAAACAGTTTCAGTGGAAAGAGCCTGGACTCGGGTCAGATAAAACCAGGACTGGACCTGGCTCTGTCATTTACTAGCTCTGTGTGGGGTAGTCACAGCCTCTCTGAGCCAGTGTGTTCATATTAATGTAAGGACACCATTATCTTAGGACGATGAAATAACACATACGAGGGCTTGGTGCGTGCCTAGGGCGTAACAGACAGTCACACACGCTAGTTCCGTTCTTCTTCCTTGCCCCGCACCGAGCAAACACTTATGCCTCTGTAATGGGTCGGCGCTAGGTGCTGGGGTGACGGGCACACCAGGAAGCACAGGGCACCATTTCTGCCTGCTCGGAGGCCACAGTGGCTCCCCCAGCTCAACTCCTCCTAATTCAAAGTGGAAAGTAGTGAGGGTAACATTTCAAACCATTCATTTCTTTTTGACTACTAGGTGGCAGGCATTTTTCCAGAGTCTCGAGGTAGATTAGTGACCAGGCATTGCAAAGAGTTGTGGTGATCAGAGGGGCTTCAAAGAGGACGTTGCATTTACTTTTAGCTTTAAAGGAACTGTTACTTAAAGGTAGGGGCATATCAGTCTCCCTGGTCCTGAACTTTACCCTCCTTCCTTCCTCCCCCTGGGAGAGCCTGCAAAATTCCCCAGACTGAGAACCTGGGCCTTAATTAGTTACAGTTACTCCTGGAGTGTCTTAGATCATGTGTGCTGGGGTGGAAGGCATCTTGAGAAGTGAGCCTTAAAAGACTTCTCCAGGTGTGGTAAGGCAGGTGTAAGGGGGCAAAAGCACAGGACAGTGACCACTGCAGGCTCACTGAAAGCTGGGGACATGGAAGGGAGAGGTGGGAGCACAAAACACTAGAAAACTGGGTTGAGACCATATTGCTAAACCAAGCCATGTGAATTTAATGCTGCAGATACTGGCTTTGAGCAGGGGGCAGACACAATTCAGAGCTGGGCTTCCAAAGCCTTTGTCTGATAACCTAAGTAAGGTGGACAGGGGCTGGAGGTGCCCACGATGGACCACGTGTTGGGACTCAAGTGCCCAAATTTGGGTGATGGCTGAGCACTCACGAGGACCAGACCTTGATGTTGCAAGAATGATACATGGTACAATAACATCAGTGAACATTTAGTAAGTACCCGTGATGAACTTGGCACTATGTCCTTTACTTGGGTAATTGTGGTTAATCCTTAGTAAATAGCTCGGTGCAAACTATCAGTCCTTTTTGCAGAGAAGAGTCTAAGCCCCTCACCCCCTACACCTGCCCCACCACACTTGGAGATGACCAGAAAGAGGATGGGCATTTAGGTTTGGAACTCCAGGGGGAAGCCCGGGTGGACATTTCTCTTTGGGAGTAATGAGTGATATCAAGTGATTGTTGAAGTCAGGGGAAGCAGTGAATGTGAGGGACAGCAGCAGAGGGGGAAGCATCTAGGGATGCAAGAAGAGAACCAGAAGACACTGTCACAGGGAAGGCGAAGAAGAAAGAAGGCTCTGCCCGGAGGTTAAGTGACAAGGACTGAACATTGACAAATGCGTTTGAGGTTCAAGGGGTCAGAGCCAAATTCGGATGGAATGGTGAGGGCAGAGGCTCAGTGGGGTGGCCTGAGAATAGATGGGAAGTGAAAGTAGAGGCAGCAAGGAGGACACTTTCTTTGTTTTAATAAAATAATACTTTTAAAATTAAAATAGTATTACCTTCTCATCATAGACGGTCAGAAAATATCTTTTTATACAAATGTGATTTTTTTTAAGTTTTATTTATTTTTGGCTGAGTTGGGTCTTCGTTGCTACACATGGGCTTTCTCTAGTTGCGGCAAGTGGGGGCTGCTCTTCATTGCGGCACGCGGGCTTCTCATTGCAGTGGCTTCTCTTGTTGCGGAGCACGGGCTCTACGCGTGTGGGCGTCAGTAGTTGCAGCACGCGGGCTCAGTAGTTGCGACATGCAGTCCCTAGAGCACAGGGGCTTCAGTAGTTGCCGCACGTGGGCTCAGCAGTTCTTTTTTTTTTTTTTTTAGCAGGTGGATTCTTAACCACTGCGCCACCAGGGAAGTCCCCAGAACATATTTTTAAAGTATAAAAAAAATAAAACAAGTGATACCACATGAACCCATCAATTGAAGATCATCACTGATAGCATTTTAGATATTTTTATGTATTTTTGCTTATAGCAGTCATATCAATTACACAAAATTTATACTGCTTTTCCTCCCACTTAAGATTAAAATGTAAAATTTACCCGCAGTACTAGTTTGGGTGCTTTTGGCTGCAAGGATCGAACCGGTGCCCCCTGCAGTGGAGGCACGGAGTCTTTTTTTTTCTTTTATAAATGTATTTACTTGTTTATTTATTTTTGGCTGCGTTGGGTCTTCGTTGCTGCGCACGGGCTTTCTCTAGTTGCGGAGAGCTGGGGGCTACTCTTCGTTGTGGTGCACGGGGCTCTCATTGCGGTGGCTTCTCTTGTTGCGGAGCATGGGCTCCAGGGTGCGCGGACTTCAGTAGTTGTGGCACACAGCCTCAGTAGTTGTGGCACACAGGCTCGGTAGTTGTGGCGCACGGGCTTAATTGCTCCGCGGCATGTGGGATCTTCCCGGACCAGGGCTTGAACCCGTGTCTCCTGCATTGGCTGGTGGATTCTTAACCACTGCGCCGCCAGGGAAGCCCGAGGCATGGAGTCTTAACCACTGGACCACCAGGGAAGTCCCCTGTATCGTTTTTTAAAAACAATGTTTATCGACATATGAACACTGTTCTACATGTGTGTATTCTGTTTTGTTTTTTTTTAACTTTTTATTCTGAAGTCATTTCAGGCTTACAAAATACTTGCAAAAAAGTACAAGGAGGTCCCATACACCTGACACCTAGCTTCCCCAAATGTTCACTTCTTACTTTTAACTACAGTGTTAGTATCAAAACCAGGAAATTAACATTGATACAATTCTAAAAATCCCTTTACCGTCTTTACTCAAATGTTACCAGTTGTCCCCCAGCGTCCTTTTTCTGGTCCAGGATCATGCAATACATTGGGTTTTAACTATAAACACCATTTTAAAGCTGCACAGATGTTCGCAGAACCTTAACTCTTCCCTTACTGCCGGACCTGTTGGCTGTTTACAACGTCACCATTGTGTACATTTCAAATGATATATTTGGGGCAGATCTTTTGGGCAGGTGGCTAAAAAGGAATTACTGAGTCAAAGGATATGAATATTTTTAAAGCCTTGATGCATGTTGGGAATTGCTTTCTAGAAAACTGTACCAGTTGATACCTCCAGAAGTAATGTATAAATACTCATCTTCCCATATTCTTAGAAGCCTTCAGAATTGTATTACTGTCTTTAATCTCTGCTATTTTGATAGATGAAAATCTTATCTCATTGTTTAGCTTGCATTTCCTTGATTCTTTTGAGGTTTAACATTTTTTCATGTATATATTAGCCATTTATCCCTTTATTAATTGGGGGTCTGTGTTCTCTCATTTATTTAAGGTCTTTATATATTAAGTAGATTAACTTTTTGACAAATTTGAGACAAGTATTTTCCACAAAATTTTTTTTTTGGCTTTTTCTTTTGTTCATATTATCTCATAACATAAAGGTTAAATTTTTTTTTAAGGAACCAGAAGAGTAATTCTTTCCCTTGTTAAGTCTTCAGTTGCTTTTTGTCTGAGTTTAAGAGTAACATATGCCTATTAAAGAAAATTAGAAAAACACTTATATTGCTTTTAGCCCTAGAAAGTCTTCCACTGTCCAGAGATTGGACATGTATTTAATTTTCTTCTAATTTGCTATGTTTTAATTTTATGTCCTTAGCACTTTAATTCACCTGGAATTTATTTTGGTGTATTCTGTGAAGCATGGGTCTAAATTGCTCTTTTCCAAATAGCTAATCAGTTATCTAAGCACCTTGCTTTCAGCACTACTACTAACTAATCTTTCTGCTTCCCACTGTCAGTGTTAGCTATTGTTGCAATAATGCCGCATAACAAGCAAATCCAAAACTGAGGGGCATACAACAACAAGCATGTACTTCTCATTCGTGCCCCTGTGGGCAGGTTAAGTTTCAGCTCATCTAGGCTGGGCTGGCTTCCAAGCTGTGAGTGGGATCAGGTCACTTCCATGTGTCTTTCACTCTCCTTAAACCAGCAACTAACTACCCGAGGGATGTTCTCATGGTGAAAGGCATGGCTACAGAGACCAAGTTCAACTGTAATAGCACATTTAAGACCTCTGCTTGTATCATTCCATTGGCCAAAGCAAGTCACAAGGTCAAGCCCAACATCAGTGGTGCGGGAGAAATATTTCACCTCCATGGAGATGGTGTATAGTCACATGGTGAAGGGTGTGTTTTCAGGGAGAGATGAAGAATTGAGAACCGAAATGCAATCAATCTACCACACCCACGGAAACAGTCTTTCAGGAAACTAGGTTGTGTTAAGATAAAGGCAGAACAGAATCTAGATAGGGACCCAAGGTCAAGAGAAGTTTGTTTTGTTTTAATTTCTTTATTTTATTTTTGGCTGCGTTGGGTCTTCGTTGTTGCGTGTGGGCTTTCTCTAGTTGCGGCGAGCGGGGGCTACTCTTTGTTGTGGTGCACGGGCTTCTCATTGCGGTGGCTTCTCTTGTTGCGGAGCACGGGCTCTAGGTGCGTGGGCTTCAGTAGCTGTGGCACGTGAGCACCGTAGTTGTGGCTCGCGGGCTCTAGAGCGCAGGCTCAGTAGTTGTGGCACAGGCGTCTAGCTACTCCGTGGCATGTGGGATTTTCCCGGACCAGGGCTTGAACCCTTGTCCCCTGCGTTGGCAGGCAGATTCTTAACCACTGCACCACGAGGGAAGCCCCAAGAGAAGTTTTTTAGGCAAGGAGGTACTCGAGTTTGCTTATATAGAGTGAGAAAAGGGGTGGAGGGGTGGGTGGGCACAGAAATTATTTACCCTAAAAAGCATATTTGTTGAAAGCAAAGGAATTGGAGCTGGGCCTGAGGTTTCCAATAACAACTGTGGATAATGAGAGGAGATCTCAGCAAAGTAAAAGATCTGCCAAACAGAGGCAGACCTTAACCCTGACAGTGCCCCCCAAGCCAAATGTCTGCAAGCAATGAGGTATTATCAGGTATAAAGTGTAGGAGGGGGTGAATAATGAAGCATCAGTCTGGCTGGGGCAGAAGATTCTCATGGGAGAGGAGGTGAAACCAAAGCAGATTTGGAGCAGATTCGTTCTGGAAGTCTTCCAGAACAGGCCGGGGGAGGGGAGGGTGGCTTCCTAGCCCTGCATGAGTCCCCCAAAACACCCACTCTCATTCCTTATCCCCAGCCTTGTCCAGCTCCCTGCATTTCCTAAAATGTATCTTGGATGATTAGCTATAATCTTGTAAATGTGTGTGTAGCATGAGATTAGATTTAGGATTCAGTCGTCTCTGTATCTCTGCAGGCTCATGCTTGAGCCTGCATTTCCTGTTTCAGATGACAGGGACTGTGTTTTAATTTCTCAATATAATGCCTGGCACAGCCTTACCTGCAGAAAAGTGTGTTCACAGTGACTTTTGATGAGGTTCTGTAATCCTTCACTTTGCATGTATAGACACGGATTTAGAGACATGCAAGCTCCCTTGGCCCGGAAGGGCCTTCTACAAACTAGCTTGTCAGTCTTCTCACTCCCGCCTCTTTTGCGGCATACACAGGGGTTTAATTCAATTCTATCTGATTTTTGTTTATTGAGAGCCTTTTATGTGCCAGACACTGAGAAGAAGCTGAATTGTGGGTAAGGAGACAGGGAGGGAGCAGGCTATAGCTCCGGCCTTTAAGATGTATCCACATAAGAGAAACTTCATGTCTGGGGTTACTGAATGAAACCCAGGATTCGGTGTTGGGATTACAATTCATTGGGGATAATTTAACCCACCTCTTGGCTTTTTTGGGGCGGGGGGAGGAATGAGGCCTCCAGTTCATTGTGTGTAATGATCCTATACCTCTATACTCTCCACACTGGGGACTCAGTCTTTAGATTCAGCTATCTAATAAGGGTACCTCAGAGGGAGAGAAAAAGTGTGATTTGGGGGTCAGGTTATCTAGCCTCTCTCAGGCCAGAGCACAGGCCGAAGCCCAAAAAGCAAGAGAAGAAAACAAGAGCAGTGCCTCCCCTGCTTCCCTCCCCAACTATCTCCCCGCTGGGGAGATAGCTACCTTCACTGTTTGCAGATTTCTTTCCCTCCCTGTGCTGGGCTAGGGCTAGAGCTGGAGCCAGAAAGAGCCCAACCTTAGCTCCGGTTTGCCCAAATCTGTAGATGTCACCACACCTGTCTTTACAATTCCTTCCAACCCACTGACCTTAACAACTTCTAGAACTCATTGGTAAGGCAGCATGGTGTGGAGGGGCGGTGGTTAATGAGGTGGAAACCCCACTGGTCTTGGGATACCTTGGGTCCTAGTCCTGCCTCTGCCATCCATTGCTGTATAATCTTGGTCGAATCACTCCCTCAGCCTCTGTGGCCTCTTCTTATCCTTCAGGGCATGGCTTACATGTCACCTGCTCAGGGAGGCCCTCCCCCATCTAAATTGGCCCTCTCTGTCCTCCATATCATTGCCCCTTCTGTTCGATTTCTTTATAGCACCACAATTTGTAATCACACACAGGTAGCTATGTATGTGTATATATACACGTATATGTAAGTATAGATAAATACATATATAATTATATTTGTTTGCTCATTTGGTTTGTTTCTCTGCTGGATTCTAGATTGTAGGCTCCAGGAATGAAGAGATTGTGTGTCTTTGACCCTTGCATTCTCAGAGCCTGGCACAGTGCCTGGCACAAAGGAGGACACAGAAAAGTAATTTAGTGAATGAATAAAAAGAATGAATGGCAGCTGACCCATGTGATCTCCCAGGTTCCTTCCAGCTGAAAAAGTTTATGAGGCTACGGTTTCCCGCCAAGAGGCCCATTCCAGGGCCTCTCTCAGAGTTCCCCGTTGGGGGAAGGTGGGAGGGTGTGGGGCCGAGCCCCGGACTCCAGCGATTTTATACCGGGATTAGCGCAGATCAGAAGCCGGCTCCGGCCACGCCTCCCGATCGGCCAGCCGGGGGCGGGGCCAGGCCGCCTGCAGCCCGGTGATATTCCGGGCGTGCACCAGGCCAGGGGCGGCGAGTGGGCGGGTGCGAACGCCAGCCAATGGAGGGGCCGGACCAGAACGCCCCCAGTCCCCCAGCTTGCGGGTGCAGGGGGCGTGGCCCCAACCCCTCAGGTTCCCCAAGTGGGGGCCTGGGCCGAGCCGTCGCCTAGCAACGCCCCGCCCCGCCCCCTGGGCGGCCTCGGGCGCCTACCCCCAGCATGGCCTGGCAAGGCTGGCCTTCGTCGTGGCTGTGGGTCGCCAGCTGCGGGCTGCTGCTCCTGGTCCTCGTCCTGCTCGTGAGCCCCAGCAGCTGCCGAGCGCGGCGGACCCTCCGCAGCCTGTTCACGGCGCGTAGCCAGCGGCTGCTCTTCCGAATCGGGTTCGTGCCGGGCTCCGGCGGGATGCGGGGCTCGGGAAAGCGGTCGCGCTGGAAAGGGGGACTGAGAGGGGTGCCGGGGGAGGGTTTAGGGGTTCTGACGGGGCTAGGGCTAGGGGATCCAGGGCCAGAGAAGAGCGATCGGAGAGGCAGGCTGGAGAAGCCACTGATCTGGGGGGACTGAGGAAGAGCAGTTGGGGGTGGAAAATTGGGCTGGGCTGGGGAAAGCAGTTTGCGGCGGGGGGGGGGGGTGTGGGGAGCAGGCCAGGGTAGCCAGAGAAAGGGGGCGTTGAGAGGACATCTGGAGAAAAGAGCCAGATGAGGGGCTGGAGACAAGGGAGCTGGAAAAAGAGAGCAGGTGCAGGAGCCCGGGCTCCCGCCACCCCCGCAAGTTCCTCCAGTGGCAGGTGCTGGTGAGAAGGCATGTCTCAGACCGTCTAAGTCTCACGTGAAACCGCTAACCCCTTCCATGTGTCCCTGTCCCCCTCCCCATCGCTCAATTCCCTACCATTCAATGTAAGCTCTTCTGTCCCAACAGAGAGTCCCAACTCTGTAGGTCAGTCTGTCCCTTTCCTTCAGTCCCCTCCCCCACCAATCCTGGCCCCAGTCATAAGCCTCAGGCTGTGAAATCCGACCCTAATCACTCAGCCTGACTTGTTGCTGGTTCACTGACCTCCAATGACTTTTTCCTTTCTGACCACCCCCACTCCCACCCCAGTCCTCATTCTTCCCTTCCAGCTACTTCGACTCCTTCCTGGACCAAGCAAGGTTGGCGACCAGCCCTGTTCTGCCACAGAAACACTAAGAGGCAGCGAAGGAGCCACAAGAGGAAGGCTTCCTAGGGTCTCTATCCCCTTCCCATTACCAGCAGGGCCAGGGGGCAGGACCTCAGGCCCCAGTTGAAGGACAGTGATGTTGGGCCTGGGAACTATGGGAGCCCTGGCCCCAGGCCAGGCTCGGGGGAGGACCTAAGCCGGGAATTTCCTGAGTTTCAGAGAAGACATTGTACAATTCACCCCTCCTCCCCGACCACCCCAGATATCCCAGAAGCTTCACCCCTAGGATTGTGCTCACACTCACTCTAAGACAAAGAGATATAAGGGCCCAGTGGGGGGAAAACTGGAAAAACATAGGTTGGGGGGGGAATCTTGCACATGTGCCTTTTGGGGCATTCGCATCTCTAATAGCCCAAACATTGGTCACATTCTCAGTGATGCTCCGACTAAGTCACCACTGCTCTGCATTAAAATAATGAGATTTACAAATATTCAAATATCTGCATATTTAGGATTAAAAAAAAATTTCTCCTTACAACATTTATAGAAATTTTATTGCTCTATTTGGGGAGGGATTTTTAAATCTACTTCCAGCTTTCAAAATTGGTAACATTGAAATCACACAAATGGCCTGAGGAAGTGAAAAATAAAGGTTCCACAAGAGACTGGAATCAGAAGTCCTGAGATCAAAATTCCCAAGGTCGCCACCTCAGAATCCTGAGGGTTTGGCTATTTCTAGAACTTGGGGTCTGGGAGTTTCCAAATCCTCAAACTTGGAATTCTCAGAGAGCTTCTTTGGAATTCAGTATTCTGTGGGCTTTCCTGTGGCTGGATTTCAAGGTTGCCTTGGAACCAACTCCCCAAATTTGCAGAGCAGAAGGGCGTGCCTGGAATCAGAATCCCAGATCCTGCCCCTCCAGGGTCTGGGAAACAATCAGTCCAGTCCCTTGGGGGAGAAGCCACTGGCTGCTGGGAGGGACAGGGGGTGTTAGCAGGAAACGGTCTGAGGGAAATGGGCAGGTGTCAATGCTGTGAGGGTGCCTCCAGGAAGGATGGAGAGGGAGGGGGACAGGATGGGTCAGGACATGATGGGAGGGGCAGAGCGCATGGGCACACTCCACCCTAAATGTGTGGCTGAGGGGACCACAAGTAGAGGATTCTACTGGAGGCTGGAAAGTGGATGATGGAGATAGGAAGCAATGGCTGGGAGAGGAGTCGTTGTTGATGTTATCATTAATAACAATACTCACTGGTGTTTGACAGAGTTATTAAGGGCTTTCCTCAAACATAACCACCATTGTCTTGGGATGGGGATAACTGGGCGCAATGCAGGGTTGATTTGGGCTAGCCTGAGGCAGACACACACATTTGGGACTCTGCGGGGCCTGGGAGGCAGCGTGTAGTAGTTAAGCATATAGCATGTGGGGACAGACAATCTGCTTTTGAATCCTAGCTTTTGTGCCTTAGTAGCCACGTGACCTTGGACAAATAACTCAGCCTCTCTGTGCCTCAGTTGTTTGCATCTGTAAACGGGCCTGGTGATAGTGCCTATCTCACAGCGCTCCTGTGAGGATCAAATGAAATTCTACATAGGGCCTGGCTTGTAGTAAGTGCTCAGGAAATGTTAGCAATTGCTCATTCTCTAGCATGAGGGATGGGTGGGAGGGAGGATACATGGCGGTGGGCCATGGCTCCTTCTGGAGCTTCCTTTGTTTTTTTTTAGATAGGCGCCCAGATAGCTTGTCAACTTCCTTTTTTTTTTTTTTTTCTGGCTGCACCATGCGGCACGTGGGATCTTAGTTACCTGACCAAGGATCGAACCGGTGCCCCCTGCAGTGGAGGCACGGAGTCTTTTTTTTTCTTTTATAAATGTATTTACTTGTTTATTTATTTTTGGCTGCGTTGGGTCTTCGTTGCTGCGCACGGGCTTTCTCTAGTTGCGGAGAGCTGGGGGCTACTCTTCGTTGTGGTGCACGGGGCTCTCATTGCGGTGGCTTCTCTTGTTGCGGAGCATGGGCTCCAGGGTGCGCGGACTTCAGTAGTTGTGGCACACAGCCTCAGTAGTTGTGGCACACAGGCTCGGTAGTTGTGGCGCACGGGCTTAATTGCTCCGCGGCATGTGGGATCTTCCCGGACCAGGGCTTGAACCCGTGTCTCCTGCATTGGCTGGTGGATTCTTAACCACTGCGCCGCCAGGGAAGCCCGAGGCATGGAGTCTTAACCACTGGACCACCAGGGAAGTCCCCTGTATCGTTTTTTAAAAACAATGTTTATCGACATATGAACACTGTTCTACATGTGTGTATTCTGTTTTGTTTTTTTTTAACTTTTTATTCTGAAGTCATTTCAGGCTTACAAAATACTTGCAGAAAAGTACAAGGAGGTCCCATACACCTGACACCTAGCTTCCCCAAATGTTCACTTCTTACTTTTAACTACAGTGTTAGTATCAAAACCAGGAAATTAACATTGATACAATTCTAAAAATCCCTTTACCGTCTTTACTCAAATGTTACCAGTTGTCCCCCAGCGTCCTTTTTCTGGTCCAGGATCATGCAATACATTGGGTTTTAACTATAAACACCATTTTAAAGCTGCACAGATGTTCGCAGAACCTTAACTCTTCCCTTACTGCCGGACCTGTTGGCTGTTTACAACGTCACCATTGTGTACATTTCAAATGATATATTTGGGGCAGATCTTTTGGGCAGGTGGCTAAAAAGGAATTACTGAGTCAAAGGATATGAATATTTTTAAAGCCTTGATGCATGTTGGGAATTGCTTTCTAGAAAACTGTACCAGTTGATACCTCCAGAAGTAATGTATAAATACTCATCTTCCCATATTCTTAGAAGCCTTCAGAATTGTATTACTGTCTTTAATCTCTGCTATTTTGATAGATGAAAATCTTATCTCATTGTTTAGCTTGCATTTCCTTGATTCTTTTGAGGTTTAACATTTTTTCATGTATATATTAGCCATTTATCCCTTTATTAATTGGGGGTCTGTGTTCTCTCATTTATTTAAGGTCTTTATATATTAAGTAGATTAACTTTTTGACAAATTTGAGACAAGTATTTTCCACAAAATTTTTTTTTTGGCTTTTTCTTTTGTTCATATTATCTCATAACATAAAGGTTAAATTTTTTTTTAAGGAACCAGAAGAGTAATTCTTTCCCTTGTTAAGTCTTCAGTTGCTTTTTGTCTGAGTTTAAGAGTAACATATGCCTATTAAAGAAAATTAGAAAAACACTTATATTGCTTTTAGCCCTAGAAAGTCTTCCACTGTCCAGAGATTGGACATGTATTTAATTTTCTTCTAATTTGCTATGTTTTAATTTTATGTCCTTAGCACTTTAATTCACCTGGAATTTATTTTGGTGTATTCTGTGAAGCATGGGTCTAAATTGCTCTTTTCCAAATAGCTAATCAGTTATCTAAGCACCTTGCTTTCAGCACTACTACTAACTAATCTTTCTGCTTCCCACTGTCAGTGTTAGCTATTGTTGCAATAATGCCGCATAACAAGCAAATCCAAAACTGAGGGGCATACAACAACAAGCATGTACTTCTCATTCGTGCCCCTGTGGGCAGGTTAAGTTTCAGCTCATCTAGGCTGGGCTGGCTTCCAAGCTGTGAGTGGGATCAGGTCACTTCCATGTGTCTTTCACTCTCCTTAAACCAGCAACTAACTACCCGAGGGATGTTCTCATGGTGAAAGGCATGGCTACAGAGACCAAGTTCAACTGTAATAGCACATTTAAGACCTCTGCTTGTATCATTCCATTGGCCAAAGCAAGTCACAAGGTCAAGCCCAACATCAGTGGTGCGGGAGAAATATTTCACCTCCATGGAGATGGTGCATAGTCACATGGTGAAGGGTGTGTTTTCAGGGAGAGATGAAGAATTGAGAACCGAAATGCAATCAATCTACCACACCCACGGAAACAGTCTTTCAGGAAACTAGGTTGTGTTAAGATAAAGGCAGAACAGAATCTAGATAGGGACCCAAGGTCAAGAGAAGTTTGTTTTGTTTTAATTTCTTTATTTTATTTTTGGCTGCGTTGGGTCTTCGTTGTTGCGTGTGGGCTTTCTCTAGTTGCGGCGAGCGGGGGCTACTCTTTGTTGTGGTGCACGGGCTTCTCACTGCGGTGGCTTCTCTTGTTGCGGAGCACGGGCTCTAGGTGCGTGGGCTTCAGTAGCTGTGGCACGTGAGCACCGTAGTTGTGGCTCGCGGGCTCTAGAGCGCAGGCTCAGTAGTTGTGGCACAGGCGTCTAGCTACTCCGTGGCATGTGGGATTTTCCCGGACCAGGGCTTGAACCCTTGTCCCCTGCGTTGGCAGGCAGATTCTTAACCACTGCACCACGAGGGAAGCCCCAAGAGAAGTTTTTTAGGCAAGGAGGTACTCGAGTTTGCTTATATAGAGTGAGAAAAGGGGTGGAGGGGTGGGTGGGCACAGAAATTATTTACCCTAAAAAGCATATTTGTTGAAAGCAAAGGAATTGGAGCTGGGCCTGAGGTTTCCAATAACAACTGTGGATAATGAGAGGAGATCTCAGCAAAGTAAAAGATCTGCCAAACAGAGGCAGACCTTAACCCTGACAGTGCCCCCCAAGCCAAATGTCTGCAAGCAATGAGGTATTATCAGGTATAAAGTGTAGGAGGGGGTGAATAATGAAGCATCAGTCTGGCTGGGGCAGAAGATTCTCATGGGAGAGGAGGTGAAACCAAAGCAGATTTGGAGCAGATTCGTTCTGGAAGTCTTCCAGAACAGGCCGGGGGAGGGGAGGGTGGCTTCCTAGCCCTGCATGAGTCCCCCAAAACACCCACTCTCATTCCTTATCCCCAGCCTTGTCCAGCTCCCTGCATTTCCTAAAATGTATCTTGGATGATTAGCTATAATCTTGTAAATGTGTGTGTAGCATGAGATTAGATTTAGGATTCAGTCGTCTCTGTATCTCTGCAGGCTCATGCTTGAGCCTGCATTTCCTGTTTCAGATGACAGGGACTGTGTTTTAATTTCTCAATATAATGCCTGGCACAGCCTTACCTGCAGAAAAGTGTGTTCACAGTGACTTTTGATGAGGTTCTGTAATCCTTCACTTTGCATGTATAGACACGGATTTAGAGACATGCAAGCTCCCTTGGCCCGGAAGGGCCTTCTACAAACTAGCTTGTCAGTCTTCTCACTCCCGCCTCTTTTGCGGCATACACAGGGGTTTAATTCAATTCTATCTGATTTTTGTTTATTGAGAGCCTTTTATGTGCCAGACACTGAGAAGAAGCTGAATTGTGGGTAAGGAGACAGGGAGGGAGCAGGCTATAGCTCCGGCCTTTAAGATGTATCCACATAAGAGAAACTTCATGTCTGGGGTTACTGAATGAAACCCAGGATTCGGTGTTGGGATTACAATTCATTGGGGATAATTTAACCCACCTCTTGGCTTTTTTGGGGCGGGGGGAGGAATGAGGCCTCCAGTTCATTGTGTGTAATGATCCTATACCTCTATACTCTCCACACTGGGGACTCAGTCTTTAGATTCAGCTATCTAATAAGGGTACCTCAGAGGGAGAGAAAAAGTGTGATTTGGGGGTCAGGTTATCTAGCCTCTCTCAGGCCAGAGCACAGGCCGAAGCCCAAAAAGCAAGAGAAGAAAACAAGAGCAGTGCCTCCCCTGCTTCCCTCCCCAACTATCTCCCCGCTGGGGAGATAGCTACCTTCACTGTTTGCAGATTTCTTTCCCTCCCTGTGCTGGGCTAGGGCTAGAGCTGGAGCCAGAAAGAGCCCAACCTTAGCTCCGGTTTGCCCAAATCTGTAGATGTCACCACACCTGTCTTTACAATTCCTTCCAACCCACTGACCTTAACAACTTCTAGAACTCATTGGTAAGGCAGCATGGTGTGGAGGGGCGGTGGTTAATGAGGTGGAAACCCCACTGGTCTTGGGATACCTTGGGTCCTAGTCCTGCCTCTGCCATCCATTGCTGTATAATCTTGGTCGAATCACTCCCTCAGCCTCTGTGGCCTCTTCTTATCCTTCAGGGCATGGCTTACATGTCACCTGCTCAGGGAGGCCCTCCCCCATCTAAATTGGCCCTCTCTGTCCTCCATATCATTGCCCCTTCTGTTCGATTTCTTTATAGCACCACAATTTGTAATCACACACAGGTAGCTATGTATGTGTATATATACACGTATATGTAAGTATAGATAAATACATATATAATTATATTTGTTTGCTCATTTGGTTTGTTTCTCTGCTGGATTCTAGATTGTAGGCTCCAGGAATGAAGAGATTGTGTGTCTTTGACCCTTGCATTCTCAGAGCCTGGCACAGTGCCTGGCACAAAGGAGGACACAGAAAAGTAATTTAGTGAATGAATAAAAAGAATGAATGGCAGCTGACCCATGTGATCTCCCAGGTTCCTTCCAGCTGAAAAAGTTTATGAGGCTACGGTTTCCCGCCAAGAGGCCCATTCCAGGGCCTCTCTCAGAGTTCCCCGTTGGGGGAAGGTGGGAGGGTGTGGGGCCGAGCCCCGGACTCCAGCGATTTTATACCGGGATTAGCGCAGATCAGAAGCCGGCTCCGGCCACGCCTCCCGATCGGCCAGCCGGGGGCGGGGCCAGGCCGCCTGCAGCCCGGTGATATTCCGGGCGTGCACCAGGCCAGGGGCGGCGAGTGGGCGGGTGCGAACGCCAGCCAATGGAGGGGCCGGACCAGAACGCCCCCAGTCCCCCAGCTTGCGGGTGCAGGGGGCGTGGCCCCAACCCCTCAGGTTCCCCAAGTGGGGGCCTGGGCCGAGCCGTCGCCTAGCAACGCCCCGCCCCGCCCCCTGGGCGGCCTCGGGCGCCTACCCCCAGCATGGCCTGGCAAGGCTGGCCTTCGTCGTGGCTGTGGGTCGCCAGCTGCGGGCTGCTGCTCCTGGTCCTCGTCCTGCTCGTGAGCCCCAGC
Organism: Balaenoptera physalus; assembly: GCF_965194825.1. Lineage (NCBI taxonomy): Eukaryota > Metazoa > Chordata > Mammalia > Artiodactyla > Balaenopteridae > Balaenoptera > Balaenoptera physalus. Next base: position 109,910,984 of record NC_138885.1, on the reverse strand, counting down.
AGCTGCCGAGCGCGGCGGACCCTCCGCAGCCTGTTCACGGCGCGTAGCCAGCGGCTGCTCTTCCGAATCGGGTTCGTGCCGGGCTCCGGCGGGATGCGGGGCTCGGGAAAGCGGTCGCGCTGGAAAGGGGGACTGAGAGGGGTGCCGGGGGAGGGTTTAGGGGTTCTGACGGGGCTAGGGCTAGGGGATCCAGGGCCAGAGAAGAGCGATCGGAGAGGCAGGCTGGAGAAGCCACTGATCTGGGGGGACTGAGGAAGAGCAGTTGGGGGTGGAAAATTGGGCTGGGCTGGGGAAAGCAGTTTGCGGCGGGGGGGGGGGGTGTGGGGAGCAGGCCAGGGTAGCCAGAGAAAGGGGGCGTTGAGAGGACATCTGGAGAAAAGAGCCAGATGAGGGGCTGGAGACAAGGGAGCTGGAAAAAGAGAGCAGGTGCAGGAGCCCGGGCTCCCGCCACCCCCGCAAGTTCCTCCAGTGGCAGGTGCTGGTGAGAAGGCATGTCTCAGACCGTCTAAGTCTCACGTGAAACCGCTAACCCCTTCCATGTGTCCCTGTCCCCCTCCCCATCGCTCAATTCCCTACCATTCAATGTAAGCTCTTCTGTCCCAACAGAGAGTCCCAACTCTGTAGGTCAGTCTGTCCCTTTCCTTCAGTCCCCTCCCCCACCAATCCTGGCCCCAGTCATAAGCCTCAGGCTGTGAAATCCGACCCTAATCACTCAGCCTGACTTGTTGCTGGTTCACTGACCTCCAATGACTTTTTCCTTTCTGACCACCCCCACTCCCACCCCAGTCCTCATTCTTCCCTTCCAGCTACTTCGACTCCTTCCTGGACCAAGCAAGGTTGGCGACCAGCCCTGTTCTGCCACAGAAACACTAAGAGGCAGCGAAGGAGCCACAAGAGGAAGGCTTCCTAGGGTCTCTATCCCCTTCCCATTACCAGCAGGGCCAGGGGGCAGGACCTCAGGCCCCAGTTGAAGGACAGTGATGTTGGGCCTGGGAACTATGGGAGCCCTGGCCCCAGGCCAGGCTCGGGGGAGGACCTAAGCCGGGAATTTCCTGAGTTTCAGAGAAGACATTGTACAATTCACCCCTCCTCCCCGACCACCCCAGATATCCCAGAAGCTTCACCCCTAGGATTGTGCTCACACTCACTCTAAGACAAAGAGATATAAGGGCCCAGTGGGGGGAAAACTGGAAAAACATAGGTTGGGGGGGGAATCTTGCACATGTGCCTTTTGGGGCATTCGCATCTCTAATAGCCCAAACATTGGTCACATTCTCAGTGATGCTCCGACTAAGTCACCACTGCTCTGCATTAAAATAATGAGATTTACAAATATTCAAATATCTGCATATTTAGGATTAAAAAAAAATTTCTCCTTACAACATTTATAGAAATTTTATTGCTCTATTTGGGGAGGGATTTTTAAATCTACTTCCAGCTTTCAAAATTGGTAACATTGAAATCACACAAATGGCCTGAGGAAGTGAAAAATAAAGGTTCCACAAGAGACTGGAATCAGAAGTCCTGAGATCAAAATTCCCAAGGTCGCCACCTCAGAATCCTGAGGGTTTGGCTATTTCTAGAACTTGGGGTCTGGGAGTTTCCAAATCCTCAAACTTGGAATTCTCAGAGAGCTTCTTTGGAATTCAGTATTCTGTGGGCTTTCCTGTGGCTGGATTTCAAGGTTGCCTTGGAACCAACTCCCCAAATTTGCAGAGCAGAAGGGCGTGCCTGGAATCAGAATCCCAGATCCTGCCCCTCCAGGGTCTGGGAAACAATCAGTCCAGTCCCTTGGGGGAGAAGCCACTGGCTGCTGGGAGGGACAGGGGGTGTTAGCAGGAAACGGTCTGAGGGAAATGGGCAGGTGTCAATGCTGTGAGGGTGCCTCCAGGAAGGATGGAGAGGGAGGGGGACAGGATGGGTCAGGACATGATGGGAGGGGCAGAGCGCATGGGCACACTCCACCCTAAATGTGTGGCTGAGGGGACCACAAGTAGAGGATTCTACTGGAGGCTGGAAAGTGGATGATGGAGATAGGAAGCAATGGCTGGGAGAGGAGTCGTTGTTGATGTTATCATTAATAACAATACTCACTGGTGTTTGACAGAGTTATTAAGGGCTTTCCTCAAACATAACCACCATTGTCTTGGGATGGGGATAACTGGGCGCAATGCAGGGTTGATTTGGGCTAGCCTGAGGCAGACACACACATTTGGGACTCTGCGGGGCCTGGGAGGCAGCGTGTAGTAGTTAAGCATATAGCATGTGGGGACAGACAATCTGCTTTTGAATCCTAGCTTTTGTGCCTTAGTAGCCACGTGACCTTGGACAAATAACTCAGCCTCTCTGTGCCTCAGTTGTTTGCATCTGTAAACGGGCCTGGTGATAGTGCCTATCTCACAGCGCTCCTGTGAGGATCAAATGAAATTCTACATAGGGCCTGGCTTGTAGTAAGTGCTCAGGAAATGTTAGCAATTGCTCATTCTCTAGCATGAGGGATGGGTGGGAGGGAGGATACATGGCGGTGGGCCATGGCTCCTTCTGGAGCTTCCTTTGTTTTTTTTTAGATAGGCGCCCAGATAGCTTGTCAACTTCCTTTTTTTTTTTTTTTTCTGGCTGCACCATGCGGCACGTGGGATCTTAGTTACCTGACCAAGGATCGAACCGGTGCCCCCTGCAGTGGAGGCACGGAGTCTTTTTTTTTCTTTTATAAATGTATTTACTTGTTTATTTATTTTTGGCTGCGTTGGGTCTTCGTTGCTGCGCACGGGCTTTCTCTAGTTGCGGAGAGCTGGGGGCTACTCTTCGTTGTGGTGCACGGGGCTCTCATTGCGGTGGCTTCTCTTGTTGCGGAGCATGGGCTCCAGGGTGCGCGGACTTCAGTAGTTGTGGCACACAGCCTCAGTAGTTGTGGCACACAGGCTCGGTAGTTGTGGCGCACGGGCTTAATTGCTCCGCGGCATGTGGGATCTTCCCGGACCAGGGCTTGAACCCGTGTCTCCTGCATTGGCTGGTGGATTCTTAACCACTGCGCCGCCAGGGAAGCCCGAGGCATGGAGTCTTAACCACTGGACCACCAGGGAAGTCCCCTGTATCGTTTTTTAAAAACAATGTTTATCGACATATGAACACTGTTCTACATGTGTGTATTCTGTTTTGTTTTTTTTTAACTTTTTATTCTGAAGTCATTTCAGGCTTACAAAATACTTGCAGAAAAGTACAAGGAGGTCCCATACACCTGACACCTAGCTTCCCCAAATGTTCACTTCTTACTTTTAACTACAGTGTTAGTATCAAAACCAGGAAATTAACATTGATACAATTCTAAAAATCCCTTTACCGTCTTTACTCAAATGTTACCAGTTGTCCCCCAGCGTCCTTTTTCTGGTCCAGGATCATGCAATACATTGGGTTTTAACTATAAACACCATTTTAAAGCTGCACAGATGTTCGCAGAACCTTAACTCTTCCCTTACTGCCGGACCTGTTGGCTGTTTACAACGTCACCATTGTGTACATTTCAAATGATATATTTGGGGCAGATCTTTTGGGCAGGTGGCTAAAAAGGAATTACTGAGTCAAAGGATATGAATATTTTTAAAGCCTTGATGCATGTTGGGAATTGCTTTCTAGAAAACTGTACCAGTTGATACCTCCAGAAGTAATGTATAAATACTCATCTTCCCATATTCTTAGAAGCCTTCAGAATTGTATTACTGTCTTTAATCTCTGCTATTTTGATAGATGAAAATCTTATCTCATTGTTTAGCTTGCATTTCCTTGATTCTTTTGAGGTTTAACATTTTTTCATGTATATATTAGCCATTTATCCCTTTATTAATTGGGGGTCTGTGTTCTCTCATTTATTTAAGGTCTTTATATATTAAGTAGATTAACTTTTTGACAAATTTGAGACAAGTATTTTCCACAAAATTTTTTTTTTGGCTTTTTCTTTTGTTCATATTATCTCATAACATAAAGGTTAAATTTTTTTTTAAGGAACCAGAAGAGTAATTCTTTCCCTTGTTAAGTCTTCAGTTGCTTTTTGTCTGAGTTTAAGAGTAACATATGCCTATTAAAGAAAATTAGAAAAACACTTATATTGCTTTTAGCCCTAGAAAGTCTTCCACTGTCCAGAGATTGGACATGTATTTAATTTTCTTCTAATTTGCTATGTTTTAATTTTATGTCCTTAGCACTTTAATTCACCTGGAATTTATTTTGGTGTATTCTGTGAAGCATGGGTCTAAATTGCTCTTTTCCAAATAGCTAATCAGTTATCTAAGCACCTTGCTTTCAGCACTACTACTAACTAATCTTTCTGCTTCCCACTGTCAGTGTTAGCTATTGTTGCAATAATGCCGCATAACAAGCAAATCCAAAACTGAGGGGCATACAACAACAAGCATGTACTTCTCATTCGTGCCCCTGTGGGCAGGTTAAGTTTCAGCTCATCTAGGCTGGGCTGGCTTCCAAGCTGTGAGTGGGATCAGGTCACTTCCATGTGTCTTTCACTCTCCTTAAACCAGCAACTAACTACCCGAGGGATGTTCTCATGGTGAAAGGCATGGCTACAGAGACCAAGTTCAACTGTAATAGCACATTTAAGACCTCTGCTTGTATCATTCCATTGGCCAAAGCAAGTCACAAGGTCAAGCCCAACATCAGTGGTGCGGGAGAAATATTTCACCTCCATGGAGATGGTGCATAGTCACATGGTGAAGGGTGTGTTTTCAGGGAGAGATGAAGAATTGAGAACCGAAATGCAATCAATCTACCACACCCACGGAAACAGTCTTTCAGGAAACTAGGTTGTGTTAAGATAAAGGCAGAACAGAATCTAGATAGGGACCCAAGGTCAAGAGAAGTTTGTTTTGTTTTAATTTCTTTATTTTATTTTTGGCTGCGTTGGGTCTTCGTTGTTGCGTGTGGGCTTTCTCTAGTTGCGGCGAGCGGGGGCTACTCTTTGTTGTGGTGCACGGGCTTCTCACTGCGGTGGCTTCTCTTGTTGCGGAGCACGGGCTCTAGGTGCGTGGGCTTCAGTAGCTGTGGCACGTGAGCACCGTAGTTGTGGCTCGCGGGCTCTAGAGCGCAGGCTCAGTAGTTGTGGCACAGGCGTCTAGCTACTCCGTGGCATGTGGGATTTTCCCGGACCAGGGCTTGAACCCTTGTCCCCTGCGTTGGCAGGCAGATTCTTAACCACTGCACCACGAGGGAAGCCCCAAGAGAAGTTTTTTAGGCAAGGAGGTACTCGAGTTTGCTTATATAGAGTGAGAAAAGGGGTGGAGGGGTGGGTGGGCACAGAAATTATTTACCCTAAAAAGCATATTTGTTGAAAGCAAAGGAATTGGAGCTGGGCCTGAGGTTTCCAATAACAACTGTGGATAATGAGAGGAGATCTCAGCAAAGTAAAAGATCTGCCAAACAGAGGCAGACCTTAACCCTGACAGTGCCCCCCAAGCCAAATGTCTGCAAGCAATGAGGTATTATCAGGTATAAAGTGTAGGAGGGGGTGAATAATGAAGCATCAGTCTGGCTGGGGCAGAAGATTCTCATGGGAGAGGAGGTGAAACCAAAGCAGATTTGGAGCAGATTCGTTCTGGAAGTCTTCCAGAACAGGCCGGGGGAGGGGAGGGTGGCTTCCTAGCCCTGCATGAGTCCCCCAAAACACCCACTCTCATTCCTTATCCCCAGCCTTGTCCAGCTCCCTGCATTTCCTAAAATGTATCTTGGATGATTAGCTATAATCTTGTAAATGTGTGTGTAGCATGAGATTAGATTTAGGATTCAGTCGTCTCTGTATCTCTGCAGGCTCATGCTTGAGCCTGCATTTCCTGTTTCAGATGACAGGGACTGTGTTTTAATTTCTCAATATAATGCCTGGCACAGCCTTACCTGCAGAAAAGTGTGTTCACAGTGACTTTTGATGAGGTTCTGTAATCCTTCACTTTGCATGTATAGACACGGATTTAGAGACATGCAAGCTCCCTTGGCCCGGAAGGGCCTTCTACAAACTAGCTTGTCAGTCTTCTCACTCCCGCCTCTTTTGCGGCATACACAGGGGTTTAATTCAATTCTATCTGATTTTTGTTTATTGAGAGCCTTTTATGTGCCAGACACTGAGAAGAAGCTGAATTGTGGGTAAGGAGACAGGGAGGGAGCAGGCTATAGCTCCGGCCTTTAAGATGTATCCACATAAGAGAAACTTCATGTCTGGGGTTACTGAATGAAACCCAGGATTCGGTGTTGGGATTACAATTCATTGGGGATAATTTAACCCACCTCTTGGCTTTTTTGGGGCGGGGGGAGGAATGAGGCCTCCAGTTCATTGTGTGTAATGATCCTATACCTCTATACTCTCCACACTGGGGACTCAGTCTTTAGATTCAGCTATCTAATAAGGGTACCTCAGAGGGAGAGAAAAAGTGTGATTTGGGGGTCAGGTTATCTAGCCTCTCTCAGGCCAGAGCACAGGCCGAAGCCCAAAAAGCAAGAGAAGAAAACAAGAGCAGTGCCTCCCCTGCTTCCCTCCCCAACTATCTCCCCGCTGGGGAGATAGCTACCTTCACTGTTTGCAGATTTCTTTCCCTCCCTGTGCTGGGCTAGGGCTAGAGCTGGAGCCAGAAAGAGCCCAACCTTAGCTCCGGTTTGCCCAAATCTGTAGATGTCACCACACCTGTCTTTACAATTCCTTCCAACCCACTGACCTTAACAACTTCTAGAACTCATTGGTAAGGCAGCATGGTGTGGAGGGGCGGTGGTTAATGAGGTGGAAACCCCACTGGTCTTGGGATACCTTGGGTCCTAGTCCTGCCTCTGCCATCCATTGCTGTATAATCTTGGTCGAATCACTCCCTCAGCCTCTGTGGCCTCTTCTTATCCTTCAGGGCATGGCTTACATGTCACCTGCTCAGGGAGGCCCTCCCCCATCTAAATTGGCCCTCTCTGTCCTCCATATCATTGCCCCTTCTGTTCGATTTCTTTATAGCACCACAATTTGTAATCACACACAGGTAGCTATGTATGTGTATATATACACGTATATGTAAGTATAGATAAATACATATATAATTATATTTGTTTGCTCATTTGGTTTGTTTCTCTGCTGGATTCTAGATTGTAGGCTCCAGGAATGAAGAGATTGTGTGTCTTTGACCCTTGCATTCTCAGAGCCTGGCACAGTGCCTGGCACAAAGGAGGACACAGAAAAGTAATTTAGTGAATGAATAAAAAGAATGAATGGCAGCTGACCCATGTGATCTCCCAGGTTCCTTCCAGCTGAAAAAGTTTATGAGGCTACGGTTTCCCGCCAAGAGGCCCATTCCAGGGCCTCTCTCAGAGTTCCCCGTTGGGGGAAGGTGGGAGGGTGTGGGGCCGAGCCCCGGACTCCAGCGATTTTATACCGGGATTAGCGCAGATCAGAAGCCGGCTCCGGCCACGCCTCCCGATCGGCCAGCCGGGGGCGGGGCCAGGCCGCCTGCAGCCCGGTGATATTCCGGGCGTGCACCAGGCCAGGGGCGGCGAGTGGGCGGGTGCGAACGCCAGCCAATGGAGGGGCCGGACCAGAACGCCCCCAGTCCCCCAGCTTGCGGGTGCAGGGGGCGTGGCCCCAACCCCTCAGGTTCCCCAAGTGGGGGCCTGGGCCGAGCCGTCGCCTAGCAACGCCCCGCCCCGCCCCCTGGGCGGCCTCGGGCGCCTACCCCCAGCATGGCCTGGCAAGGCTGGCCTTCGTCGTGGCTGTGGGTCGCCAGCTGCGGGCTGCTGCTCCTGGTCCTCGTCCTGCTCGTGAGCCCCAGCAGCTGCCGAGCGCGGCGGACCCTCCGCAGCCTGTTCACGGCGCGTAGCCAGCGGCTGCTCTTCCGAATCGGGTTCGTGCCGGGCTCCGGCGGGATGCGGGGCTCGGGAAAGCGGTCGCGCTGGAAAGGGGGACTGAGAGGGGTGCCGGGGGAGGGTTTAGGGGTTCTGACGGGGCTAGGGCTAGGGGATCCAGGGCCAGAGAAGAGCGATCGGAGAGGCAGGCTGGAGAAGCCACTGATCTGGGGGGACTGAGGAAGAGCAGTTGGGGGTGGAAAATTGGGCTGGGCTGGGGAAAGCAGTTTGCGGCGGGGGGGGGGGTGTGGGGAGCAGGCCAGGGTAGCCAGAGAAAGGGGGCGTTGAGAGGACATCTGGAGAAAAGAGCCAGATGAGGGGCTGGAGACAAGGGAGCTGGAAAAAGAGAGCAGGTGCAGGAGCCCGGGCTCCCGCCACCCCCGCAAGTTCCTCCAGTGGCAGGTGCTGGTGAGAAGGCATGTCTCAGACCGTCTAAGTCTCACGTGAAACCGCTAACCCCTTCCATGTGTCCCTGTCCCCCTCCCCATCGCTCAATTCCCTACCATTCAATGTAAGCTCTTCTGTCCCAACAGAGAGTCCCAACTCTGTAGGTCAGTCTGTCCCTTTCCTTCAGTCCCCTCCCCCACCAATCCTGGCCCCAGTCATAAGCCTCAGGCTGTGAAATCCGACCCTAATCACTCAGCCTGACTTGTTGCTGGTTCACTGACCTCCAATGACTTTTTCCTTTCTGACCACCCCCACTCCCACCCCAGTCCTCATTCTTCCCTTCCAGCTACTTCGACTCCTTCCTGGACCAAGCAAGGTTGGCGACCAGCCCTGTTCTGCCACAGAAACACTAAGAGGCAGCGAAGGAGCCACAAGAGGAAGGCTTCCTAGGGTCTCTATCCCCTTCCCATTACCAGCAGGGCCAGGGGGCAGGACCTCAGGCCCCAGTTGAAGGACAGTGATGTTGGGCCTGGGAACTATGGGAGCCCTGGCCCCAGGCCAGGCTCGGGGGAGGACCTAAGCCGGGAATTTCCTGAGTTTCAGAGAAGACATTGTACAATTCACCCCTCCTCCCCGACCACCCCAGATATCCCAGAAGCTTCACCCCTAGGATTGTGCTCACACTCACTCTAAGACAAAGAGATATAAGGGCCCAGTGGGGGGAAAACTGGAAAAACATAGGTTGGGGGGGGAATCTTGCACATGTGCCTTTTGGGGCATTCGCATCTCTAATAGCCCAAACATTGGTCACATTCTCAGTGATGCTCCGACTAAGTCACCACTGCTCTGCATTAAAATAATGAGATTTACAAATATTCAAATATCTGCATATTTAGGATTAAAAAAAAATTTCTCCTTACAACATTTATAGAAATTTTATTGCTCTATTTGGGGAGGGATTTTTAAATCTACTTCCAGCTTTCAAAATTGGTAACATTGAAATCACACAAATGGCCTGAGGAAGTGAAAAATAAAGGTTCCACAAGAGACTGGAATCAGAAGTCCTGAGATCAAAATTCCCAAGGTCGCCACCTCAGAATCCTGAGGGTTTGGCTATTTCTAGAACTTGGGGTCTGGGAGTTTCCAAATCCTCAAACTTGGAATTCTCAGAGAGCTTCTTTGGAATTCAGTATTCTGTGGGCTTTCCTGTGGCTGGATTTCAAGGTTGCCTTGGAACCAACTCCCCAAATTTGCAGAGCAGAAGGGCGTGCCTGGAATCAGAATCCCAGATCCTGCCCCTCCAGGGTCTGGGAAACAATCAGTCCAGTCCCTTGGGGGAGAAGCCACTGGCTGCTGGGAGGGACAGGGGGTGTTAGCAGGAAACGGTCTGAGGGAAATGGGCAGGTGTCAATGCTGTGAGGGTGCCTCCAGGAAGGATGGAGAGGGAGGGGGACAGGATGGGTCAGGACATGATGGGAGGGGCAGAGCGCATGGGCACACTCCACCCTAAATGTGTGGCTGAGGGGACCACAAGTAGAGGATTCTACTGGAGGCTGGAAAGTGGATGATGGAGATAGGAAGCAATGGCTGGGAGAGGAGTCGTTGTTGATGTTATCATTAATAACAATACTCACTGGTGTTTGACAGAGTTATTAAGGGCTTTCCTCAAACATAACCACCATTGTCTTGGGATGGGGATAACTGGGCGCAATGCAGGGTTGATTTGGGCTAGCCTGAGGCAGACACACACATTTGGGACTCTGCGGGGCCTGGGAGGCAGCGTGTAGTAGTTAAGCATATAGCATGTGGGGACAGACAATCTGCTTTTGAATCCTAGCTTTTGTGCCTTAGTAGCCACGTGACCTTGGACAAATAACTCAGCCTCTCTGTGCCTCAGTTGTTTGCATCTGTAAACGGGCCTGGTGATAGTGCCTATCTCACAGCGCTCCTGTGAGGATCAAATGAAATTCTACATAGGGCCTGGCTTGTAGTAAGTGCTCAGGAAATGTTAGCAATTGCTCATTCTCTAGCATGAGGGATGGGTGGGAGGGAGGATACATGGCGGTGGGCCATGGCTCCTTCTGGAGCTTCCTTTGTTTTTTTTTAGATAGGCGCCCAGATAGCTTGTCAACTTCCTTTTTTTTTTTTTTTTCTGGCTGCACCATGCGGCACGTGGGATCTTAGTTACCTGACCAAGGATCGAACCGGTGCCCCCTGCAGTGGAGGCACGGAGTCTTTTTTTTTCTTTTATAAATGTATTTACTTGTTTATTTATTTTTGGCTGCGTTGGGTCTTCGTTGCTGCGCACGGGCTTTCTCTAGTTGCGGAGAGCTGGGGGCTACTCTTCGTTGTGGTGCACGGGGCTCTCATTGCGGTGGCTTCTCTTGTTGCGGAGCATGGGCTCCAGGGTGCGCGGACTTCAGTAGTTGTGGCACACAGCCTCAGTAGTTGTGGCACACAGGCTCGGTAGTTGTGGCGCACGGGCTTAATTGCTCCGCGGCATGTGGGATCTTCCCGGACCAGGGCTTGAACCCGTGTCTCCTGCATTGGCTGGTGGATTCTTAACCACTGCGCCGCCAGGGAAGCCCGAGGCATGGAGTCTTAACCACTGGACCACCAGGGAAGTCCGTCACTATTTTTTTTTTTTTTTTTTTTTGGAGCTTCCTTACATGCTTCTACTCCTGTCTTCCAAGTCTATCCTGCCCATGTACCCATCAGGAAATCCCACATCCCTTCATTCGTTCAGTGACCACCCCCTAACTGCCCTGGGTCGAGACTGTGGGATCACTGATATGAGCAGAGTCTGTTCGCCGTTCTCAAGGAGTCGGGGAGAGGAGCATGTGAAAAGGGACCCTAAGTGGCAGGAGGCAGGGCATGACAGTTTCCCCCAGGAGGAACAGGGTGTGCCTGAGGAGGCTGGGATCCGGAGTGTGTGCTCCCCTATGTGTGCCTCCTGCTGCATGCCTCAGTTTCCCTTTTGCCCCTTTGCCTTCTCAGTGGTAGTTGAGGAGGTTTGAGTAGAGAAAGGGCCCCTGAGCAGAGCCTGTCTGCAGGGGGTGGGGAGGGGAGGGGGGTGAATGGGGAATTAGGCTGGGAATGTCTTGAGAATGTCTGAGAAAGTGGAAAGCGCCTGGCCTCTGCGGATGGACAAGGTCACACGGTGATTTGCTCCAGGTTGAGATGGGGAGGGAAATAGGTTGGAGGCCTTCTAAATAGGCCTTTCCTAGTTTTCTAAACGGGATATAGGGACTTCCCTGGTGGCGCAGTGGTTAAGAATCTGCCAGCCAATGCAGGAGACACGGGTTCAAGCCCTGGTCCGGGAAGATCCCACATGCCGCGGAGCAACTAAGCCCATGTGCCACAACTACTGAGCCCGTGCACCACAACTACTGAAGCCCGCATGCCACAACTACTGAGTCTGCGTGGCTAGAGCCCTTGCTCTGCAACAAGAGAAGCCACCACAATGAGAAGCCTGCACACCACAACGAAGAGTAGTCCCCGCTCACCGCAACTAGAGAAAAGCCCGCGCACAGCAACGAAGACCCAACGCAGCCAAAAATAAATAAATAAATAAATTTATTTTTTAAAAAAACAAACAAAAAAACGGGATATACAGGGCTATGCTCTTTTCGTGCTCCAGGGTGCTGTCATTTGCCTGTGATGCCTGGAACTATGGCAGGCATTTTAGGACTGTGAGTAAGCAGCCTAAGAGGCTATTCCAACAGCTGAAGATGGCAGAGCAAAAGTGGGGATGGAACTAGTGTCCTTGAAGACATAACTGAGCCCCTAAATTAACCAGTCTGGATTGGCCCCTGGACTTCTTGTTATGTGAGATAAAAATTGTCCTTATTGTTCAAACCACTTTTAGTTGGGTTTTTTGATACTTGCAGCCAAAAGCACCCAAACTAGTACTGCGGGTAAATTTTACATTTTAATCTAAAGTGGGAGGAAAAGCAGTATAAATTTTGTGTAATTGATATGACTGCTATAAGCAAAAATGCATAAAAATATCTAAAATGCTATCAGTGATGATCTTCAATTGATGGGTTCATGTGGTATCACTTGTTTTATTTTTTTTATACTTTAAAAATATGTTCTGGGGACTTCCCTGGTGGCGCAGTGGTTAAGAATCCACCTGCTAAAAAAAAAAAAAAAAAAAGAATCCACCTGCCAATGCAGGGGACACGGGTTCAATCCCTGGTCTGGGAAGATCCCACATGCCGCAGAGCAACTAAGCCCGTGCACCACAACTGCTGAGCCCACGTGCGGCAACTACTGAAGCCCCTGTGCTCTAGGGACTGCATGTCGCAACTACTGAGCCCGCGTGCTGCAACTACTGACGCCCGCACGCCTAGAGCCCGTGCTCCGCAACAAGAGAAGCCACTGCAATGAGAAGCCCGCGTGCCGCAATGAAGAGCAGCCCCCACTTGCCGCAACTAGAGAAAGCCCACGTGCAGCAACGAAGACCCAACTCAGCCAAAAATAAATAAAACTTAAAAAAAATCACATTTGCATAAAAAGATATTTTCTGACCGTCTATGATGAGAAGGTAATACTATTTTAATTTTAAAAGTATTATTTTATTAAAAGAAAGAAAGTGTCCTCCTTGCTGCCTCTACTTTCACTTCCCATCTATTCTCAGGCCACCCCACTGAGCCTCTGCCCTCACCATTCCATCCGAATTTGGCTCTGACCCCTTGAACCTCAAACGCATTTGTCAATGTTCAGTCCTTGTCACTTAACCTCCGGGCAGAGCCTTCTTTCTTCTTCGCCTTCCCTGTGACAGTGTCTTCTGGTTCTCTTCTCGCATCCCTAGATGCTTCCCCCTCTGCTGCTGTCCCTCACATTCACTGCTTCCCCTGACTTCAGCAATCACTTGATATCACTCATTACTCCCAAAGAGAAATGTCCACCCGGGCTTCCCCCTGGAGTTCCAAACCTAAATGCCCATCCTCTTTCTGGTCATCTCCAAGGGTGGTGGGGCAGGTGTAGGGGGTGAGGGGCTTAGACTCTTCTCTGCAAAAAGGACTGATAGTTTGCACCGAGCTATTTACTAAGGATTAACCACAATTACCCAAGTAAAGGACATAGTGCCAAGTTCATCACGGGTACTTACTAAATGTTCACTGATGTTATTGTACCATGTATCATTCTTGCAACATCAAGGTCTGGTCCTCGTGAGTGCTCAGCCATCACCCAAATTTGGGCACTTGAGTCCCAACACGTGGTCCATAGTGGGCACCTCCAGCCCCTGTCCACCTTACTTAGGTTATCAGACAAAGGCTTTGGAAGCCCAGCTCTGAATTGTGTCTGCCCCCTGCTCAAAGCCAGTATCTGCAGCATTAAATTCACATGGCTTGGTTTAGCAATATGGTCTCAACCCAGTTTTCTAGTGTTTTGTGCTCCCACCTCTCCCTTCCATGTCCCCAGCTTTCAGTGAGCCTGCAGTGGTCACTGTCCTGTGCTTTTGCCCCCTTACACCTGCCTTACCACACCTGGAGAAGTCTTTTAAGGCTCACTTCTCAAGATGCCTTCCACCCCAGCACACATGATCTAAGACACTCCAGGAGTAACTGTAACTAATTAAGGCCCAGGTTCTCAGTCTGGGGAATTTTGCAGGCTCTCCCAGGGGGAGGAAGGAAGGAGGGTAAAGTTCAGGACCAGGGAGACTGATATGCCCCTACCTTTAAGTAACAGTTCCTTTAAAGCTAAAAGTAAATGCAACGTCCTCTTTGAAGCCCCTCTGATCACCACAACTCTTTGCAATGCCTGGTCACTAATCTACCTCGAGACTCTGGAAAAATGCCTGCCACCTAGTAGTCAAAAAGAAATGAATGGTTTGAAATGTTACCCTCACTACTTTCCACTTTGAATTAGGAGGAGTTGAGCTGGGGGAGCCACTGTGGCCTCCGAGCAGGCAGAAATGGTGCCCTGTGCTTCCTGGTGTGCCCGTCACCCCAGCACCTAGCGCCGACCCATTACAGAGGCATAAGTGTTTGCTCGGTGCGGGGCAAGGAAGAAGAACGGAACTAGCGTGTGTGACTGTCTGTTACGCCCTAGGCATGCACCAAGCCCTCGCATGTGTTATTTCATCGTCCTAAGATAATGGTGTCCTTACATTACTATGAACACACTGGCTCAGAGAGGCTGTGACTACCCCACACAGAGCTAGTAAATGACAGAGCCAGGTCCAGTCCTGGTTTTATCTGACCCGAGTCCAGGCTCTTTCCACTGAAACTGTTTTGCCAGCTGGGGTAGGGAGTGGAGTAGGGAGTGGGGTAGGAAGTGGTTCGGTCAGAGTGGTAACCGGAGGAGAACTTTATGGAAGGACTACTCTACAGGTGATGGGCAGGGGATAGGAAACACAAGGGACAGTGCAGTTCTCCAGGGCTAGGGACAGTGGGACTGTGTCACCACCTCTAGGTCCTGACAGGTGCGGGGAGTGAGCAGTTATGGAACTTGGAGGGACAGAGTTTCGAGGACAGGGCCACCTGACTGCAGTTGTGACCTCTGACCTCTGGTTGTGGGATGACCCTTTGGGCGGGAGAAGAACAAATACCCCAGCCCCACTGGCTCCTGGCCGACCCTCTCCTGTGGGGCTCTCCATTGGCCAAACCCAGCTGAAGCTGGAGGACAAAGGGCCCCCTGCTGTGTCCACCCAGGCCAGCCCTGAGCACAGTGGAGAAGGGTGGAGATGGGTTTGGGGACAAATGGAAGGTAGGCAGCCAAATGAGGCCAAAGAAGATATGTGGGTTTGGGGGCGTATTGACCCTTCAGAGGTGAAGGCCGGATACCACTTTTCACCCACTCACTGAGACAGCTCCTAACCGGCCTCCCTGCTCCCATGCTCCACCCCTCAACCCATTCTCCACTCAGAACCAGAGGGTTTTCTTAAAATACAGCCCAAATCATGTCCCTCCCCTATTCAAAACGATTCAATGGCTTCCCTATAAGGTAAAACTCCAAATCCTTAACAAGACCCAGGAGGTCCTGCAGATCTGGCCCTGCCCACCTCCCCCGTCTCCTCTTAGGCCATGCCCAGTGCTCACCACTCTCCAGGCACACGAGTCTCCTGGAAATTTCTGGAACACCCCAAGCTCTTTCAGCTTTCGAGTAGCCTCCACCGCCTTCACATAGCTTGTTCACTCAGGGAATAATAACAGCATGCCTGTCACTGCGCACACACACACACACACATACACACACCATACACCTATACCCACACACTATATACACATATACCCCTACACACACACCATTCATACATATACCCACATATCACATACACACGTATACCATAAACACACCCATATGATACATGTACATATATACACATATACACACATTCACATACATACCACCCATGTACACTCCCAAACACACACATACATACCATACACACATCCATATCATACACACTCATACATACACACACCATACACACACACTATACACACGCACAGTATATGCACACATACCACACACACACCATATATACACCCATCCCACACACACACACACACACACACACACACACACACACACACACAGCCTGTGTGACTCAGGCTGCTCTTCGATGCCAGCTTCTCAGAGCAGCTGCCTTGGCCTCTCCAATCTAAGCGGGGTCCCCGTGTGCTGTTCTCTTGGGTGCTGAGTCCATTGTCCTTCAGTGCAGGTATTATTGTTTGTAACAATACATTTACTTGTGAGGTTAGTGACTAATGTCTATCTTCCCGACTGGTCTGCAAGCTCCAGGCGGGCAGGGGCTGTGCTTATTTCATCCCCTCCTGTCTCCCCGTTGTTTAGCACAGCACCTGACACATAGTCTGCCCCTCAGAAATACCTGCTAAATTAGTATTAAAGGGTTGGGTTGAGTCCTGGCTCTGCCATTCCTAACTGTGAGCCCATCAGATGACATTTCACTGTTCTGAGCTCAGTTTCTTCTTAAATTAACTTTTTATTATGGAGAATGTAAAACATGTGAAGAAAGAGGAGAAAAGAGAAGGAGCTCTCATGTCCCCATTTTCTAGCTTCAACACTGGTCAACTTGTGGCTTTGGTTGCATTATCTGTAGACAAGGGAGATTAAAGTGATTTTAAGACTTTTTTGACCGTGACTCACAGTTAAGAAAGACATTTTTTTTTTTAACATGGAGACCCATACACAATACATATATAAATAAAACTGAAACAAAGTTACACAGAACAATAGCAATGCTTATATTCTCATTTTTTTCTAGTCTTTTTTTGAATGTAGGTATCACCCACTTAATTGATGCTACTAATGGGTCATGACCAGCAGCATGAAAAACGCTGCGCTGAATGATCTTCCACCTAGAAAATTGTTAAGGGTCCCCCTTTCCTTGCCAAGGGATGATAGCCAGATCCTGCCCCCTAGTGGTCATGTTTGGAAACTGATCGTGTCTTCCTAGAGGTCAATTTTTGACTGGGGAATAAATTCTTTCCAGGAAAAAGTACTGAGTGCAGGCCCTAGGCCATGCATCTGAGGTGGTGGGCTCTGAGATGAATTACAGCATAGACCCTGACCCCAAGAGTCTTCTCCCAACTGATGACCACAGTGTAATTGCTCTAGGTCTGTGCTGTCCAATATGGTAGCCACTAGGCACTGAATACTTAAAATATGGCTAGTGCAACTGAGAAATCTAATATTAATTTTAATTCATTTAAATTTAAATATAAAAATCGATACTTGTTCCAGTTACTGGAAAACACTCAAATATGTTTGGAACAAACTTTGTATGTCAATTCACTTTTTCAACTGTACATTTTATAAAATCTAGATAAAGATTCAATCTTTCTGATGAAAATTGAACATCCAAATTGAGATGTGCTGTAAGTGTACTCTACATACTGGATTTCAAAGACTTGGCATGAAAAAAAATCTCATTAATAATTTTTTATACTGATTAAATGTTGAAATAACATTTTTAGATATGTTGGGTTAAATAAATATATTACTAAAATTAAATTCACCTGTTTCTTTTTACTTTTTAAGTGTGGCTACTGGAAATTTTTAAATTACTCATGTGGCTCACACCATATTTCTGTTGGACAGCACTCACAAAGCTGGAGTTCCTTTTGATATCCCTCCCTCCATCCCCTCCTGTGCATCTTGCATCCTTGATGGAGAAGGAGGAAGCTGCGAGAATCCTCATTCAGACTGGGCTATGGATGGGGGTAGGGATTAGGAGTTCAATGTTGGACCTATTAAGGTTGAGATGCCCATGACCTCACCACTCAGAGAGTGGTCCCCACACCAGCAGCCCAGCATCACCTGGAACACATTAGAAATGCAGACTCTCAGGCCCCACCCACCCTACTGCAGCAGAATCTGCATTTAACAAGATCCCCACGTGATCTGTTTGCACATAAATTTTGAGAAGCGGTCAGCTATTAGATAGCCAAGTGGAGATACAGGTGGCAGTTCTTTTCTTTGCTCAGTGACATAGGAAGCAAGGTCAAGGCTGAGAGTGAGGCTGTGGAGCAGGTGCTGGAGTTTTGAAGAGACTGGAGAAAGTGTGGATGGGAATGTTAACATGAATGGAGGAGAGGAACCTAAGTCTTCTGAACTCAGAGTGAGATCAGTCAGTGCCTTGCGTGTTTTTCTCCTCCTTTTCAGCATGTGGGTGCAGAGCTGCAGTTTTGCCTGCTGAGTACCACAAGGCAGAGAGGGGTAACGGAATGGAGTGATTCTAATGATGGATCTGAGCTGGTTAAGGAGGGACTCGAGGCTGGGAGACACAGGGAAGACAGTTCACAGATGGGCAGTCCCAATGTGGTCACGGAGTTGTTGGCGGCAGGGTCCTTGAGCTGGAAAGAGAGATGGTGGTCAGAGCGTGGGGCGCTTGAAATTGAGATCATAGCGGATGCAGTTAATGGTAATGAGAGGTTCCAGGGCAGCTATTATCTTGGGCTGGAAATAAGAGGAAATGGCTGTTGGGTTTTTTTCGACAGGGGAGTTGTTTAGACAAATGCAAGTGAAATATGAGGAAGGGTTTCTCAATCTGACCAGGAGGGGGGCTGCAAAAGCTGAGAACCCCCCCACAGGTGGGGATGACTCAGAAGGCCGAGGTCCACGGTGGGCGGCCATGGGCAGGGTGTGAGAGAACACAGCTGGAAGGAACCTGGGCCTCTTGAGCTACCGCAAATTCCTCCATCTACGTCCTGTTTAGTCTTCCAAACGAAATCATATAGCTGGCCAAACTGAGGTTGTGTTAATCACTGAGTCACTGGGTTTCTATCTCACAAACAACAATAGCAATTGAGTTTCTGCTAGGTCCCAAGCACTTTAAAACTATTTTAAATCCTTACCGTCCTATATTATCACCTCCTTTTATATGGATAAGGATACCAAGGCTCAGAGAAGTAATATGACCAATGTCACAAAACCACTGTTAAGCAATTTAAACAGAACCCAGGTCTGTCTAGCACCAAAGCTGGCTGATAATTACTTTCTCCTTCGGGGATTCATTTCCACATTCCCTGAAGATTCTGATTCAGAGATCTAGAAAGAGGACTCTCCAAGCAAATCTATATATTTTCACAAGCCCCTCGGGTGATTCTGATGGTCAGGGAAGATTGGAAAGCATTGTACCCTGCACCCTGCCTGGCCATCGCGGTGTGGTGAATGTCAGGCTGGTTCTGTAGTCCAGCCTTCCTCCTGGGAAGGAGAAGTTCTTATCTAACCTGATTCCAGCTCTGTCTAGTCTGGTAGAGTCACTAACAACATCACTGTGTGCCATTTTCAATGCCTTTCACATAGATGATTTCATTTGAGGCATTGAAAGTCGTAGGAGATAGGAAAGAGCAGTACAATTAGACCCATTAAACCCATTAGAGATAAAGAGGTGGGCCCAGGCCTCACAGCCACTCCTGGCAAAGCTGGGACATGCTCTTGCTCCTGGGACATTGAATCCACCATTCTTCCCACTCCCTATTTCTTTATGAAAGTGCTAACTAATGTTTATGGATATTAAGGCTAATTTTTAGGGGAAAGAACTCTAATGTCCTTCCCCCTACTCTAATATCTGTCATTCCTGCCTGAGAGCCTTGCCCTGATGCCAATTTAGAGCATTAGAATTCCTTAAATTCCATGGATGATGGGGATGGGCTGTGCTGAGGCCTAGAGATAAATGAGACTTTGTCCTTGCCTTCCAAAAGGAGAAAGAGGCATATTTACTCCAGGCCAGGTTAAATGCCTCAATTCAGTAATACAAAGCCTTCTGGAAAAGGGCAGCTTCTTTGAGAAAGTTAGTGAGAAATGAAAAGACCTCTCTTGGGTGGAGTAACACATAAGCTCTAAGTAACAGGGCATATGGCAGGAGGAATGTGTGGAACCAGTTAGTGGAGCCCTGGGGTCGGGCAGCAGAGAAGTTTCTCTGGATCCTCTGAAACCAAGTCCCCCTAAAACTGAGTTCCCTTACTGACTTTATGATTAACCTCTCTATCCAAAACTTCATTCCCTTTCTTGTCCCCTCTGATTTCAATTCTATGCTAACTGAACACTAATCGAGTCAGATGACTAAAATTGCTGTTGTCGGTAACATCGTTAATATACTAAAATTGTTATTATGGATATCATCATTAACATACAAACTCAGGTTGTTTCTTCTGGGCATGATGAGCTAATGGACCCTGGAGTCATGGATCACCTGGGCAGAGAATTGTAAACAAGAGACATCGCGACTCCCAAAACTATGATTAAGAAATGTCACAGAAATGTCATAAAATGATGATTAATCCCAGTCTCTTTGTGCTTCCCCTTTAAAAAGCCCCCTAACTCAAAGACCAAGTTGGAGTGGATTTGAGGCTTGCCTCCCACTCCACTCCCTTGCTTGGCGCCCTGTAATCAACCCTTACTTTGCTGCAAACTCCAGCTGTCAGTGTTTGGCTTTCCGTGCCGTGGGCAGGCGAGCCCTTTGCTCGGTTTTACCCCCACTCCAGTCAAGTTTTCCCACCCACTCCCTGGGGTCCATCTGGGCTCCAGGGAACCACTCCACCCCCTGTCATCAATCACTAAACTTAGGCTACTCCATCCCTAAAATAAACATCAGCCTGATGCCTTTCATCCCCCAACCTTCCTGCGGCCACTGACTTGACTCTCCTCCCAGAGCAGGGTCACCAGAAAAATACATGACACCCACTTAAATCTGAACTTCAGATAAGAAACAAATAAATAGTGTAAGTATTTCCCAACATTGTATGGGGCAATGGGACATACTTATGCTAAAAGTGATTTGTTGTTTGTCTGAAGTTCAATTTAACTGATCGTCCTGCATCTTTCTTTGCTGAAGCTGGCAACTTTACCCCAGGGGTACCACCAAGCTTC
Source organism: Balaenoptera physalus (assembly GCF_965194825.1). NCBI lineage: Eukaryota > Metazoa > Chordata > Mammalia > Artiodactyla > Balaenopteridae > Balaenoptera > Balaenoptera physalus. The sequence goes on along the minus strand of NC_138885.1, from coordinate 109,890,380 downwards.
CCCCGTCCTCCCAACCTCCCTCTAGATGGCTGTTGACAGTCTCTTGGCTCCCTGTTGCCCTAGGGTAAAATTTCAATTCCTGGACCCCTGCTTCCTTGCCCAGCCCTATTTCTTACCACTCTCGCCCCACTCCACCCGCCCCATCCAAGATTGCTGGGACAAGGGGCCCTAAGCTCCTTGCTTCAGATGCTGTTCTGTCTACCTGGAGAACCTGCTTCCCTGCCCCTGCACGAGCTAGGCTGATTCTTAAACATCCACCAACATGGAATCAGGTGTTACTGCCTCTCCAGAGTCTTTCTTTCTTTTTTTTTTTTTTCCCCAGCCGCCATGTGGTGCGGCTTGTGGGATCCTAGTTCCCCGACCAGGGATCGATCTGGGTCCCCTGCAGTGGAAGCCTGGAGTCCTAACCACTGGACTGCCAGGGAATTCCCCCTCAAGAGTCTTTCTTGAAACATCCCTCACTCCCACACCATGCTCCTTTTTCTGGGATCCCACAGAACCAAGTGAACACTCCTCTATCCCAGCACTGGTAAAATTGACAAAATTGTAATTATCTGGTCTTTTACTCTCTCCCTTAGATTGTGAGTTTCTTGAGGTCAAGGGCTGTGTCCTTCAGTTTTGTCATCTTTAGAACCGGAAATTCCTGTCTGCTTGGCAGACAGTAGGGCCTTAATTAATAATCTGCTAAGGATTCTGCAGATAAGGCCCTATCCCTTTTATCCAGGCATACAATGGGGTCCAGAGAAGGAGACATCACTATTGACTACCTATTGTGAATGGTCACCCTGGGCCTGGGGCTTCTGATGTTCTTTTAGGATTATCATTGTCAAGAAAAAAACATTGCTTGCCATTCCAGTTCTACAGGATCAAGCCATTGGTCACTGCAGTCACCCACCAACAGTGCACCCTGAGGGGAATTCCGGGTGGGGGGAAAAAAAAAACAACAGGAGGCATTCTGTGCTTTGGATATCAGTGTCCTTAGATAGCTAAGATGCATATCTAAGAAAAAATTTTAATGACCCCAGATTCTTGCATCTTCCCATACATAGAACACTAAAATCATCAACTTGAGATATCTGTTCTTTGTGATCAGCAGTAACCTTTTTATGCTTGAATACACGTTTTTCCCAGCAAAAAAGATCCTGTATATTCCGGCTCCTCCTTAATCTCTTTGGAGCAGTTTCTCGAGCTATCTGAGAGGCTATGGTCCTTAGTAAGGTCCCCGAATAAAACCTAACTCACAAGTTTTACGTTGTGTGTTTTTCTTTCAGTCAACACAATCTTGATTCCATGATCAGAAAATGGGCTCAGGAGAAAGAACATGGAGCAAGGCTTGTGTTGGGCTTGTCTGTGTGCATCCCCACGGCCCACTTTCCCAGGGGGTGGATGTGATTGCTGGCTGGAAAATGAATCCGCTTGAAATCATTGTAGCAGTTCTAGAAAGTGGAGCGTACTTTCTGGAGAAGGGGCCCAAGTGCAGGCAGCATGAAGGGATGTCAGGAGACGCGGCCAGATGCAGCAGGGCTTTGCAGTTCATGAGGGCTCTGTCCTGTGATCCAGGGGTAAACTGATATTGAGCAGAACTGTACTTGCCCCAGTGCGTTCTTGCTCCCTTTGGGAGGGGACTTCCTAAAGTGAGGTCTTTGACCCCAAACCGAACTTACACTGAAGGGTTGGGGTGGCTGGGGGAGTTAGCCCACCATAATGTCCACCAGTGCCCCTGAGTAACTCCTACTTAAGTTATATACAAACAAACATACACAGTGTGTGTGGAGGGGGCAATTTAAACAACACCTTTATTTTAATTGGTCTCAATACAGTCCAAGTGGTAACCTTGCTTACTATGCTTTCTAGTAGTAAACACACTGCTTTCACTTATGTTTAGTATGCAAATGAGCTTCCAGATGAGTCCACAGGTTCCTCCTTCCTAAGCCTTGCTCTGTGAAAGAGCAGGACTGGCTGCTGGAGATAATAATGTAAAGAAAAGTGCTTAGTGATGGGTTTGGAATCCCGAGGTTGTCCAACCGCATTCATTTCAAGCTGTGTTTTGTCAAGTCACACCCCTCCCCATTCAAAAAGGAAAAGTGTCAACAGGCTGTGAACAACATTCAGTGCAGTGCAGATCTGCAGCTACTAGCACGAGATTAGCACCTTAAACAAAGCCGTTCATCTACCAGTAGCCTTGGCGTAATGAAAAAAAACCATGGACTTTGGAACTACGTAAACTCCAGCAACGTTTCAAAACTTCCCAGAACCTATTTCCTTGCCTGTAAAATGGAATGACTAGTACATTCTACCGTTAGTGGCTGTGAGGGTTGAGACTACAGGTGCAAAGCCCCCGACACAATGTTGTGCACTGATTGTAGTGATCTACACCCCAGGATTTCTGACTCTAAAACACCTGCTTTCCTGGTTGAAGTAACTTCAGGCAGGCAATGTCTTAGTTCCCAGGGGCAGAGGTTCTAAGTTGCATCTATCTCTGCATTTGGACGTTTGAAGTTTAAAACTTGAAAAGTACATTTGGCTTCAAAGCATAGAATTGTCAAGGATGTTCATCACTGATTTATGTTTCATAATGAGAAAAATGGGAAACAATTTCAAAGTCCTTAAAAGTAGGAAACCGATTTAATAAATCAGCAATAGCTGTGTGATAGAATACTTTGTGGCTTTAAAATTATGCTTTTGAAGAATATTTAGTGACAAGAAAAATGTTCATGCAAAAATGTGAAGTAAAAAAAAAAGCGACAAGCAAAACATCGTATAAAACAAGTCAAATACGTAGATATATATAGGCAAAGAAGCATCAAAAGCAAGCGCTTGCCGCTGGGAGTCGGGAGGAGTGGGAAGAAGTGATCTTTTCCTGTAGTTTTGAGTTTCCAACAATGATCACGTAATGCCTTAAAATCCAAAGACACTAGGAAGTCCTCAGGGACTTGGGAGGAGCGCGAACAGGGCAGACGCGGGCGGGACCGGGGCGGATGCGGGCGGGACCGGGGCGGACCCCAGCGCCCGGCTGGGGCCTGCGCGACGGGGCGGGGCGTGGAACACCAGTCCAGTCCAGGCCGGCGAGGGGGTACTCAACTTGCGACAGCGGGAGGCCGGGGACGCACCGTCGGGAGCGGCAGGCAAGCCAGGGGCCCGGGGCCGGCGGGAGTGGGGGGCCGCGGGCCGGCGGGGACCCGGCCAGGGCTGGGGCGGCGCTGGGATGGGGTCGCAAACTTTCTTGGAGTGCGCAGCGGGCCAGAATGGGGCTGTGTCTCCCTCACCTTTGGCGTTTCTCTTTCCCTGTGCGCCCCGGGCGGGCGAGTGGCGCCTGTTTAGCCTTGGGAGCCGAGCCGCGGGTTGTGGGCACAATCGGGCCAGAGTCTGAGGGTGTCCTGTCCGCCGCTTCCTGGCGCGTATCTGTCGCTGGGCGTGTCCACAGTGCCAGCCCCAGGGTGGCCAGCTGTGAGTGGGATAAAGGCTGTCACGGCCTTAAGCTGGTGGGAGGGGGAGGGGAGGCGGCCCAGGGCCTGGCCTGGCCTCGGCTTGGCTCTGCACGCCCTGGTGGCAGCTTTGGTGTAGACAGGTGACTGAGTATTTGAGTGAGTTGGGGACCGGGTGGAAGCCATGAGCAGCCCCCATTCTTCGCGTGGGGAACCTGCCACCTCTGTCACCACGACTTTGCCTCAGTCCACCCCCTTCTAGCCACTGCCCTCAGACTGGATTCAGAAAGCTACCCGGAAGTATCAATACTATCCTCCACATGGCCTCTTCGGGTCAGAGTAAAAACCAAACAGGAAAATGGGAAAGGGGAAAACCGTGGAGACAGAGGACAGCGGGAGGGGCAGTGGAGGAAGGCTGCTGGGAGGCTCGGCCCTGATCTTGCGGGTTCTGCACCAGCTCTTGTCCGCTGGGGGTCACTATCCCTTCTGACCCCACGGTGGCCTCTGTGTGGTATCCAGGGGTTGGGGTTCCCCCTGAGGAACCTGGACATGGGATGAGGGGGGTAGGCCTGGGAACCAGGGTCAGAGGCAGATGTCATGGAAGGTCCCTCGGGTGTCCAGTTCTCTGGGGCTCTGAAATATTCATCTCACTGGTGAGCTTTGGTTTCAAAGCTGGCGCCTTTGGCTTGGCCGGTGGTGGCAGGAGGAGCCAGGTGCTTCCTTGGGGCTGCTTTGTCAGGGGCAAGGGGGCAGCCATGCTTCCTCCTCACCTGCCTGCTCTCCCCACCTCTCCAGCCGTGAGGACCCCGAGACCCAGTTTCAAACTTAGAAAGTAGTGGTGGGACCACACGGGGTCAAGTGCCCTGGCTTCCTGTCATCTTGTGCCGTGACCTCAGGGCCTCACCTGTAAAAACAGGCACCTCAGAGAGGTAGTGACAGGGTACCCCTCAGGTGTGGGGAGAACCTCACTTCATGAGCTGGGGTAATAGCCACCTCAGCTCAGCCTCCTCCCAGGGGAATGGCTCAGCTGGAAGAGCACTTCCATCCCCCAAACTTGTCACCCTGTACCCTTCAGAAAGAGCAGAAGCCCCAGGCAAGGGACACACACTGGAAGGGCCAGAGTGGAAGCTCATACAGCAACTTGGGGAGAAGGTCTCTGCTAACAGTATGGTTAACCCTGATGTGGGCTTTCTGGAGCATTCTGTTGGGAATGCTGTGGAGGAGATGGCCTTGACAGAATCTTCCAACCCTGATTCTGGGGATCTAGGCCAAAACCTGGGCCTTGTTTTAAAGTAGAAATGATGCCCAGAAGTCCACAGGCCACAGTGCCAGGTACCTAGAGGGTCAGGGAGGAGGATGAGAATGAGTCCTTATTCTCATATGTAACGATTGGTATTTTTTCCTATTACATGAAGGCGATGTTAGGGGATCGCAGCCTCCTGGCTCTGTGCTGGAGATGTCCCCCAGCCCTTGGCAGTGAGTCCCGTTTTGGAGATTATAGCGGCTCTGGGGACAGGGGAGAGGAAGGCCCCTCGCAGAGGATCCGGGCGTTGAGCTGGCTCTGAGAGTGAGGGGGCATGCCTGGTACTGAATGTGACTATTCTGAGGGGCTGGGGGTGAGGACAGGGGTTTTACGATATGAGGAGTTAGGACATGAATCATTCTGAGGTCCATCTGTAAATCAAAGGTGGCCTGGCCAGCACGCCACAGGATGGTAACTAGGTGTGCCCTGATAACAATGTTCCAGGCTTAAGGATGTTTGAAGGAACAAAGGTGAACACGTTTGCTCAGTGCAGAACTTCTCAGAGGCTTCCTATGCCATTGTGCCTTGTGAATTTCCAAAAGGGGATATGGGTTGTTTTTCAGACTTATCTGTTTCTGAGCTCATCCATTAACATCTCTTGGGGCAGTGCTCTTTAGAGCAGTCTGGGAAATGCCTGGCTGGATGAGTCTAGCTTTCCACTCTCTGGTTCGGGTAACTAATCCCTCTTCCTTTCCCCGATGTGGGCTGATTTGGGGGAAAAGGAGGCCAAAGGAGGTCATTTGCCTGGATCCCCACAACTAGTTAGTGACAGAGTTAGAACTTGAACCCAGATCTCTTGACTTCCTGCCTCGTACTCTTTCTCTTCTGCAGCGTGTCGCTGTTTCTCTGCAGGCTCTGTGGTGAGTGAGACCCAGGAGATGCTGGCCGCAGGGTCCAGAGGGCAGTCTGGGAGGAGAGGGAGTTATGGCTACCCCCAGGCCCAGGTCATGCCCTGTGCCTCTGCCTCTGTAGCCATCGTCCAGACCATTTTCACATCCGGCGGAGATTCTTTAGGAAGCAAGTCATTCCGCCCTGAAGCCTTCTGCTCTGGTCTGTTAGGCTGTTCGTTCAAAAGCAGAGACTCTTAGAGTCCGAATGGACTTTGATCTTTTGGTTCAGTGCACTTGCTTTACGGATGAGAAAACTTGAGCCCAGAGATGTGCGGTGGCCAGCCCTGACTCACACAGTGGAGTCAGGACCAGAGCCAGGACAAGAACTCAGCTCCCTGCCTCCTAACCCGGGGCTCTGGCAAAGATCGACTTTCTACGAGGGAAAAGGAATTGGTGTCAATGAGAAAGGTCTTCACTACCTCAGCTGGCCCCACGTGTTGGTATTGGCCTATTCACACAGGTGACTGGTGGGGGCTTCAGGGGCTTTTGCTCCAGGCAGGTGTAAAAGCAAAGGGCACTCTAAGTCAGACGTCAGATCCGGGTTCAGACCTATCTCTGCTGTTCGGCTGCTGTGGGACCTTGGATCGGGTTTTCTCTGAATTTCAGTTTTCTCATCTGTAGGGTAGGGATAAGGATATGCCCCTCATAGGGCCCTTGTGAGGAGCAGACATCCTTGGTACCCAGTAGTAAATACACAGTACTTGCTACTCTAAGTGGTTCTCTTCCTTCCCTGCCCACCACAGGGAGGGGTTTGTCTCCCTTCTCTGCTGTGGGTTGTTAATTATCTGTCTGACTTTCCCCCTTCTCATCTTGAAGTTCAACTGAAAAGGTAGGAGAAGACGAAACACAGAGGAGATGGATGGGGCTGTGCTTCTGAAGCTGCATCCAGCCCTGGTTATTGCTGTCTGCTTTCCTTATCTGCACTGCCCAGCTGTTCTGACCACTGGCTTGGCTGGGGTCTCCGAGTTCACCTGCACTGATGACACTGCTTTGCTCCCCTGGAGAAGGGTGATGGGGGGACTCTAGTGCTTGGGTCTTCCCATGCCCTCCAGGGTGGCTTCCCCTTCCTGGGAGGCTGGAGCCACCTTCTCAGTTTCTGGTTGGAGAGAGGCTACCCTGGTTAGAGACCGGGGTGGGAGGGAAGTCATGGGTTGGCAGCCTTATCTGTTTCTGAGCAGGAGGGCATGGAGAACTGGGGGGACGGGGACTTGTTCTGGCTCTGTCTCAGCAATGCGTGCGCTGGCATCTGTTACTCTGAGTTCTCAGACAGTGGGCAGGGCTGGGAATGAAAGTTCCAAACCCATGACCAAGAGGGCCTGTCACGGGCTGGGCAGGAACTTTCTTGGCTCTGGGGTTTCCTGGTCTGTCAAATGACCAGATGATTTCTAAAGTTCATTCCAGCTCTGACGTTTCAGTTTTTAGATCCTCTCGGCATCATCCTGAGAGCTGCTAATGACCCTAATGGGAGCTGGAAGAGGTGCAGAGCCCAGATCTTGGTCCAGACAACGGTAGGATTAACCGTGTCCTGGAAGAACCTTTTACCAATTTCCTATGCTTTGCTCTGTACACAACCCTGCTCTGTAACTAGTCCAGTGTCAAGGGTTTATTTCTGAGGAAATATATTCCAGACTCCTACTGAGCGTCCAAATGTGCTGAAAAGATATCCTAGTGTGAGTTCGCAAGGGCACAGAATCTTCTCAAGGCACCAAAACCTTGCAAATAATATATTGCTCATTCCTATGGAGCTGATCTCACCTCCATCTGGTAAAGATAACTCATCCTAATAAAACAGCCGTGTGGCTACATCGTAAGCTCTCTAAGGGTAAGGACACAAATCAAATCAATCTTGCTTCCATTGGATCTGTACCACCGAAAACCACTCTCAGCACAAAGTAATTACTTTAAAAATATGTGATCAATTAATACAATATATTGTTAGTATTACTGTTTAAGTTCTAGATTTTCTAAACATTTTATTTACTTTTATTTCAATTCTCACAGTCCAGATCTAACAAGTTGCCTAATTAATGTATGAAAAAGAAAAAACTCCTATGTGTTTACTTATTTAACAAATATTCTGTGATTTTATTTCTGTGCTAGGTGTCTGCTAATTAATGAGTCTATAAAGATGAATTCAAGAGCTAAAATACTTCAAAGGCTTAGTGTCCTGAGGAAATCAACACATAAATGAACAATGACAGCACAACCAAAATCTCTTACTCAGTTCTCAGGCTGCTCAAGAAACTGTACACGTTGGTTTTCTGCTTGTGTCCAGGAATTGGCGAACAGTACTGAGATGAGTGATAAGATTGCAGTTCATCCTAACGGAAGGTCTGGTCTCGCCTCCTAAAGAAGGTGTGTCCGTGTGGCAGCCCTGCCCCAGTGCCTGTGAGGATAGACGCATCCCATCCACCACCACCTCCAGTCACCCGGACCTGGTAAAGCATCCGACAAGAAAGAAGGAAGTTAGTGGCGCTGTTTCAGGTGGAGCTTCAGGAGGTGATAAGCGCGTTAAATTTATAACTCAGTGTTTGCTGGTAAGATGCCCTGGTCTTCCATCCCCGAGGGCTCATGTTCTTACCATGCTATATATCTTCTGTCTGCCTTTCTACTTACATCCGAAAGCTGTTGGAAATATATAATGAGATAAGATATATGAAATGGTTTTGTGTGTGTGTGTGTCCATAAGTTTGACATTTTCCAATAGTACAGATTTGATAGTTTTATTTTTTCTTTGACATTTCCATTAAATCAGAGTGAAAAACTCACACTGATTCTTCTATTTAAATGTTGATACTTTTTAAATAAAGCCATGCAAAACATTTGTAGTGAAGTCATACTTAGTAAGGAGATCAAACTTCTGTTTCCATGAGATTAGGCGGGTGGAGAGTTGTAGGCATTTTAATAAAGCCAGATACGTTTCAGGGCAGTTGGCTGATATTTGCAGAACTCCTTTTGGCTTTGGGAATTTCTCCTAACAGTTTAACTCTATGTCTTATAACAGCAAAATATCAGCAAATCAATCTTTTTGGCACAGTTTCCTTGCTCTCCTGGAAAGGGAACAGTGTTACAACAGTTACTGGTTGTAACAGCTGCTGTCAAAGGCCCAGGAATTTGACATAAAATACCTGGTGTTGGAAAACTAAAGTGAAAACATAAAGCCCTTGTTTGTTAAATGGAAAAGGTCAAAATGCTTGTGAGGATGTAAACAAAAAACACATATTAGAACATCAGGCAAGTAAATCAAGGGTTAGGGACCTTCCTTGCTCTGAAGGATATTTAGCTTCAGTGAAGTAAACTTAAGGGTACTCAACGTGAAAGAGAGACATTTCCTTAACTTGTCCCATGGTTAACAGAAGCGGCATAACAGAATCTTCCTTCAAACATCAGCAAAAAGCCTATTTCTCCCCTAAAATGCTGGCCTGAGCAATAATAATTAAACAAGCACAGGACTTAGGCTTTTTCTGTGGCTACTAAATAAGACAAATTAAATCAGCCTTCAACAATCCGTGTCGAAAAAGTAAACTATATTCCCAAACTGAGAAGGTTTGTTATCAAAAAGCCTGAAAGGTATTGTCGGTTCTGGGTAAACTGTACGTCAAATTCAGTCATTTGGAAAATTGTAACCACTGAACTGGGAAATCCATCCCAGCGATTGGGAGACTTGTGCTCACTGTAAGCTCTGATGCCGAAAACTGTCCACGCTGCTGTGGGGAGACCAAGGTCTACCCACGCTCACGCCGTTTCCGTATTTCAGAAAGGAGCTTCTACTCTGACATTTCAGTGGAACTGCCAAGTGAGAACTAATCAGGAAGAGAACCCAACAGCAGCACTGCCGCCCTGGACCTCGGAGGACGCCCCCGAGACAGCCGTCCCTTCTCCAGGAGGCTTCGCTATTCACTGTTCCCCGTGATGGGAAGAGACACTGATTCCCCACCTCAGCTAGATCCCGACGATGGTCCAGCGAGTTGCTCCGCGCTCCAGGGCAAATCCCTAGCAGTGCAGAGGATGCAGTGAAGTCAGGATAACCCTCAAAGCAGAGTCAAAGGGGCTCTCTCTCTCTTCTGGCCCTTACATCTGGCCTTCCTCTGTCCAAAGCATCACGGCACTTTTCAGTATCAGCAAGACCTCTGAAGGGTTAAGTCTCCTCTCTTCCCGGCTTCAGAGTTCGGGTGAGTGAGGCTCAGCGACCCTGGACGGAAGCAGACTAAACTCTGCCAAGAAACAATTACGTTTTTCCTCCCCAAAGACAAAATAGCCAAAATCAATAAACTTCCTTCCTATGATCCCCTTTGCCCAGTGAAAGAACATCTATTTCTGTTAGTCTTATTTGCAAAGAATTACTGAACAAACAAATCAGTGATTTTATCATAAAACGTAGGGAGAGAAAAGTCACAAAAATTGGGGGAACAGAGAATAGCAAATCCATCAGATTCTTTCTAGTGAGGCTTTAAAACATAATATTGGACATTTAATTTATCCCAACTTTTTGGAAGAGATGCAAGTGGTAATAATACGTATATATTGCACATGTAATCAGACCAACAGCAGCAGGAGGTGTGAGGGCTGCTGACATCTCCTGAGCACTTGCTCCATGACATGCTTATTACATGGCTAAGTGCTTTGCCTGCACTGCTTCATGTCAATATTTGAAAATCTCTAGGAAGTGGATTCGCCTCCATTTTACAGGTGATAAAACTAAAGGAGAAGATGTGAAATACATTCAGAGCACAGAGCTGATAAGCAGTAGCCCTAGGAAGCAAACTCAGGCCCGACTCCGTACAACTTACCAGATATAAACTGTAGAGTCCGTGGTGAGAATAAAGTCGGCGAAGGTCAGATAGTCAATTCGATTTGTCTCCCCTGCTGAAACCTTGGGTCCCTACATGTGCTGAGAGAGAGGAACAAAGAGGGAGATGGCTGAGGCAGTCTGGAGTCTGGAGGGCAGGCCAGCAGCCGGGATTGGGTGTTTCAGGGAGAATTTCTTCTTTGGGAGACCGCAGCTTTTGCTCTCAAGCCCTCCCACCCACATTACGGAGGAAAGTCTCCTTCACTCAAAGTCCGCTGGTTGTGGACAAAGGGCCTTCAGAGCCACAGCCTGAGCGACGCTAGGCCTGCCCTCCCCAGGCTTCCTCGCTGGTCCTGGTCGGGCGTGCTCGATGACTTGTTCTCAGCTGGGGGCAGCGGAGGGCAAGGAGCCGGCTTGTGACGAGGTCCGTCGGCAGCAACAGCGGAGGCTTTGCGAGTCTGCCGTCTGGTCTGTGTCTGGACAAGGACTGTCTGGACACGGCAGAGAGGGATACGGACGTGCCTTGCGGTGTGTCTGTGTTTCTCCACCCCAGGCTGAACTTGAGAAGCCGAAGCCGCTGCAGGTGCCCTGCGAGTCTGCACACCTGTAGTCAGAAAAAGGCCTCACCTGCCACTGTGAGATAGTCCTGCCTCCAGAGTAATCAATAAATTAGACTATGGGGCCCCTTGAAATAAAGGAGCCCTTCTCCGGCTGGTTTTAGACAATAAGTGTTTGCATAAATCTAATATTCCTTGAATTCCAAGAACATTTACAAAAAAAAAAAAAACGGAACTGCTAACACTTGAAGTGTACTAGACTTCAATGAAAAAAAAATAAAAAGAACAAACTTTTGAGAAACTGCTAGCATGGAAGTATTTTTTCCTATAAGAAATCGATTCAAACGAAGATAAGCCTTGGACAGATCAATTTGGTTTGATAATTTTGATTTAAAAAGTCTGTGCAATTTATTATAATTTTTCATTTAAGCTGTTATGAGGTCTGAGTTTTCTCATGACAAATCTAGATAATTTAAATTTTCTAAATTTCTTACACTGATTTACTCTGGATAAACTAATAATACACCTATATCATCTTTAAGATTAAAAAATATGTACACTTTTAATTAAATACAGTTATGATTCCGACATACACTTTTATGGCAAGAGTAATTATGTATTGTGGTGCGTGACCTTCAAATTAGTTGTCAAGGTCATCAGTTAAGCAAAGATCTTGGAACAATAGAATTCAGTTTGCACTTGTTTTTATATGCTGTAAACGGGCTCTACCTCTGGGTCATGCTAATGAATGCACTCACTTTTCTGTTTCACGTAGGTATTAAAAAAATGGGTTTGGCTGTAAAGAATGAGATTAAGTGAAGGGTTATCCACATTCCAGGGCCTTTTTGCTGACCTTCCCATTTGTGCATCTGAAGCGCTCTGTGGTTTTCAGAGTCCACACAGCCACACGGCTCGCGGCCAGTGCTCTGCTTGCTTCCCCACCAGCAGCCTCAGGGGCACCAGTTAAAACTCAGGTAGGGAGAGTGGGAGGGAGACGCGAGAGGGAGGAGAAATGGGAATATATGTATATATATAGCTGATTCCCTTTGTTATACAGCAGAAACCAACACACCACTGTAAAGCAATTATACTCCAATAAAGATGTTAAAAAAAAAACACAAAACTGAATTGGACAACCATAGCTCTAAAATTTCCAAAACTGAATCGAATGCTTGTTTTGACTGGTGTTTTGAGGCTTCCAAATATTATCAGGAGCCTAAAATTGCCTCTCTGCAAACTAAGATTTTAAAATTAACTGAGGTAAACGAATGATTAAAGAAAAATAAAATGGCTTCCAAAGCTTCAAAAAAAAAAAAAAAAAAACTCGGACCAGCTGTGCAGGGTCCAGCCTCGGCCACGGATGAGTCGCCAGCTTCTGTGTTTCAGGATGAAGTTCTCGCCAGCGTGTTCCTCACCACAAATGACTTGATGTCGGTGTTAATGTGGTGTCTGGAAATCAGCACCTTGATGTATGTTGTGGACTGATCTGTGTCTCCATAAGAGATGTTGAAGTCCTCGCCCCTAATATCCGTGGATGCAACCTTATTGGGAAACAGGGTCAATGGAAGTACTGTTAGCTAAGATGAGTCACCCTGGAGCGGCGTGGGCCCTAATCCAGTAGGTCTGGTGTCCTTACGAGAAGCCGCGTGAAGCTGGAGCTATGCTTCCCAGGAGGGGTCCCCAGAAGGTCGGAAGGGGCGGGTCTCAGGGGGGCGTGGTCCTGCCTACACCTTGACTTTGGGCTTGTAGCCCCCAGACTTATAAGACCTTAAGGTCTGTTGTTCTAAGCCGCCCAGTGTGTTGTGCTTTGTTAAAGCAGCATGAGGACACAGAAGGCAGAAGACAACCATTTAGAACAGGTGCCTTTTAACGAAACTTCCCCTCCCAGAGCCTGGGGTGCAGAAGTTTTCTGCTTTCTTTAAAAGGTATTGCACAAAACCCTTGAAAGAGATTCAGTCCAGGGCTTGTTCCCAAAGAAAATTTTGGGTAAACAACTTCCATTCTTTATTTTTAATGTCTGCTCTCTCTCTACGGGTCTCCTCCTCCTCATTTCTTACATCTGTGATGTAAATTTGTAAAGCTGGAGGGGTAAACTTCCACCCACCAGGCCGTGGATCCTGCAGTAGAAATGACTGTTTCAACATGACCACCGTATGAGGGACCATGAATTACGTTATGGAAAAGGTTAGCTCCTTCCCTAAAGAAAGAACAAGCTGTGATGAAGAGAAGTAATATCCGTTAACTACGTTTTCCATATTCACACATAAAAAAAGAGTTATTTAAAATAAAATTCAAAGTAAAGGTAATTAGTACAATTTGAAAATAAGAGAAGTAAGGGCATAATAGACTAACGGTTGGGTAAAAGAAAAATAATAACGAGATCTAAAGTAAATGAACTTCAAGATAAAAACCTAGGAACTCAGTAAATAAATGATACAATATTATAATTAAATGGTTAGAATATTAATGAGAGAAAAATTAAAATGAGAGCAGTGGGTAGAATTAAAGATTAAAAACAGGAGTTAAGAACCTTACAATTAAGAAGGATTAAGGAAAACATATCTGAAAAAAATAGAATAAGAAATCTGAAGATTAGAGAGATCAGTATATTAATTGAAATCATAATATGAAAAAGAAAGATAACATAGCATAAGCTGACAATACAATCTATAACAAGAGCAGAATGATAGCTTTAAAGGTTGCTTAAAGAACTAAAATATTGTCTTAGCAAAAACAAGGTGCCAGATGTGGTGTCATTAGTGTCAATATCAGACGGTGGCAGAGGGGCCCATGACCAGATCTGGGCAAGGATGCCCGTTCAGGGCCAGTGTGAGTGGTGTCAGGGCTCTTTTCCTCTTTTCCTCTGGTGAGGCCCACACGCATGTACATGCAGCCGGATCAGGAATTAAATCTTCATTGTGTGAGGGATGCAGATTTGGGGGTGGTGGTTAATACTGTAGACCTACCCTGACTGAAATAAAAAATGGGACCACAAGTGGGATGTCCATTGAGGGTGATCCAAAAAAATTATTTTAAAAGCATGGAGGGAAGAAAGCAAGCCGCAGGTGGAATAATTGGTCCCCAAACACATGCACGTCCTGCTCGAGGCCTGTGGTTACGTGCGTAACGTGGCAAAGCAAGTGAAGGTTGCAGACGGAACTGTGGCCAGTGGTCAGCTGACCTTGAGAAGGGAGGTCATCCCGGACTGTCAGGGAGGGGGTGCGGGCAGTGTGATCACAAGTCCACGTATGTGATGAGAGGGCAACATGTCAAAGCCCAGGTGATGCAGGTGAGGCAGTGCTCCTGGCCCAGGTGGGAGGAGGGCCAGGACGCAGACAGCACGGCAGCCCCTGGCAGCTGGACCTTCCCCTGGCACCTGTGGAAGGAGGGCAGCCCACCAACACCTGGCTGTTAGACTGTAAACCCCCTTGGACCCTGGCCTGCAGAACTGTAAGAATTAGATCTGTACTGTTTCAAAGCTGATGGAGAAAGTAATTGAGAGGACCCACGAGTTGGTCCCGGGCAACTGGGGCTCCTCACCCCTGACCTTGGGATGTTTGCACCATCCCCACCCTAGACACAGCCTCGAGGTCGAGGCCGTCTAGACAGTGAACCTGATGGAACGCAGGTAAGCCCTCTATAAACTTCTGAAATCTGGCTGGTGGGTGCAGATAGCCACTTGTCTTGCGGTCCAAGGCAAGCCTCATAAGTAAGCCCCCCGCTGGTTACACCTGCCACCCCCCAGTCTGGAGGTCTGCCAGTTTCTTCGGTCTCTCCCTGTCCTCTTGGGGATGGGGCCAGTTTATGAACCAATGAAAGCCACCAAGGTTGTGGCGGTCTGTGACAGCGACCACGGGAAATTGTTCTGCAGTGATGAATACTTAGTAAGACCATCACTTACAGAAGTTGGAATGTAGATAATTTTAGCGGCCAACCTGTGATGCACAGCCTGGCAGGGAGGGGGTTAATTTCAATGGTGGGATGGTACCCTCGGCGTCTCCTCAATTACACGTCTGTTTCCAGGAAATGGGCTAAAGATGTGCTTCCCACACACCTGCTGGGTGGCCCTAATACCAGAGTGTAGCTATTGTCGCAAGGAGCCCCAAATAAGAAGCTCGCCAAGAGTTTGAAATAGTTGATTGTAGAGGAAACCCTGAGCCTGAAGAAGGTCTGCGAGTGCCAGAGAATTTAAATGATGCTCGATCACTCTCCCACAGCGGGGCAGGCTTGGGGGAGGCAGGTTGGGGGTCACAGGCCGCGCCAGAGGTGAGGATGCAAAACCAAAGGCGTCCCCGAAGTGCAGCCGCAGGTCGCATGCAAAAGGGAGTGTCTGTCAGGGAACAAAATGGGGACTCACTGAGGACCCGTCCTCCCGGGCGGAGGGCCCTGACCTGGGCGCTTCTCCTCGGAGGGTGCTCAAGGCGGTGAGTTTGCTCCTGTCCGGCTGCACGGAGAGGAAAGGAGGGAAGGGAACCTTCTCCGTAAGAAGCAGATCCAGGTCTGCAGGCCGAGAGCTGCCGCAGCAGGACCTGAGCGAGAGGCAGCAGCGTGAAACCTCCTGATGCCAAGTCGGGCTTCCATCCCCAGGGTCTGAGGGGCCGTCCTGCTGTCCTGGGACGTGCAGGAGCCCGTTCGGCCTGTGAAAGCATGGGAAGCTGTGCCGCGCACCTGGGTGACTTTGGAATTGGTCACTGCTCCTGCCGGCCAGGGCACAGGGCCGGTGCCCACCTGGGCAGGGAGGGGCCACAGGACTAACCGTGGACGCTGAGCGTTGGCAGAAGTGGTCGGGGTTCCTTTAGGACGAACCTTTGTTGACACTGCCAGACCCAGTCTGTCCTCACCTCCAGGCCTGTCTTCACTTCCAGGGCACGTGAATGTGTATGTGTGTGCATCTGTGCGTGTGAGTGTGTGTGCGTGTGAGTGTGTGTGCATAATTTACACTAACACAAGATCATTTTTAATAAGTACCAGCCTAAAGGTGTTTACAAATGGCTACAGAATGAGGGAAAGAGCTAGCACAGAAGTATCTGGGAGGAGGATTTCTTGCCTGAATTTATCCTGAATATCTATTCTCAATTTACAGAGCAAATGTATTAGCCATTTTATAGTTATGTATTTTTTCTAATAAAAGACCTCTCATTTATTTGTACTTTGGGCAATATTTGCCTGCAGGACAGAGCTGCGTGTTATAATCTACAACCATATATCTTATGCTTTTTCAGCTGGACTTAGGCAATTATAAAAATATACAAAATGAAACAAAGCCACAACAACAAAAACCCTCTAGGGCAGTAAAACAGCACTCTCCACACTCACCTTAACACATTCCTACTCGGCATGTAAAAAGCGTGTTGAGAAATAACCGTGCTTCATAGTAATGCAACATCTGAAAAATCAAGCTGATGGCAATTTCTAGCTCAAGAAAAGTATAGCTCAGTCCTTTCTATTTTTTCCACCATCTTAACCAAGGAAATGGGGGGAAAATGATTTTTAAAAGGTAATTCTTAAAATCAGTTCAAAAAATATTATCAGGCAATTAAAGAACATTAAAGATCTCCAAATTAACAAAATCCTACGGGGGTTGGTGTTCTGCTTATAAGCTTATCAACTCTTACAGAACAGGCTGCCTTTGTGAGCTCCAGCCACAACTAAGTAGGAGTTATACTCACAGCAGATCAGAATTACTTTCCATAAAGTAGAAGGGGCTCTAATACAGAGTCTGAGAATTACTATTAGGAAAACTTGTTTGCAAATCCCACGCCAAATAGATAGTTTTTTGTGTCTGGTTGTATGCCAGAGGCTAATTTTTGCTAAGGCAAACAATACCTTCTTCTACTGAGTTTTCACGTTGTAGTTTACTGAAGGGCGAATTAGCAGAATTATCATAATACGTAATGAAATGAAGAGCCCATTAAAAGCAAAGGATTGTGGGCAACACTGTAGATTGATTTCTTTTTAACGTTACAGCACACTTTCTGAGGGAGAAGTCATTTGTGTTTAAGGGGAGAGGATGTGACACTTCTCGGAGTCAGGTCAGGACTCCCAGTCTATCTGTGATGGCAGCTATTATGTCTACAATACGACTAATTGTCATAGCAATTGATGAAATTGGTAATAACTGTAGTGAGTAAATTTACTGAGCTCCTTTTATATTCCAGATGACACCAGACATTTGACAAATTAGTCATTATAACAACTCTCCAAAGTAGGCGTTAGGATTTGGGCTTTGAAATCGAAGTTCAAGGAATAAAGTACGTCGATTCATTAGTCAGGCGCACAGACGGCACGCAGGGCTCCGTGCTAAGGCCACACACTGTGCTCCAACCGCAGGCCCCTGCTCACCAGCCCTGGGCCAAAACAGGCCTCCACCCCTCATCTGTAAAATGGGATGAGACTGGCATTGAGCTCACAGGGCTCCAGAGAAAATACCGTGAGCTCATCCACAGATGACACTTAGCTTCTGGCCCATTGTATAGAAAGCTCAGGAGAACCTTAGTTGCCCCTAAAATCAATTATTGTTACCATTGAAGGTATTCTGTGGGGTGGTGACATTAGGTCCATGCAGCAACAATTTCTGTCCTCCCCAGCACACCACTATCATGCATCACACCTAACACTCTGCAAAGTTTTGAAAGAGCAGTGCAACATTTCGGGCTCCACTTTTTTAATTCAAATCATTGACCACTTAAGAAAAGGAGTTAAGCTTCCATGTTCTGAAGCCTTTTCACAAAAACTGTAAACACCTTTCAACATTCAAAATTCATGTCCTCCTTCTTTAGAAATAAATTTGCAATGAGTTTTCCATTGTTCTTTATTTGTTGCACTGACTCATTTTACAATCAAAGTTCCCATTATCTGAAATTCTGAAGTATAGTAATTGGGAAGAATGGCAGCAACAGGCAAAAAGATCGCTGGGCAAGCAAAGCGATTGTTTATGAGACAGATTTGAAGGCTGGGTTTGGATTTTTTTTAATGTGTGGGAAGGATGAACAACAATGATAAATTTTGTACAGGATTTTCTGTGTAATTTGTTAATACTAAGTGATATACCTGTTTCAAAGACGCTCCTCAGGCATCCACAAGGAGAAAAAGTGAAAGGGATTTTAATCACAAGGTTGCTATAGCAGCAAAATTCATAGATAAACTAAAGATTTATCATTTATTTATCTGGCAATTAGATAAGTAAAATAGTGGAATTTTATGAAGTAATTGAGATAATGCATTGTTTATATGTCATATTAAAGCAGCTCAATCTCAAAAAAAAACAACAACCCAATCAAAAAAATGGGCAGAAGACCTAAACAGACATTTCTCCAAAGAAGACATACAGATGGCCAAGAGGCATATGAGAAGATGCTCAACATCACTAATTATCAGAGAAATGCAAATCAAAACTACAATGAGGTATCACCTCACACTGGTCAGAATGACCATCATCAAAACATCTACAAACATTAAATGCTGGAGAGGGTGTGGAGAAAAGGGAACCCTCTTACACTGTTGGTGGGAATGTAAACTGATACAGCCACTATGCAGAACAGTATGGAGGTTCATTAAAAAACTAAAAATAGAACTAGCATACGACCCAGCAATCCCACTTCTGGGCATATACCTGGAGAAAACCATAATTCAAAAAGACACATGCACCCTAATGTTCATTGCAGCACTATTTACAATGGCCAGGTCATGGAAACAACCTAAATGTCCATCAACAGAGGAATGGATAAAGAAGATGTGGTACATATATACGACAGAATATTACTCAGCCATAAAAAGGAATGAAATTGTGCCATTGCAGAGATATGGATGGATCTAGAGACTGCCATACAGAGTGAAGTAAATCAGAAAGAGAAAAACAAATATCGTACATTATTGCATATATGTGGAATCTAGAAAATGGTATAGATGAACTTATTTGCAAAGCAGAAATAGAGACACAGATGTAGAAAACAAATGCATGGATACCCACGGGGGAAAGGGGGTGGGATGAACTGGGAGATTGGGATTGACATATATACACTATTGATACTATGTATAAAATAGATAACTAATGAGAGCCTACTGTATAGCACGGGGAACTCTACTCAATGCTCTGCAGTGAACTAAATGGGAAAGAAATCCAAAAAGGAGGGGATATACATATAGCTGATTCACTGTGCTGTACAGCAGAAACTAACACAACATTGTAAAGCAACTATACTCCAATAAAAAATAAAATAAAATTTTACTAGGTTTAGAAAAATAGTTCTAAAAACATAGTAGGGTGGAGAATGTTAGAAATAGAATGATTTCTATAGCAAAATAACACACACACACCCCCCACTACATAATTCTAAAGAAATACATATATAAATAAATATGCATGTAAGATAGGGGATGGGCATGGAGATAAAAGAAGAGGAATTATTGTGATATAAAGAAAGTCCCTCAACAAACCAATGTCGATTATTTAAGAGGAGTTGTGTATTACCAGCTCAAGCCTGTCAACCTAAATCCGAAGCAATAAAAACAATCCTAGAATATGACAGGGTGATCATTCACACATTTTCCATCCTTTTAGAAATCCCACTGAAACAGAACTATACGTAGATTAGAGAAAAATTATAATCGTAGAAATAAAATAATAAACAAGTAGTGATGTACATGTCAGTAAATAAAGGCTGGTAAATCTCTCAGGATTGAATGTGGAGAAAAGGAAACTTTTGTGCGTTGTCGGTGGGTATGTAAATGGTACAGCCACTGTGGAAAACAGTATGGAGGTTCCTCAAAAAATTAAAAATAGAACTACTATAGGATCCAGCAATTCCACTTCTGGGTATTTATCTGAAGAAAATGAAAACTCTAATTCTAATAGATATCCACACCCCAGTGTTCATTACAGCATTATTTACAATAGGCAAGATATGGAAGCAACCTAAGTGCCCATAAACAGAAGAATGGATAAAGAAGGTGTGAAATATATATATATATTTATATATGCCAGAATATTAATAATGGAATATTACTCAGCTATAAAAAAGAATGAAGAATGAAATCTCACCATCTGTGACAGGATGGATGGATATAAAGAGTATTATGCTTAGGGAAATAAGTCAGACAGAGAAAGACAAATATGTTGTGTTCTCACTTATATGTGGAATCTGAAAGAAAAGCCTAAAGCAAAACAAATGAACAAACAATACAAAATGAAAAAAGACTCATAGACACAGAGAACAAACAGATGGTTGCCAGAGGGCATGGGGGTGGGGGAATGAGTGAAGTAGGTGAAAGAGATTAAGAAGGACAAACTTCCAGTTATAAAATGAATACGTCATGGGGATGTAATACACAGAACAGGGAATATAGTCAGTTATATTATAATAACTTTACAAGGTGACGTATGGTTACTAAACATAGTGGTGATCAATTCGTAATGTAAATAAATGTCAAATCTCTTTGTTGTGCATCTGAAACTACTATAATATCGTATGTCAACTATACTTCCAAAAAAATGAAAAAAAGGATGTTAAAAAAATTTAATGGGAGAGTAAAACAACTGCGTATTTGCATTTGGTATATTTGGCATATATTTTATGACATTTTTAAAAAATATTATTTTATTTTTCTCAAAAGGACTTTTAAAATAAAAATAAATCTACTCTCACTGTCATTTTTAAAAGAGAAAGGGAATTGTCTCTTTTAAACCTCACAATCTCGTGTTGAAAAATGCGTGTCCTCCAGGCTCAATATGGAGGGGTTTCAGAGCCGGGGCTCCAAACGTGACTACTGGGTGTGACTCCCTCCCTGCCCTCAGACCAGGTGACCTCTGCAAATTACCTGCATCCTTCTTCCCAGGTCACCTCACCAGGGAAGTGGAAAGTGAGGGACCAGCTCCGGGACCAGGTGGGGAGTAAGCATCACGGCTGGGCCACGTCTGAGGTGGGAGTTACTTCTGTGGTGGTGATTTGTATAAACAATCTCAAGAGTATTTATTCAGTTGGGTGGATCTATGGGTAAATTAACCTTCGGAGGTTCACAGGGGAATCAAAGCTTGTCAATATCTTGTAGCCACTCACCATGGATCAGAGAGTTCAGAGTTTCCCGAGATGCTCCAAAATCTTTGTTTTTGGAGAAAATCCCAATTGATATTCACTCTCTGTGCAAAAACATTCATGATGTGTTAAATACTTGCCACTTTTCCCATATTATATATATGTGTGTGTGTGTGTGTGTGTGTGTGTATAGAGAGAGACTTACAAAATACTGATATTTTAATGAAAGTCAAAGAAAATAAATGACTTGAAATAAAAATCTGTATTTTACATAAAATTTCATAAGGAGTTGTAAGTAATAGTCCCCAATGAAACAGTATGCACACTAAATCATGTTTGGAAACTTGCTGTAGAGTTCAGTTGAATATAAATTCACATGTATTTTTTCCAAAGGAAAAAACGTGTTTCTGTATAGTGTTTATCATGTAGTATTCACCATATGTATACTACATATAAAGCTATATGGTACTGATAGCATATAGAACTGTATTGATATACAGGTACTAGTTTTTCTCTTTGAAAAGTGAAAACTACAAATTTTATGAAGGATGAGATAAAAGTATTCTTCATAATCACATACATTTCCAAGGCAGCCACCATCCCCACGTCTATGGGAGTACAGATGCCAATGCGCGTACACACACCTCCTTCTCAGGCGCTGGTACCCTGACTGCAGCCAGGCTGCCAACACGCCTCTCCTCGCCCGGAGGACTTGGGGTTCTCCTGAGCCTGCCCCAGAGCACACCTTACTTACATGCATGCTCTATTACGTAAATGCTACTACGTTTTTTCATAAAGTGTATTATTCAGTATGTACATTTTATAACTTTGTTTTCTCTTAACATATTGTAGACTCTGTCTACTAGACATAAATGTAAATATACCTCATTCTTGGTAACAGCTTCATAAAAAATGTGTACGGATGACATTTTATTTAATTAATCCCTTTTTATGTATAAAGATGGTGTTCTGATATTCTTCTGTCTTAGTAAGGCTGGAATGAGCAGTGCTGTATCTGTGTGTGTGTGTGCCCAATTCTTTTTATCACGTACTATGATAAATTCATACATGTGGTATTGCTGAGTCAAAGGCTTACATATCAACCTCTCAAGCCCTGGTTTTCTTCCTCAGATTGGGACTATGATACCAGCACTGAAAGTTATTGGAATGACCGGGTAAGTGCACGGCTGCCCACAGAGCTGTCCTGTGAGCAGATAGGGACGGTGCCTCTTCCGCCGCTGTGCCTTCTGAAGACGCAGAGACCAGGCCTTCTTCTCCAAAGAGGAGCAGGGAAACACCACTGACCTGGCTTAGGAGCAATGGAACTGAAAGTATATGTTTCCCTTTGTCCAGGTTAATCCTGAATGTTGGCCCCTTTCTTAAAATTTCCAGGAAAAAGAACTCTGGTTTTCATTTTCTGAGGATCAACTTGTAACTGGGCCTTCACGTAACTACAAAGACTTCGTCATTTTTCATTAATTGATTTTTCAGGTTGATATTCACTCAAGTTTGATCAGATCCGTGCGGGACCCTGAATGTCTGGGTGGAGGGGGGCTGTCAGGGAGCCCTGAAGGAGGCTGACTCCTGGTGGCAGGTGGATAAAGCCAGCTGGAGAGGATGGAGGAGAGCCTGAGGTGGGGAGTTAAAGCTCTTTGAGAATCTGGTGTGGGAGGGAGCTGAAAATGGGCAATTCCTCCGGAGGATGAGGGAGGGGGTATGGGGGGGAGGAAGGGATACTGCAGGAAAAGGGGAAAGTGACAGGTTCCTTAGCAATTGGGGTGGGGCGGACTATTCCATAAGGCAGGGCATGTCCCCTGAGACGGGCAGCAGGAAGTGTCTGTGGAGGGAACAGAAGGTGGGCGGATTTGATTATAGGGTGGGAGACACATGAGGTAGCTCCTATCTAATTGTTTCTAGTTTCTCTTTGAATTAGAGAGAATATCTGCAGCAGAGTGAATGGAGGTGGAGGGAAAGGGGGAGAGAGAGAGAGAGAGAGAGAGAGAGAATATGGGAAGGAGGGAGGAGGGAAGTTGTTTTAGAGCCTGGAAGTCAAGCCCACCAGGAGGGGTGGCCGAACCACAGGAGTGACTGCGTGCCTGCTTGAGATGTGGTCCTGGATGGAAACAGACCGGTCGGCAGGGCTCTGTGGTTTTCCCTCATGGGGTTCAGGTGTTTGGGGAAAGGTAAGGGACAGGTGGATAGTTGGGCTTAACCAGGTCTGTGGTTTCACGAGGCAAGTCATGACAGCGAGAAAAACTGGGGGAAGTTAGGAATGTTTGTAAGAGACTGAGGACAGTGGTGGATTTTATAATTTAAATGGAATAAGGAAGAAATTGAAGTCATTTTTGAGGGAGGGGCCAGTGGTTGCCAGCAGATTATTTGGCTGTAAGTGTAGAGTGAGACACAGGGGACGTGCAGAGGAAATGAGCTGGCGGGAGGGGTACTGACAGTGGGACTGCAGGTGGTTGGTTCCTGGGGCTGGTGGGGCAGATGTGGGCGGTGAGGACCATGGCGTTGAGGGAGGGGAGACTGAGGAGACTGGACAGAATCTCGGGCATCCCGTACTCACTTGCCAACTAATGCCAAACCCCTTGGCTCCCGCTGTTTCTGCTTACGCTTCCTGTGTTGTATTCTGCACACTGGACCGGAGCATGTGGTCTGTGTCACCATCGTGTTGGTCCCGTGTAGCACAAGCCTGATACATAACACAAGTCCAGCGCATATTTTTTAATAAATAAGGAAGGAGGTAACTGAATGATTATCTTATTAAACTATGAAACAAAAGAATCCCATATTCTTGGTTGTAGGTGGGTGTTTTACTAAAGCACTTTCTTATAAAAAAAAAAAACCAAAACCTGTAGATTGCAAGCAATTTTCTGCAAGAAAAAGTAAATAAATCAGAAGTTCAAACTTTTCAAAATTCATACACTTTGTACATTTCTAATGTACTTATTAAGAAAAAGAAAGTATTAAATGAGAAACTAGCCTCATAATTGTTTTTGTCACAGCAAAAGTTGAGGAGAATCGTATCGTGTTGCTCAAATTTCTATTCATTTTTCTTAAGCCTATGAGAATCAAAGTATCTTTGTGTTCAGAAACGAATTCTCTCCTCAGAGCCTCTGTACACTTATACAACTGAAGATAAGATTTGGGACTTGGTTATGAGTCAAAACTAAATATATTCATGGTTTATTTCTATTTGGAGACCATTCTAAAAATTCAGGTACATATTTGAATATTACAATGCCTACTCGATATATTTAATATCTTCTCCAAATATTCTTACTCAGGTAAGGATACGGTGACATAATCAGTTTTGAGTTCACTCATACATTCTCAAAGATATTTAACACGTTAGCTAAGAACCTGATTTGGGAAGGACATTTTTATTACATGGGTAATAAAATGTCTGTAATCCCTCAAATAAGGGAGGCAGTAATTTTATGTCCGTGACCCACTAGACTCTGAGCTCCGTGAGGACCTGGTGGTCTTACATTCATCACATCCCCAATATCTACTAAGGCATCTAGACATCGGTCAGCAACCAATTGTTGTTGAATGTGTGAATGATTGAAAAAAATATTGACTATTAAAAGCGGTAAAAGGGGGCTTCCCTGGTGGCGCGGTGGTTGGGAGTCTGCCTGCCAATGCAGGGGACACGGGTTCGAGCCCTGGTCTGGGAAGATCCCACATGCCGCGGAGCGACTGGGCCCGTGAGCCATAACTACTGAGTCTGCGCGTCTGGAGCCTGTGCTCCGTAACGGGAGAGGCCACGACAGTGAGGGGCCCGCGCACCGCGATGAGGAGTGGCCCCCGCTTGCCGCAACTGGAGAAAGCCCTCGCACAGAAACGAGGACCCAACACAGCCAAACATAAATAAATAAATTTATTAAAAAAAAAAAAAAGAGTGTTAGGTAACACATTAGGAACTAGGTGGCTCTGTGCCCATAATCTTAAAAAAAAAAAAAGCGGTAAAAGATATAAATATTTACATACAGTTATAGGCATTCACTGATCACCTGCCTAAAACCCACTCTTGGACCGTGACTGAAGAGCCCTTGCGTTATCCTGCAGTTGCACAGGCCCCAGGACCCTGGTGCTATAGCCCTGGTCAGTTTCTGAGTCCTCCGAGGATGGGCCGATTCTCAAGGGCCCCCAACAGCCATGGCTCCCCTGGGCGAGGTTTCCTACAGGAATCCCCCTCCACTGCTGTGGAATCTTTCTCTCCTTTCTCCTTCTTCTCTTCCCTTCCTCCCTCCCTCCCTCCTTCCCTTCCCGTTCTTTGAGTAGCATATTAGTGTCGATTATATCACACCATCCTTTTTAAAGTGAAATGTCACTTTTTCCAAAAAAGCTCAAAAATAGTACTCACTTCAACTCCTTAGCACACAAATATGAACAAATTTCCTAAACAATATGAATTTAGCAGTAAAATTTATTATCTGAAGACTGGGAAAAAGTGATACCTGCTCTACAATGTAGTTCTTGTAAGTTTTAGTTGTAATTCATATTAATATCAGGTTTAAAAATAGAAATATGGTAATGATCATGTGATGCTCTTTTTTCTTAAATAATTATTAGTTTTTTTACTCTTTAGTGAATTTCTAGTTTAGACAACATCGAGAAATTATGGCGTATGCAAACACACTTCTTTTGTAGTAAATATGGTTTTCAAAACACACACAAGGAGCTTCCCTGGTGGCACAGTGGTTAAGAATCCACCTGCCAATGCAGGGGACACGGGTTCGAGCCCTGGTCCGGGAAGATCCCACATGCCACGGAGCAACTAAGCCCGTGCGCCACAACTACTGAGCCTGCGCTCTAGAGCACGCAAGCCACAACTACTGAGCCCAGGTCCTGCAACTACTGAAGCCCGCACACCTAGAACCCGTGCTCCACAACAAGAGAGGCCACCGCAATGAGAAGCCTGCACGCCACAATGAAGAGTATCCCTGCTCGCCGCAGCTAGAGAAAGCCCACACACTGCAACGAAGACCTGACACAGCCAAAGATAAATAAATAAAATAAATTTTAAAAAAATCCCTCAGTTTAAAAAAAATAAATAAATAAAATAAAAACACACACTAGTTTTCTGCTCATAGGAAGATGGAGAAAGCAGCATGGAAGTACCTCGAAAAATAAATAAAATTATTATTATACCCAGCAATCCCACTTCTGGGTGTATAACCAAAGGAAAACAGGGTATTGAAAAGGTATATGAACTCCCGTGTTTATTGCAACATTATTCACAATAGCCAAGACATGGAAACAACCCAAGTGTCCAGCAACGGATGAATGGATAAGGAAGACGTGGGGGTGTGTGCCTGTGTGTATGTATATGTATTGTGATATATGTCAGATATATATGTATATATGTGATATATATGTGCCTATGTGTATATGTATGTATATTATATGTACGTATAATGAATATTATTCAGCCACCAGAAAGAGGAAATCTTGCCGTTTTGCAACCACATGGATGGACTTTGAGGGCATTCCGTTAAGTCAGAGGAAGGCACATGCTGTATGATCTCACTTCAATATGGAATCTAAGAAAGCCCAACGCAGAGAAACAGAGTAGGTGGGTGGGTACCAGGGGCTGGGGAGTTGGGGTCTGCAAAGGTGTTGATCAGAGGGTACAAACTGTCCAGTTATAAGATGAATACATTCTGGGGGTCTAATGTATGGCATGGTGATTCTAGTTATCAAGACTGTATTATACACTTGAAAGTTGCTCTGAATATTTTCCCACTTCTGAAAAGAAATGGTAATTATGTGACCTGGTGAAGGTCAGCTAACCGAGGGTGGTAATCACACGGCGGTATAAGTGGATCAAGTCAACACTCTGTACACCTTAAATTTACACACTGTTATCCATCCATTATTTCCCGCTAAAGCTCGAAAAAACCAGGTTACCGTCAGAAGGAGCAGCGTCTCTCGTGTCTGTTCCACCGCCACTTGCCCGCCATGCGTCAGGCGTCCCACTCGCAGAGACGGGTCACGCCGGTGCTGCCACCTCGGCCTTCGCGCTTTCCCGCCTCGGAAGGACAGCGAACGGGCTTCCGCAGATGAAAGGCCGCGCGCGTCTGCGCCCCTGAGAGTTTGCGGGACCGGGAGACGCGGGATGTGGAAAGGGAGGAAAACCCACGCCCTTCGTAAAGGTTGGTAGCTTGGGGGGGGGTGTGTGTGTGTGTTTTCCTGAGATTTATGCCAAACTTTCATTTACGCTTGAACGAGGATGACTTGAGTCTACGCAGCCTGATACTGTCCTGAGAGAGCAAGGGACTCGCCGACCGGCTGCTGCCCCACTGCCCGGAGGTGCGCCCAGCCCCGCGCCCCGGGGCGTCGCCGGGTCCGCAGCGAGGACACGGGCGCCGCCGAGCCGCCAGCCCGGGGCGCGGGTGGGGCGCGCGGGCGCGAGAGGCGTCCTTTCCTCTTCTGGACAGTCCCCAGGGTCCAGCACCAGCTCCACGTGACGGGGAGACCCCGGCGGAGGGGTCCCCAGGGACCCGGCAGGCAGCTGCCCTGCGACCCTCCGAGGGAGGGGAAGGCCCGGAGGCACCCGACTGCGGACGGGGGGACGCCCCAGGTCAGATCCACCGGGGAGCAGGGGCGGGGAGGGGCCGCCGAGCGGCAGGAGCCCTCGGCCCCGGCCCGGGGGAGCGGCAGCCCCCAGAGGCTATCACCTCTCCCGCTCTCCCCCGGAGCGCCGCAGCCCGGGACGCGTCCCGCCCCTCGGCAGCCGCGCGCCCCTCCTCTCGGGCGCGTCGCGTGGGCGGCGGTCACGGGCGGTGGGCGGTGCTCAGGGCGGTGGGCGGTGGTCACGGGCGGTGGGCGGTGCTCAGGGCGGTGGGCGGCGGTCACGGGCGGTGGGCGGTGCTCACGGGCGGCGAGCGGTGATCACGGGCGGTGGGCGGTGCTCAGGGTGGGGGGCGGTGGTCACGGGCGGTGGGCGGTGCTCAGGACGGTGGGCGGTGCTCACGGGCGGCGGGCGGCGGTCACGGGCGGTGGGCGGTGTTCAGGACGGTGGGCGGTGCTCACGGGCGGTGGGCGGTGCTCGGCTCCTCCCGCCGCAGCCCGCGGAGCCCGAGCCGAGCCCGAGCGGCGCCGAAGCGCAGAGGGGCGTGGACGTGGCGCCCGCGGGGCCCTAGGAGGCTCGCGCGGGTCCTCGGCGCTGAGCTCGCGCGGCCCGGAGCGTTGGTCCCGCCGAGTGGGCGGCGATGAGCGCCGAGGGACCCTTCCCCCCGGCTGCCCCCCGCGGGCGCCCCGGCCGCCTGCTAGTGCCCGCGAGGGTGAGTGCCGGACCTCCCGGCCGTTTTTTCTGCGCGCGCCCCTCCTCTCCCTGCGCCCCCTTCCCCTCTGCACCCCTTTCTCCCTCCAGGCCCTCCCCTTCTCAGCGCCCCTGTCTCTCCTCCGCGACCCGTCTTCCCTCCCCGTGCCCCCTCCTCATCCTCCGCCCCCTCCTCACCCGGCGCCCCCTTCCCTCTTGCGTCCCCATCTCCATCTCCCGGGGCGGCTCGTGCGGGCGGGCGGGCGGGCGCAGACCCCCTGACCCTCCGTCCTCCCGGCCCAGCATCCCAGACGGAAACTTGTAGGGTCTGCCTTTCCCCGTCGTGAAGGTGCAGCGGCTCCGTGGCCCGTGGGAATCAGGTTCTCCAGGGTTGGGGGTTGGGGGTTCGCCCCTCCTGTCTCCCTGCGAGCGGCTCCTGGCCTCGGGGGCCGCGGCGGGCGTCCTCCTGAGCTCCTCTCCGTCTTGGGGGGGGCCTCTGCCCGGGCTGGGGGCCCCCCCGGCCGAGCGCCCCGCTACTTAGGGGACAGCTCAGCTCTGGACGCCCAGTTCGTGATACCGATTCGTGCGTGCGTGTCTGTGTGACATCTCTTCTTATCCCTGCCCCAGACGACTCCCCTCCACCCTCTTACTTCTAAATAACTTAACTGTTGGGGGAAAACAGAAATGTGGCTCAGTCAAAAACGAAAAGTTCTTGGAAGCCTTCGCGTCGCCACCCCCAGCATAACCGAGTGTTCTGGAAACAGTTTAGGAACCGCAGCCGAGGCTCCCCGACTGATTGACTAATCCGGCTGGAACCGCCTCCCTTCGGGTTTGTCCTCACAGACTCCCTAAGCCCGGGAGCGACAGTAAAAACCGGCGTGTGTCTAGCAGTCCTTTTCAGGATAACAGAGAAATGTTTCGGAGACTATGGGTTGAAGGCTTTTATAAATTCCTGTGTGTCAGGATGCTTCTAAACCAGGGCAGTACTAATGACTGTATGATTTTCTTAAAAAAAAAAAAAAAAGCTTATGTAGAGACAGTTGCTTCTTCCATCAAGTTATACAATTCTGGGGTGTTTCCACAAAATCTTGAAATTAAATTTCATGTGAAGTTCCGTGCTGATTGTGTAAAGTACTTTGTCACGGAGCAGTTTTCCTTAAACCGGGAAGACGTGCTTGGGGTAGTCGGAAGTCAAGTGCTTAAGAAAGAGGCTGGGAGTTCTGTCACTGCCTGGAGTCTTGCGGCCATGCGCTCGCTGGTTAGGAGCTGCGCATCTGCTTGAGGTGTTCTTGCAGCCGTCCTGTGTGTAACCACCGTAATTATAGTGGAAGAACCAAGTGGATTGATCATACTGCATAATTGACTCCGTGGACGAGTTATTGGCAATAACTTAAGTTTTTAAAAAATATGTCAACTGCAGGTTCTCAAATAAGTACTCTTCAGGGTGCTAAATGTTGACTCCATTAAGATACTAAATTGGGGGCTCAGAAAGGGGCTCCATACCCCCATTTGCTGAGGCTGTAACTAGTGCTTATTTGTAATAAGAACCTTGATTATAAGATGCATCCTATGTGCCTCATACTGGGTTTGAAACGACTTTCTTGTATGTCATCATTTTTCTAATTAGAAGCACTAAGTTCTCCTTCTTAACTGAAATGATGAAATAACTCTGTAAACTCAATGATGTTATGGACAGTTACTGATAAGAAAAGCAGCAAACCTGCATGCTTGTCTAGATTCCAAGGATTCAAGTGAAAAATTTATGGCCATCAGAGGTCCACAGTGCAAAGATGTTTAGGGCCATTTTCCAGCCAAGGTTCCAGCCATGATTGTGTTCCAGCCAGGAAGTTCTGTCAGCACCAAAGGACAAGTGTTGGAATAGTAACATGGATCCCGTAATAGCAGGAGTGGTCCCTCCGGTGTCCTAAGTAATCAGGTGTGCTCAGATGCTGCGTGCTCCAGCCTACAGCAGAGCTCAGATTCTTGCTCATTTATAACAAATCTGTTAACTGTTCTGTCTACACATGTGTCTTTTAAAACAGGAACATTCATAGCTCACAATCATGGCTGGAACCTTGGCTGGAAAATGGCCCTAAACATCTTTGCACTGTGGACCTCTGATGGCCATAAATTTTTCACTTGAATCCTTGGAGTCTAGACAAGCATGCAGATTTGCTGCTTTTCTTATCAGTAACTGTCCATAACATCATTGAGTTTACAGAGTTATTTCATCATTTCAGTTAAGAAGGAGAACTTAGTGCTTCTAATTAGAAAAATGATGACATACAAGAAAATCGTTTCAAACCCATTATATTTCTAGTTGTAAACATTTTTTTGAAGTCAGAAAAACAACATGTTCTTTATGACTGCTGGTTTGAATCATGAGAATTTGGCCACATTTGAATGTCTCTTGCTCAGGATTGGAACTTCTTTTTCTCTTTCGTTTTAGGTAGCCGTACCCTGTTACATGTATTCCCTAAGTTGAGCCAGTTCGTATACCTGTGTCCCTGAGTCTCCTGTGTCCCTGTGGTTAAACCCCTGGGTGGAGAACCGCCAGTGCAGTGTGTAAAGGTGTCCTGCTTTCCTGTTCAAACACTGCTGTTGGTTTGTGCTGAACGCAATTTTCTGTTTTTAATTAACATCACTGCTTCAGTAGAGGGGCTGGAAGCCTGGGAGAGCCAGTCATATGTGAGTTCTCACGGTGAGCTTGGCGACTGGAAGGTGAGAGCATGTCAGGTCATTTAAAGTATGCATCTAGTAATGTCACCACTTCGTCATCTAGTTAGAGATGTGAGTTGTCGCGGGAGCTAAAGGAAACAGGTAACCTCTGGGGAAGGATGTCCGTTTGTTCTAGGCTTTTGTCACGTGTTTCTCATCCTTGCTGACTCATCTTTGATTTCAAGTGTAGAATTTCTGATGATCTCTATGATGTCATAAGCAAGATTCACATATTTTAAGATGGGGAATTACCTGACTTTACCAGGAGATAGGTTTCCTATCTTGGATAGGTTTCCAAGATCCAAGTTTAAAAAGTGTGCTTATTTATTGAAAATACCAGATGTAAAAATTGCCGTATTTCACCAAACATGTGTAGAACAGCGACCTTTTATATCTACATGCCTGTATAGCTACATAAACATAAATGTGGCTTTTTAAATTTCAACGTTAATTTAGTTCCATGTCCCTAGATGTCCCAGGAGACACACTTACGAAGGGTGACAAGAGGGCAGCACTGATGTGAGTTCGGTCAAGGGAGTGAGTGGCAGACGGAGACGTCGAGCTGCTTTATCGCTGGGTGGAGGGAGGGAGCTCGTGTCAGTGAGTTTATAGCCCGGTTCCCTCTCTGTCACACGGGTACCCCAGCTGCAGAATTATGAGAGCAGCTCGCCTGCCACCACAGGAAGCAGGTGGCGTCGGGCACGTGAGGTCCGTCTCTGTACCCCAGGCCCCCGCGCTGTCCTTCTCAGAGCAGACACTCGCTCTGAGGCACGTGGACACGGGTGATGGGTGGCCGCTCCAGGCGGGACGGGGACGGGGAACCGTGTGTCCCCTGCCTCCCCCTCGCCCGAAGAACCTGTGGTCTGGGTTCTGAGTCACTTCAGACCTGATTCCGACATCCTCAGAAACTCGCTAATTAGAATCTACCTGTATTTTTTGCAATGTACCAAGGCAGGTTCAAGAAATGCTTTTGGGGGAAAAGTGCATGCGAATTTCGTGGAAAAAAGTATTTGTGTTTCGACTGGCGTGTGCTTTTCCTTAGTATCAGCTGGTTACTGCATGTTGTCATTCAGATTGTACCTTTGGAGAGCTTTGGGCTTGTTTTCAGGGAACACTGGATGTCAGTTTCCCCCAGGCCACCGAGGTCCCCACTCATTCTGCGCTGAGCAGCGGAGGCTCGGCGCCCTGGACGCCCGCCCTCCGGCCTCCCCGCAGCCTCACCTCCTTCCTCTCTTGCGTTTCATCTTCAAGGCTGTTGCAAAAGTGTGGCGAATATTATGCTGTTGTGATTTCTCAATTGAAATTATTGGTGAGACAGTTTCTGTTTTCTAGAGGCTGTAGTTTTACATCCATAAATATTGTTAACTAGCTATCTTTTAATGAAGCAAGGAAGTAGGACTTTTAAAAAGTGAATGTGACTCTTAGCTTGCTTAGCGGACCACTCAGCAGGCCCTGTTGGAAACAGTTAGAAAAGGCCAGTTACGTGTGGGCGCCGAGCTGCCCTGCCGTGGAGCCCTGGCACCGGCGATGACCTTGTGAGAGTTTCCAGAGCGGCTGAGTCTCGGCGCTTTGCACTCAACACTGTCTGCAGGTTATTTACAGTCACACTTATTATTCTGAGTGACTAAATCTGACTCTAAACTGTTGACATTTGACAGCAATTCTAGTTTTGATAGGCACCAAAATTCATTTGAAATTTGGATGAATACCATTGTATTATGGCGCTGAATTGTACTATTATAAATACGATCATATAAATGGTAAGGTTCAGTATTGTAAATCTCATGGTGTTATTAGCATTCATACTGTTTTATTTCTTGTGCTGATTTTACTTGAAGGCTGACTCCCCTCCCCTTCCAGTGAGTGGTAATTGCATTTAAGCGTTGACTAAAAGAGAAGTAACTGTAATTATTTGTATTTTAATCGAAGTAGTTTGAATGACAAATCATTGTAAGAATCCAATTCCATTTCTAGAATGAATGTGAATGCTCTCAGCAGGTGTATATTTTATTGTCTGTTTTATGAATTCATATCAGTAAGAATATAACCACATGGATGCACCCAGATTCTACATTAGGACATTTTTGTTCATTGAGCTAGTGTTTAGGAGAATAATCTGTATTTATAAAGTGTGACATAACTGCCAATTATTCCTATCAGGAATTACAACACTTTCTATTGACAATAAATGTCACATTTGACAACGTTCGCACACATTTTGCATGACACGACTTTCAGAAACTAAGTGCGGTGGCCGTCGGGTCTTCTTTAAAGGGAGACCAGCTTCCCTTGCTAAGTCAGAATCCAAGAGGTGGCAGGGGAGCTGAACCCACCTCCCTGACTCTTTCCCTCCGAGTGTGTTGCCCTGGGAGCTGTCCCTTCGTGGTCCCTGCCCCCAGCTGACCATCTTCACCTCTGTCCCTGCAACACTTAGGCCACCGTGTCCCCAGACCTGCTGCCCCTCTGGCTTCACCTCCAAGGGGTTTGAGCTGCTGACGGCTCACCTGGCACGCCTCCCTCCCCGACCCTCTGCTTTTCCTCCTTCCGTCTCCGGCTCTTTGGGGACCTGGTCCTCTGCTCTGCCTTTCAGAGTGCGGTGTACAGACCTTCTGCTGTAGGTTCTTTTCTCGCTGTATGTTTCCAGGTGGCCTCACCTGCCTCTGGTTAACCCACTGATGCCCAACACGGTGCCTCGGTGAGCCCCGCTTGGCTGTCCAGTTAACACTTCCAAGATCCTCCGCCTAATCTGAATCCCGAAACCCCGCTCTCTCTCTGTGTTTATATGTCAGACAACGGCAGCACCACCCAGCCAGCTCATGTCTCTGTCTGATGTGCTCGTGCCCTTGAGGCCGCCTCAGGGCCTTTGCTCACGCTCTCGTCTCTCCCTGGACGTTGACCCCGTCCCTGGCCTCTGTCCCAGCCTCCATCAGCCCTGCTCATTCCCAGTCACAGCCGCGCCCCTTCTCTCTTGCTTTCAGAACCCACGTTTGTCTGGGTATCTGGTGCCCGTATGCTTTATGGGCCTCATCCCACCCTCAGGTGTAAATATGGACCAGTCTAAGTCAATGATTGCCTTTGGAAAGGGCATGATTGCAGCTTTGCCAGTGAGGCTGCTTGTGAGTGAGGGGGGAAGTTCCCCTTTCTTTCAGAAAGAGACGCAAGACTGGGTGAATAAATTACATGCCTGGTACGTAACAGCTGATACGCACTGTTGAATCATAAGTATTTATCTGAATTAATGGTATGTCATGCTGTAAGAGGGAGGAAGTTCTGTTTCTGGCTCTTGTACTGAGAATTTATATTTATGATTAGCTATTTTGTAAATTTATTTATTTATTTATTTATTTATTTTAGGCTGCATTGGGTCTTCGTTGCTGCGCGTGGGCTTCTCTTGCTGCAGAGCACAGATTCTAGGCGTGCGGGCTTCAGTAGTTGTGGCACGGGGGCTCAGTAGTTGTGGCTCGTGGGCACTAGAGCGCACGCTCAGTAGTTGTGGCGCACGGGCTTAGTTGCCCCGCGGCATGTGGCGTCTTCCTGGACCAGGGCTCGAACCCGTGTCCCCTGCATTGGCAGGTGGATTCTTAACCACTGTGCCATCAGGGAATCCCTGATTAGCTATTTCGGGTTTGAATAAAATTGTGCCTTTATATTTTTATAATTGCTGCATTTTGATATCAATTTTACAAATCAGCATAACTGTTAATGGTAAAATATACCGTATTCTCTTCTCATCTCTATCCTGCTGAATATTATCCTTAATGATTTCTCTTCAGATAATTATACTTTACCAAATGGCTCCGTTAGTTGACTCTTCACATTATAATTATCTTAAGTTTTTGTTACGTGCTGAGGAGCATGAAATTACTCCTCAACTGTAAACCTGGGGACATTCGGACCCCTTGAGGCGGCAGCAGTGCTTTGGGGAAGGTGTGTGGGCTCGACATAGGCAGTGCTAGTCCTGTCATCTTGGTGATAGATCCAGGCTGTCATGGCTTGTGTGACAAGGTAGACAAATAGCAGCTTCTGCATTTGTGGCATTAGAAACGCCAGAGGTTTCACTGCCTTCCTGCCGGGGAGGGCAGCCAGGAGAAGTGGCGCCAAGCTGGCCTTTTCCACAGCCGTGAGGGTTTTCCTGAAGGGGTCAGGACTTTATGAAGGTAAACTTAAATGTCATTTGGAAAAGTACTTTGTGGTTACAGATGTGTACGTACCTGCACCTGCGTGCACACCATTTATGCGTGTACATCACTAACAGAGCAAAGTCTGAGCACCTGTTAGGAGCTGTGCTGGGAGCTGAGAGGACAAAGCAGGACAGAAGGGGTCCAGACACAAGGTGCATGCCGGTGAGCACCCCCCAGCTCCCCCCACCCATGACCACTAGCGGAGGTAGATTCTGGAAGCGCAGGCTTTGGGGCGGGGCAGGGGGGCGTGAGTGGCGGGCGACAGGTGCTTCCTTCCTGCCCCGAGTGGTGACTGCTGCTTGTTGCTGGGGGTGCGGCTGTGGCTGTGTGCACAGGAAAAGAGTGACACACGGAAAACATGATCGCAGATGTTTATGGCTGTTATGAGGGAGAGAGACACGACCTTCCGAGAATACCGTATGTGTTAATCATAAGTGCTCAGCTTGGCGTCTCGGGAGGCTGCCTGGACCATCAGCTGCCCGGTTGTACCCTGGCTCTGTGACCCCAGAGTCTGGGGCCTGGATGCTCTCAGGTGACTCTGTGCGACGGTGAGCAGGTACCAACTTCTTTGTGTGACTCACCTGTAAGGTCGGGAGAAAAATAGGGAGGATACTCATATCTCTAGAATAATGACTATCATTTAATTCTTTTTTTTGAGGGGGATTAATAACAAAAGATCCAGGTGGGATAGAATTGATTACAAACAGGAGACAGTGTGTGCGTGCATGTGTGTGTGTATGTTATAGCACATTTGGAAAAATCATTTGCTCTTATTAGTTATCTATATTATACACATTAGTGTATATAAGTCATTCCCAATCTCCCAATTCATCCCAACACCACCACCACCCTGCCCCCGCTTTCCCTCCTTGGTGTCCGTATGTTTGTTCTCTATATTTGTGTCTCTATTTCTGCCTTGCAAACCGGTTCATCTGTACCATGTTTCTAGAGTCCACAAATATGCGTTAATATACAATATTTGTTTTCCTCTTTCTGACTTACTTCACTCAGTATGACAGTCTCTGGGTCCATCCACATCTCTACAAATAACTCAGTTTCGTTTCTTTTTATGGCTGAGTAATATTCCACTGCGTATATGTACCACATCTTCTGTATCCATTTGTCTGTCGATGGACACTTAGGTTGCTTCCATGACCTGGCTGTTATAAATAGTGCTGCAATGAACATTGGCGTGCATGTGTCTTTTTGAATTATGGTTTTCTCTGGGTATATGCCCAGTAGTGGGATTGCTGGGTCATATGGTAATTCTATTTTTAGTTTTTTAAGGAAACTCCATACTGTTCTCCATAGTGGCTGTATCAATTTACATTCCCACCAACACTGCAAGAGGGTTCCCTTTTCTCCACACCCTCTCCAACATTTACTGTTTGTAGATTTTTTGATGATGGTCATTCTGAACAGTGTGAGGTGATACCTCATTGTAGTTTTGATTTGCATTTCTTTAATAATTAATGATGTTGAGCAGCTTTTCATGTGCCTCTTGGCCATCTGTATGTGTTCTTTGGAGAGATGTCTATTTAGGTCTTCTGCCCATTTTTTGATTGGGTTTTTTTTTTTTTTTAATATTGAGCTGCATTAGCTGTTTATATATTTTAGAGATTAATCCTTTGTCCATTGATTCATTTGCAAATATTTTCTCCCATTCTGAGAGTTGTCTTTTCATCTTGTATATAGTTTCCTTTGCTGTGCAAAAGCTTTTAAGTTTCATTAGGTCCCATTTGTTTATTTTTGTTTCTATTTCATTTCTCTAGGAGGTGGGTCAAAAAAGATCTTGCTGTGATTTATGTCAAAGAGTGTTCTTCCTATGTTTTCCTCTAAGAGTTTTATAGTGTCTGGTCTTACTTTTAGGTCTTTAATCCATTTGGAGTTTATTTTTGTGTATGGTGCTAGGGAGTGTTCTAATTTCATTCTTTTACATGTAGCTGTCCAGTTTTTCCAGCACCACTTATTGAAGAGACTGTCTTTTCTCCATTGTATATCCTTGCCTCCTTTGTCATAGATTAGTTGACCATAGGTGTGTGGGTTTACCTCTGGGCTTTCTATCCTGTTCCACTGATCTATATTTCTTTTTTGGGCCAGTACCATATTGTGTTGATTACTGTAGCTTTGTAGTATAGTCTGAAGTCAGGGAGTCTGATTCCTCCAGCTCCGTTTTTTTCCCTCAAGATTGCTTTGGCTATCCGGGGTCTTTTGTGTCTCCATACACATTTTAAGATTTTTTGTTGTAGTTCTGTAAAAAATGCCATTGGTAATTTGATAGGGATTGCATTGAATCTGCAGATTGCTTTGGGTAGTATAGTCATTTTCACAATATTGATTCTTCCAATCCAAGAACATGGTATATCTCTCCATCTGTTTGTGTCATCCTTGATTTCTTTCATCAGTGTCTTAAAGTTTTCTGAGTAGAGGTCTTTTATCTCCTTAGGTAGGTTTATTCTTAGGTATTTTATTCTTTTTGTTGCAATGGTGAATGGGATCATTTCCTTAATTTATCTTTCTGATCTTTCATTGTTACTGCATAGGAATGCAAGAGATTTCTGTGCATTAATTTTGTATCCTGCAACTTTACCAAATTCATTGATTAGCTCTAGTAGTTTTCTGGTGGCATCTTTAGGATTCTCTATGTATAGTATCATGTTATCTGCAAACAGTGACAGTTTTACTTCTTCTTTTCAGTTTCTATTCCTTTTATTTCTTTTTCTTCTTCCAAAGAAGAAGCACTACCTGACAGCACTATTTACATAGTTTTTTGCAAAACTATGTTGAATAGGAGTGGCAAGAGTGGACATCCTTGTCTTGTTCCTGATCTTAGAGGAAATGGTTTCAGTTTTTCACCACTGAGAATGATGTTTGCTGTGGGTTTGTCGTGTATGGCCTTTATTATGTTGAGGTAGGTTCCCTCTATGCCCACTTTCTGGAGGATTTTTATCATAAATGGGTTTTGAATTCTGTCAAAAGCTTTTTCTGCATCTATTGAGACGATCATATGGTTTTTATTCTCCAATTTGTTAGTATGGTTTATCACACTGAATAATATGCATATATTGAAGAATTCTTGCATTCCTGGGATAAATCCCACTTTATCATGGTGTATGATCCTTTTAATGTGTTGTTGGATTCTGTTTGCTAGTATTTTGTTGAGGATTTTTGCATCTATATTCATCAGTGATATTGGTCTGTAATTTTCTTTTTTTGTAGTATCTTTGTCTGGTTTTGGTATCAGGGTGATGGTGGTCTCATGGAATGAGTTTGGGAGTGTTCCTTCCTCTGCAATTTTTTGGAAGAGTTTGAGAAGGATGGGTGTTAGCTGGTCTCTAAATGTTTGATAGAATTCACCTGTGAAGACATCTGGTCCTGGACTTTTGTTTTTAATCACAGTTTCAGTTTCATTACTTGTGATTGGTCTGTTCATATTTTCTATTTCTTCCTGGTTCAGTCTTGGAAAGTTACACCTTTCTAAGAATTTGTCCATTTCTTCCAGGTTGTCCAGTTTACTGGCATAGAGTTGCTTGTAGTAGTCTCTTATGATCCTTTGTATTTCTGCAGTGTCTGTTGTAACTTCTCCTTTTTTATTTCTAATTCAATTAATTTGAGTTCTCTCCGTCTTTTTCTTGGTGAGTCTGGCTAAAGGTTTATCAATTTTGTTTATCTTCTCAAAGAACCAGCTTTTAGTTTCACTGATATTTGCTCTTGTTTTGTTTCTATTTCATTTATTTCTGCTCTGATCTTTATGTTTTCTTTCCTCCTACTAACTTTGGGTTTTGTTT
Source organism: Balaenoptera physalus (assembly GCF_965194825.1). NCBI lineage: Eukaryota > Metazoa > Chordata > Mammalia > Artiodactyla > Balaenopteridae > Balaenoptera > Balaenoptera physalus. The sequence goes on along the minus strand of NC_138885.1, from coordinate 109,851,425 downwards.
GTTCTTCTTTCTCTAGTTCCTTTAGGTGTAAGGTTAGATTGTTTATTTGAGATTTTTCTTGTTTCTTGAGGTAGGATTGCATTACTATAAACTTCCCTCTTAGAACTGCTTTTGCTGCATCCCATAGGTTTTGGATCATCATGTTTTCATTGTCATTTGTCTCTAGGTATTTTTTGATTTCCTCTTTGATTTCTTCAGTGATCTCTTGGTTATTTAGTAATGTACTGTTTAGCCTCCATGTGATTGTGTTTTTTATGTTTTTTTCCTGTAATTGATTTCTAATCTCCTAATGTTGTGTTTGGAAAAGCCACTTGATATGATTTCAGTTTTCTTAAATTTACCAAGGCTAGATTTGTGACCCAAGATATGATCTATCCTGGAGAATGTTCCATGTGCACTTGAGAAGAAAGTGTAATCTGCTCTTTTCAGATGAAATATCCTATAAATATCAATTAAATATATCTGGTCTCTTGTGTCATTTAAAGCTTGTGTTTCCTTATTAATTTTCTGGCTGGATGATCTGTCCATTGGTGTAATTGAGGTGTTAAAGTCCCCCACTCTTATTGTGTTACTGTCGATTTCCTCTTTTATAGCTGTTAGCATTTACCTTATGTATTGAGGTGCTCCTATGTTGCGTGCATATATATTTATAATTGTTATATCCTCTTCTTGGATTGATCCCTTGATCATTATGTAGTGTCCTTCTTTGTCTCTTGTAACATTCTTTATTTTAAAGTCTATTTTATGTGATATGAGTATTGCTACTCCAGCTTTCTTTTGATTTCCATTTTCATGGAATATCTTTTTCCATCCCCTCACTTTCAGTCTGTATGTGTCCCTAGGTCTGAAGTGGGTCTCTTGTAGACAGCATATACGTGGGTCTTGTTTTTGTATCCATTTAGCGAGACTGTGTCTTTTGGTTGGAGCATTTAATCCGTTCACATTTAAGGTAGTTTTCGATATGTTTGTTCCTATTACCATTTTCTTAATTGTTTGGGGTTTGTTTTTGTAGGTCCTTTTCTTCTCTTGTGTTTCCCACTTAACGAAGTTCCTTTAGCATTTGTTGCAGAGCTGGTTTGGTGGTGCTGAATTCTCTTAGCTTTTGCTTGTCTGTAAAGCTTTTGCTTTCTTCATCAAATCTGAATGAGGTCCTTGCTAGGTAGAGTAATCTTAGTTACAAGTTCTTCTCCTTCATCACTTTAAATATATCGTCCCACTCCTTCTGGCTTGTAGAGTTTCTGCTGAGAAATCAGCTGTTAACCTTATGGGAGTTCCCTTGTATGTTATTTGTCGTTTGTCCCTTGTTGCTTTTAATAATTTTTCTTTGTCTTTAATTTTTGTCAGTTTGATTACTATGTGTCTTGGCGTGTTTCTCCTTGGGTTTATCCTGCCTGAGACTCTCTGTGCTTCCTGGACTTGGGTGGCTGTTTCCTTTCCCATGTTAGGGAAATTTTTGACTATAATCTCTTCCAATATTTTCTCGGGTCCTTTCTCTCTCTCTTCTCCTTCTGGGACCCCTATAATGTGAATGTTGTTGCGTTTCATGTTGTCCCAGAGGTCTCTTAGGCTGTCTTCATTTCTTTTCATTCTTTTTTCTTTAGTCTGTTCCACAGCAGTGAATTCCACCATTCTGTCTTCCAGGTCACTTATCCGTTCTTCTGCCTCAGTTATTCTGCTATTGATTCCTTCTAGTGTAGTTTTCATTTCAGTTATTGTATTGGTCATCTCTGTTTGTTTGTTCTTTAATTCTTCTAGGTCTTTGTGAATCATTTCTTGCATCTTCTCAATCTTTGCCTCCATTCTTATTCCGAGGTCCTGGATCATCTTCACTATCATTATTCTGAATTCTTTCTCTGGAAGGTTGCCTATCTCCATTTCATTTAGTTGTTTTTCTGGGGTTTTTTCTTGTTCCTTCATCTGGTACCTAGCCCTCTGCCTTTTCATCTTGTCTATCTTTCTCTAACTGTGTTTCTTGGTCCACAGGCTGCAGGATTGTAGTTTTTCTTGCTTCTGCTGTCTGCCCTCTGGTGGTTGAGGCTATCTAAGAGGCTTGATGGGAGGCTCTGGTGGTGGGTAGAGCTCTCATTTACCAGTTTTATTTTACATAGGATGCCTCATTTACTAAAACCATAGATTCCAAGTTGCTCCATGAAAAATGTGATATTCTTAGCCGTCAACATTAGGGAATTTCCCCAATCACATTTTTAAATTGATTTAATGTGTTATTTTTTTTTTTTTTTAATGAAACAAATAACTTTTATTCCACATTGCTCTTTAGAGAAAAACAATACTAATTCCACAATATATATCACTAATATAATAGATCATTTTAACTATTGAATACACTCATTCATAGTCACATTTATATCATTTCCTTTTTTTTTTTTTCACACACACACACACACACACTGTATTTTATTTTTACAAGAGATAAATAGACTGACACCAAGCATTGTACATGGATGACCACAACAAAAGCAACAATGATTGCCATTACCAAACATGAAACACACTCATACTATGTCATAATATTGACATTCAGTCCAGTAATCCTCCACTGTAACAGCTCCTTTACTTTGCAGTGAAAATTGATTTGTATATTCTTTGCCTCTGAGTCCTTGTGGGATTTTTTTTTTTTTTTTAATTCAGACAGAAAGTCACAAAAATTATACTCATCCTCATCAGTTCACTCAGTCCCATGTAATTAATTGTTTTTTTTCATCTTGATCTTTTGTTAGCACTTTTATGAGTTCATAAGTTTTTCATCAGAGTTCTGAAAATGCTTATTCATTCAGTTCAGCAGTACAGTCAGTTACCAGAAACCTGTACATGTCAGAGTCTTTTCCATGAATTTCTTGAAGATGAAACCCTTTTATAGGAACATATTTGCAAAATCATCAGAGTACACCCAGAACTGTCTGTAAATGACAAAAGCCTTAAAAATGACCACGGTAAAAGATTTGATGAAAGTTCATAATAATGCAGTTGACAAGAAAATTAGTTATTTCTGAGATATACATTTTAAAGTAATAACTAGGATTATTACATATAACATTATACCAGAACATATAAGATTTTTAGAAATTTCATGTAATGTCTGAAACATTTATATTAACATATTTCCATACATATTTCCATACAAATATAAGATTTTTAGAAATTTCATGTAATGTCTGAAACATTTATATTAACATATTTCCATACATATTTCCATACAAATACAAATATAAGATTTTTAGAAATTTCATGTAATGTCTGAAACATTTATATTAACATATTTCCATACAAATAACCCAATGAAAGTTTAGTATTAGTTGTTTTGTTTGCTTTTTTATACTGCAGGTTCTTATTAGGCATCAATTTTATACACATCAGTGTATACATGTCAATCCCAATCGCCCAATTCAGCACACCACCATCCCCACCTCACCACAGTTTTCCCCCCTTGGTGTCCATATGTCCATTCTCTACATCTGTGTCTCAACTTCTGCCCTGCAAACTGGCTCATCTGTACCATTTTTCTAGGTTCCACATACATGCATTAATATATGATATTTGTTTTTCTCTTTCTGACTTACTTCACTCTGTATGACAGTCTCTAGCTCCATCCACGTCTCAACAAATGACTCAATTTCGTTCCTTTTTATGGCTGAGTAATATTCCATTGTATATATGTACCACAACTTTATCCATTCGTCTGTTGATGGGCATTTAGGTTGCTTCCATGACCTGGCTATTGTAAATAGTGCTGCAATGAACATTCGGGTGCATGTGTCTTTTTGAATTATGGTTTTCTCTGGGTATATGCCCAGTAGTGGGATTGCTGGGTCATATGGTAATTCTATTTTTAGTTCTTTAAGGAACCTCCATATTGTTCTCCATAGTGGCTGTATCAATTTACATTCCCACCAACAGTGCAAGAGGGTTCCCTTTTCTCCACACCCTCTCCAGCATTTGTTGTTTGTAGATTTTCTGATGATGCCCATTCTAACAGGAGTGAGGTGATACCTCATTGTAGTTTTGATTTGCATTTCTCTAATAATTAGTGATGTTGAGCATCTTTTCATGTGCTTCGTGGCCGTCTGTATGTCTTCTTTGGAGAAATGTCTATTTAGGTCTTCTGCCCATTTTTGGATTGGGGTGATTGTTTCTTTGATATTGAGCTGAATGAGCTGTTTATATATTTTGGAGATTAATCCTTTGTCCGTTGATTCATTTGCAAATATTTTCTCCCATTCTGAGGGTTGTCTTTTCGTCTTGTTTATGGTTTCCTTTGCTGTGCAAAAGCTTTGAAGTTTCATTAGGTCCCACTTGTTTATTTTTGTTTTTAATTCCATTACTCTAGGAGGTGGATCAAAAAAGATCTTGCTGTGATTTATGTCAAAGAGTGTTCTTCCTATGTTTTCCTCTAAGAGTTTTATAGTGTCCAGTCTTATATTTAGGTCTCTAATCCATTTTGAGTTTATTTTTGTGTATGGTGTTAGGGAGTATTCTAATTTCATTCTTTTACATGTAGCTGTCCAGTTTTCCCAACACCACTTATTGAAGAGACTGTCTTTTCTCCATTGTATATCTTTGCCTCCTTTGTCATAGATTAGTTGACCATAGGTGCGTGGGTTAATCTCTGGGCTTTCTATCTTGTTCCATTGATCTATGTTTCTGTTTTTGTGCCAGTACCATATTGTCTTGATTACTGTAGCTTTGTAGTATAGTCTGAAGTCAGGGAGTCTGATTCCTCCAGCTCCATTTTTTTCCCCTCAAGACTGCTTTGGCTATTCGGGGTCTTTTGTGTCTCCATACAAATTTTAAGATGATTTGTTCTAGCTCCGTAAAAAAGGCCATTGGTAATTTGATAGGGATTGCATTGAATCTGTAGATTGCTTTGGGTAGTATACTCATTTTCACAATGTTGATTCTTCCAATCCAAGAACATGGTATATCTCTCCATCTGTTGGTATCATCTTTAATTTCTTTCATCAGTGTCTTATAGTTTTCTGCATACATGTCTTTTGTCTCCCTAGGTAGGTTTATTCCTAGGTATTTTATTCTTTTTGTTGCAATGGTAAATGGGAGTGCTTCCATAATTTCTCTTTCAGATTTTTCATCATTAGTGTATAGGAATGCAAGAGATTTCTGTGCATTAATTTTGTATCCTGCAACTTTACCATATTCATTAATTAGTTCTAGCAGTTTTCTGGTGGCAGTTTTAGGATTCTCTATGTATAGTATCATGTCATCCGCAAACAGTGACAGTTTTACTTCCTCTTTTCCAATTTGTATTCCTTTTATTTCTTTTTCTTCTCTGATTGCCGTGGCTAGGACTTCCAGAACTATGTTGAATAATAGTGGTGAGAGTGGACATCCTTGTCTCGTTCCTGATCTTAGAGGAAATGCTTTCAGTTTTTCACCATTGAGAATGATGTTTGCTGTGGGTTTGTCATATATGGCCTTTATTATGTTGAGGTAGGTTCCCTCTATGCCCACTTTCTGGAGAGTTTTTATCAGAAATGGGTGTTGAATTTTGTCAAAAGCTTTTTCTGCATCTATTGAGATGATCATATGGTTTTTATTCTTCAATTTGTTAATATGGTGTATCACATTGATTGATTTGCGTATATTGAAGAATCCTTGCATCCCCGGGATAAATCCCACTTGATCGTGGTGTATGATCCTTTTAATGTGTTGTTGGATTCTGTTTGCTAGTATTTTGTTGAGGATTTTTGCATCTATATTCATCAGTGATATTGGTCTGTAATTTTCTTTTTTTGTAGTGTCTTTGTCTGGTTTTGGTATCAGGGTGATGGTGGCCTCATAGAATGAGTTTGGGAGTGTTCCTTCCTCTGCAATTTTTTGGAAGAGTTTGAGAAGGATGGGTGTTAGCTCTTCTCTAAATGTTTGATAGAATTCACCTGTGAAGCCATCTGGTCCTGGACTTTTGTTTGTTGGAAGATTTTTAATCACAGTTTCAATTTCATTACTTGTGATTGGTCTGTTCATATTTTCTGTTTCTTCCTGATTCAGTCTTGGAAGGTTATACCTTTCTAAGAATTTGTCCATTTCCTCCAGGTTGTCCATTTTATTGGCATAAAGTTGCTTATAGTAGTCTCTTAGGATGTTTTGTATTTCTGCGGTGTCTGTTGTAACTTCTCCTTTTTCATTTCTGATTTTATTGATTTGAGTCCTCTCCCTCTTTTTCTTGATGAGTCTGGCTAATGGCTTATCAATTTTGTTTATCTTCTCAAAGAACCAGCTTTTAGTTTTATTGATCTTTGCTATTGTTTTCTTTGTTTCTATTTCATTTATTTCTGCTCTGATCTTTATGATTTCTTTCCTTCTGCTAACTTTGGGTTTTGTTTGTTCTTCTTTCTCTAGTTTCTTTAGGTGTAAGGTTAGATTGTTTACTTGAGATTTTTCTTGTTTCTTTAGGTAGGCTTGTATAGCTATAAACTTCCCTCTTAGAACCGCTTTTGCTGCATCCCATAGGTTTTGGGTCGTCGTGTTTTCATTGTCATTTGTCTCTAGGTATTTTTTTATTTCCTCTTTGATTTCTTCAGTGATCTCTTGGTTATTTAGTAACGTATTGTTTAGCCTCCATGTGTTTGTCTTTTTTACGTTTTTTTCCCTGTAATTCATTTCTAATCTCATAGCGTTGTGGTCAGAAAAGATGCTTGGTATGATTTCAATTTTCTTAAATTTACTGAGGCTTGATTTGTGACCCAAGATGTGATCTATCCTGGAGAATGTTCCGTGCGCACTTGAGAAGAACGTGTAATCTGCTGTTTTTGGATGGAATGTCCTATATATATCAATTAAATCTATCTGGTCTATTGTGTCATTTAAAGCTTCTGTTTCCTTATTTATTTTCATTTTGGATGATCTGTCCATTGGTGTAAGTGAAGTGTTAAAGTCCCCCACTATTATTGTGTTACTGTCGATTTCCTCTTTTAGAGCTGTTAGTAGTTGCCTTATGTATTGAGGTGCTCCTATGTTGGGTGCATATATATTTATAATTGTTATATCTTCTTCTTGGATTGATCCCTGGATCATTATGTAGTGTCCTTCCTTGTCTCTTGTAACATTCTTTATTTTAAAGTCTATTTTATCTGATATGAGTATAGCTACTCCAGCTTTCTTTTGATTTCCATTTGCATGGAATATCTTTTTCCATCCCCTCACTTTCAGTCTGTATGTGTCCCTAGGTCTAAAGTGGGTCTCTTGTAGACAGCATATATATGGGTCTTGTTTTTGTATCCATTCAGCCAGTCTATGTCTTTTGGTTGGGGCGTTTAATCCATTCACGTTTAAGGTAATTATCGATATGTATGTTCCTATGACCATTTTCTTAATTGTTTTGGGTTTGTTTTTGTAGGTCCTTTTCTTCTCTTGTGTTTCCCACTTAGAGAAGTTCCTTTAGCATTTGTTGTAGAGCTGGTTTGGTGGTGCTGAATTCTCTTAGCTTTTGCTTGTCTGTAAAGCTTTTGATTTCTCCATCAAATCTAAATGTGATCCTTGCCGGGTAGAGTAATCTTGGTTGTAGGTTCTTCCCTTTCATCACATTAAGTATATCATGCCACTCCCTTCTGGCTTGCAGAGTTTCTGCTGAGAAATCAGCTGTTAACCTTATGGGAGTTCCCTTGTATGTTATTTGTCGTTTTTCCCTTGCTGCTTTCAATAATTTTTCTTTGTCTTTAATTTTTGCCACTTTGATTACTATGTGTCTCGGCGTGTTTCTCCTTGGGTTTATTCTGTATGGGACTCTCTGCGCTTCCTGGACTTGGGTGGCTATTTCCTTTCTCATGTTAGGGAAGTTTTCGACTATAATCTCTTCAAATATTTTCTCTGGTCCTTTCTCTCTCTCTTCTCCTTCTGGGACCCTTATAATGCGAATGTTGTTGCGTTTAATGTTGTCCCAGAGGTCTCTTAGGCTGTCTTCATTTCTTTTCATTCTTTTTTCTTTAGTCTGTTCCGCAGCAGTGAATTCCACCATTCTGTCTTCCAGGTCACTTATCCTTTTTTCTGCCTCAGTTATTCTGCTATTGATTCCTTCTAGTGTAGTTTTCATTTCAGTTATTGTATTGGTCATCTCTGTTTGTTTGTTCTTTAATTCTTCTAGGTCTTTGTTAATCATTTCTTGCATCTTCTCAATCTTTGCCTCCATTCTTATTCCGAGGTCCTGGATCATCTTCACTATCATTATTCTGAATTCTTTTTCTGGAAGGTTGCCTATCTCCACTTCATTTAGTTGTTTTTCTGGGTTTTTTTCTTGTTCCTTCATCTGGTACATAGCCCTCTGCCTTTTCATCTTCTCTATCTTTCTGTAACTGTGGTTTTTGGTCCACAGGCTACAGGATTGTAGTTTTTCTTGCTTCTGTTGTCTGCCCTCTGGTGGTTGAGGCTATCTAAGAGGCTTGATGGGAGGCTCTGGTGGTGGGTAGAGCTGACTGTTGCTGTGGCGGTCAGAGCTCAGTAAAACCTTAATCCACTTGACTGTTGATGGGTGGGGCTGGGTTCCCTCCCTGTTGGTTGTTTTGCCTGAGGCAACCCAACACTGGAGCCTACCCGTGCTGTTTGGTGGGGTTAATGGCAGACTCTGGGAGGGCTCACACCAAGGAGAACTTCCCAGAACCTCGGCTGCCAGTGTCCTTATCCCCACGGTGAAACAGAGCCACCACTCGCCTCTGCAGGAGACCCCCCAACACCAGCAGGTAGGTCTGGTTCAGTCTCCCCCAGGGTCACTGCTCCTTCCCCTGGGTCCCGATGCACACATTACTTTGTATGTGCCCTCCAAGAGTGGGGTCTCTGTTTCCCCCAGTCCTGTCAAAGTCCTGCAATCAATTCCCACTAGGCTTCAAAGTCTGATTCTCTAGGAATTCCTCCTCCCGTAGCCGGACCCCCAGGTTGGGAAGCCTGACGTGGGGCTCAGAACCTTCACTCCAGTGGGTGGACTTCTGTGGTATAAGTGTTCACCAGCCTGTGAGTCACCCATCCAGCAGTTATGGGATTTGATTTTACTCTGATTGCACCCCTCCTACCGTCTCACTGTGGCTTCTCCTCTGTCCTTGGACGTGGGGTATCCTCCTTGGTGAAGTCCAGGGTCTTCCTGTCAATGATTGTCCAGCAGCAAGTTGTGATTCTGGTGCTCTCGCAAGAGGGAGTGAGAGCACGTCCTTCTACTCCGCCATCTTGGTTAATCTAATGTGTTATTTTTGAAAACATAAGTTGGGATATCACAAAATGGACTTAGCCTGCAGAGGCTTACTTTCAACCAGAGAGCTCCATTTCCATGTTCCGCTTAACAGAACCCAAAATGATCTTCCTTCCCAAACCTCTTCCTTTTCCTGCACTATCTAAGAAAAAGTAACCACACTCTACATAGTTCCCTAAGCCAGAACCCTAGCAGCCATTTTTGCTTCTCTTTTCCCCTTCCCGCTCCATATCTAGTCACTGAGCACTTCTATTCTACCTCCCAGATGACCTCAGATCCTTTCCCTCCACTCCAATCTCTGCCACTGCCTTTAGTTTGAGCCCTCACTCCTCTCTTAGATGAATATAAAGTCTCTTAATGGGTTTTGTTGCTTCCATCAGTCCTACTTATTCTCAAGCGTGACCTCACTACAAACCACCTGATAGTGACTCCTTAACTTCACAACATTCAATGGCTCTCATGTTTCTGGGAAGAAAACCAAGCTCTTTACCCCAGCATCTACTTGGGGTTAATAGATCTAGGTTTGAATTTCAGGTTTAAGTACTTTGCAGCAGTGTGACCTCAGACTGTTGGGCTTTCTAAGCCTTTGTTTTCTCACCGTGCCTGAGGTCACTGAGGGCAGGACTATTTTTCACACACGGGTGCCTGGCATGTAGGAGGGACTAATCAATGTTGAATGAAGGGAAAGTATTTTAAAATCCACATCAAAAAATTGTTCCTCCTTAAAAAAAGAAAATCCTGATACACTATGCCACTTCCAACCAAATTTGACTTCGACCTTTATTTTCTGATGATCACAATAAGGTGCCTTTGGGGATCCACACAATCAGGGATCAAATCCTGGCCACACCCCTGAGCAATCATGTGACCTTGGGAACGTGACTTAGCGTCTGTAAAATCTGTAAAATGAAGGTTTCTGAGGATTTTGTTCCCGAGGGTTAAATGAGTACCTCACTTGGAACGGGGGCGGGCGCATAGTGTTTGCCAAATGTTAACTATCGTTATCATCTTCATCAAATCAAGACCGTGGTACTTCACTTTGTGACTCTCAAGTTTGTATGAGAAAATCGTGCTTTATGCGTTGTTGTTGGCTAAAGTAGGGAAACCTGGAAACTCCTGCCGTGGAAGAGAGCAACAGGCGAGAAAAGCGAGTTGCTGAATCCCAGCGCCTCAGAGGTGGGAGGGGGGAGTTTGGTCCCTAATTTGCTGATGAGGAAGTGGAGGGGTGACGTGTCCTCGAGTCTCATTCAAGACACAGCCACAGCTCTTTATTGGGAGTAGGACCAGGGCCCCGGGGGTTGCTATGGTTAAACTGTAGGCGGAAACTAACACTCTTTGGAAGGCAAGACAGGAGGAGCATTCAGTTATAAAAAACGGTCAAAAATTGGGGTGAAACTAAGTTCGTTGAGCAATACATCAAATGAGTCAACTGTGGACCCAGTGAAAGCGAGTTGCTAACTGAACTGGCATTTTACGAACAGGGGCTTTCTACAGAGCCCACTGACTCAGGACGGCTTCGATTAACAAACTCCCGCGGCGCTTCCCGCAGGACCGGAAAGCTCGGAGCGCGAGAGATGAATGGAAACCAGAGTCTGGGGCGCGCCGCTCGGGGGGCGGGGCAGCCGCGGGCGGGGGCGGGGCATTGTGAGTCACATGCCTGCGCTCTGAGGAGGGCGCGTGGAGGGAACTCTGGTCGTGATTGGTCCGTCGTAACCAGGTAACCGAAGGACACATTCCGGTAGGCAAGGGCCGGCCGGGCTAGCTACTTTCAGTCGGGAGGTGGCAGCGGAAGGAGGAGGAGCTCCGGCTGCGCTCTCTCCCTCAGTGGCTGCGCGTCTCAGCGCTTGTCTGGTTCCCAGCCCTTTTAAATAAGCGGGTCTGGTCACCGCCCTCACAGACTAGTTGGTTCCGGGGAGGCAGCGGCGGGGGTGCGGCCGGGGCCGGACCCCTGCCCGGGGCCCAGCGGCTGGGCAGGGGTGCGGCCGGGGCCGTACCCCTGCCCGGGGCCCCGGCGGCTGGGCGGACAGGAGAGCGGCGGGCGAAGTCGCGTCTGCATGTGCGGCACAGCCCCGGCATAGCCCGGGGCTGCCAGTGCCCGCCGCGCCATTGTTGGGGGAGGGGGCGGCTTCTGTGCTCGGCAGAGTCGGGGGACGAGTGGAGGCGGCGGCGGCGAGGAGTGAAGGCGCCCCATGGGGAACTCGCTGTGTTGTTGCCTGTCCCCCAATGCCAGCCCCAAGTCGGGCCGGCGCAGGGGGTCAGCGGAGCCGGACTGCGAGTCTGAGGTCTACAAGGCGGCGGCCGGGAACGCGGTGGCAGTAGCTCCGGCGGCGGCTACCGTGGAACCCGCCGAGTTGGATTTCGCAGGTGGCGAAGGCCACCACCTGCAGCACATCAGCGACCGGGAGATGCCCGAAGGTAAGAAGCGGCGGGCGCGCCTCGCCCCTCGCGGGGTCGGCGCCGTCTGCTCTCGGGCTTACCTCTGGCCTCCGCCGCCCCCAGGGTCCCCCGGGAGGGAGACGCCGCCTAGGGCTCCTTCTTGCCCGGAGTTGGCTCTCCCAGGGCTGGGCACCGGGGACGAAGGCTGGCTCTGCTTGGCGTCCCCACCCCTTATTCTTTACCAGTCGCGTCCGGCCAGTCTCCTTCCCTCTTCCCTACCCGAATGCCCAATTCTTTCCCCCGTTCCCATTTCCCAGCCCGGCCTGAGACCCTCCAATCCGCGGCCCTTCCTGTTCGTGGTTCTATTTAACATCTCGTGGGACTTAGCAGAGACTTTCTGGTGTAGTCTCTCTTTTCTTAATGCAAACTTAAATACTCTAACTTCGGCGTATCCATCCCGTCTCCCTATCCAGATGGTACCTAAGCGAAGGAACTAGGTAAGGGCCTGATGACAGATTTCTATTCCTTAAGGTAGTTGATACTCGAGACAATTAAGACAAACATTAGAGGATTTGTCATTTAAATTCAAAATAGAGATGGACAGAGTCAGTGTGGTGTTCTTAACTAAAATTCTTTGGATTTTAATGTTTTCAGTCGCCCTGATAGAAGCTACTTTATCCCTTCTAACTATAATTTGAACACGATAGGAAAGAAAATGGTGGGAGAGGGGCTTAAAATAACTGTGAACGGTGTGAAACGTTACTGCCACGGCTGCAGAGAATAGTTGTTGGGTTTTTTTTCTTTACCAAAGGAGACCCCATGGAGTTCTGATTACTTTTAAATTCCCACTTTGACACAAGTATGTCTTCAGTTGCACAGCCTTAACCGACTTCTTTTGCACGTTGCCTGTTCTAAGGGAGGGGTGAGGTGGTTCCTGAGACTGCTGGACAGAAGTTTCAAAGGAGAAAAAACAAATTCAGATTGTAATTTGTAATATAAAGGTTTGGGAGTTAACATACCACATCCATCCTGCAGAAAAATGTCTCCATGGCTCCCTCCTCCTCCGCCCCCCCCCCCCAGTAGAATACTATTTAACTTTAGGAATGTTCAGGTAAAAGTTCTGTAGACTAAGTGGCTGGGGGTGGGTGTTGTCGGGGAGGAGAGGAGAGAGAGAAGAGAGGAAATGTTTGATTTTTGCCTCTAGAATTTTGGAAAGGGATGGCTCTAGGTTAAAAAAAAAAAAAATTCTGGGTAGCATAGTGGCACTTTAATAAAGACTGTTCTTTGAAGTATAAAACATTGTATCATAAAGATGTTAAAGCCCCACTGGCCCATTTGTTTCATTTAAATGCCAGAGATTATTTCATTATTTCATAGACGAAATGTCTTACAGCTCTTCTATTTAAATTTTAGTTGGGTTTATTTAATTTCTTTAAAAGTTAGAATAATGAAGCCTGTGGATTCACCCTTATGATGGACGTGGCTTTGTAAGTGGAAAGTACTCCCTTTTCAGAATCGTTAGATATTGTGAAAGAATGAACAAATTATGTGAATTAATTGTAGCTTTAAACACAAAGCATGTAAGTACTTGTGAAAACTGCTCTGCTTGTTGCTATAAGGTAAGCCTCTAAATGATTTTTAAAAACAGTTAGTAGTTGGCTAGTGTAGGATGAGAGACGAAAATTGGACCTTTATAGAATTCTTTTAAGATTTACAATGCATTTTCTTGTGTATTTCACTCGGCCCTTCCATCTACAAATAAGGCCCGTATATATTCTCCCTCTGTTGCCGATGAAGAAGCCAAGACTTAGAGATCTGAAATGACTGTGTAACACAGCTACTGAACAAAAGAGACAGACTTGGGAGGTGGTAGATATGCCAAATTCAGTTCTTGGGATGCTTAAGAAACTGTTTAGAGTGCACCTTATATTTTATTATAATTTATCCATAAGTTAGGCCTATCTCAGCATACTCCAGTTTTGATTATTGCCATTCCAGTTTATTGTACACAACTCAGAAGCAACATTTACCTCTCCATTCTCTGTCTGTACATACATTGCAATGGATATGAATAAAAGTAGAAGTCATGAAATAGCCTAAATTTATCAGTCAGGTAAACACGTTGATATAATTTAAAGAGTTTGTTCTGGTGAAATCCAATTGAAGCCGAGAATGCCCTGGACAGAGGGACATTAGGGGAAGCTGGTAAGCGGGCAGGTAAGGTACTAAGCATTTAGCATACGACTATGTATGATAAGGAAGGAGTGCTAAATCAGGAACTGGAAAAATAGAGTTCATGAGTACAGAATTTACCTTTTTATGTTTAACATGATTGTTAAAATTTCATTTCAATTTTTCTTTTTTGGGGGGGCATTCGATAAAGTGATAAGAGAAACCTCAATTTCAGCATTTGCCTATTAATTAAGTTTCCATAGAAACAAGGTCAGAACACCAAATATAAAGTACAGGCACATTGGAAGTTTGCTCTTCATGTCTTTATTTCAGACAATTTTGTATCAGTTTCCCTGGAAACTGAGAAATACCTACTCAGATATAAAACATTTTGGCTTTTCTACAGTGAAGAATTATTTGGTTACTTAGAGAAAATCGTACATAAATGATGCTCTGTCTTGTTCTTCAGAAACATTGGAGAAGAACATGATTTCTTCAAGCCATCTCAAAAAAGTAACTCCTAAGAACGTAGTATAGATTTCAGATAGACTCAAAAGAATTTTTTACTACTTTGTCTTTAACAGTATATCTAATATAACTGATGGTAGTGTCATAATAGAAAAGAAGATGCTACGGTCCTATTATCTGATTTTATTTTTATTCATCAACTTTTCATACAGCCTTTATGTTCTGACCTTAGGAGCTTTGCTAATTTTCTGGTGAAAGGTGCTCTCTCAAGTGACCCCTACCTCCCATCCCCCTGAAGAGTGGGTAGGGAAGGAATTGGCAATATGATGTGGAAAAACCTCTGAGCAACAGATCTTTCCTTTTTTTGGTGACAGTATTAATGAACATTTGATGTGAAAGATTGAGAAAACACAGAAAAGTCCTTCACTCACACTCAGAATATCCAGAATTTTTATTAATATTTTGGTGTTGATTCTTCCTGAACCTTTTGTATGCATATAAACATAACATTGTGTTTATTTTACAAAGATGGGATTGTTCTTTATGTGCCACTTTGTAACTTTTTGTTATAAAGAAAAGTAACGACATGAAGCTCCTGTAACCGTGCTGACACCTAGAGAGTGCTCCAGGGTGATGTATTTCCATGCAACTGCGCATAGCTCTACAGCCTGCCTTTTACCAACTGTTTACTGGGCCATCGAATAACCTTGGAGCATAATTCATTTACCCAGCCTTTATGGTTGAGCATCTTTTATAATCCCATTATAATGCTTTATTCAGGGGACACAGATAAAAACTGATGCATTGTATTGATACTTCCCTATAGCATTCTGATTGTACACTTTGTCTTACGACTTAATTAAATTCATAGGGTGAGTCATTTTGTAGTAAAGGTATTTTAACATTAAATGTTCTTTTTCCAAATTAAAGTTACCATTGATTTTTCACTGAACATTAGATTTCCTCTTTTAGGTTTTCGTGGTTCTTGGTAACCTGTCTTGTGTCTTTGATTCTGAGTAACTAAACTACTACTCTAAGAGATCTGAAATTAACTCTGGTCCTAGGTGACAGACACATCAAAAGACAGCATTAGAAGAAATCTTAGATGATGTGGGAAAATTGGGAAAACCTTAACTGGTTTTGGGTACACTGAAACATGATTATTAGGCACCATTCCAGAGGCAGGACAAACAGTGGTTAGACAAGACAAAACCCGTATCCTAACTCAGGTCCTTACTTTCTAGAGGTGCCTGGGGGCTGACGACACAAGAATAACATCAGGTAGTGAGAACACTAAGAAAGAAAATGAAGGTAATGGGCTGGGGAGGAGGACAGTTTTACAAGGGGTGGTTAAAGACAGCTTCTCTCCTTAAGCGACCCATGAGCAGTCCTAAGAGAGCCGTGTGAGGCTGTGGGAGAAGAGGCTTCTGTGCAGTTCCTAAGAAGGGAATATGCTTGATGCGTGCCAAGGACAGAAAGATGGGTGGCTGCAGCTGAGTGAATGAATGCCAGGAGGAATATGGGGGATTAAGACCTTGTATGCCTAGTGGGCCTTGACCAAAAAATATGAATTTTAGTCTAATTGTAATGGGAAACCATTGAAGGATTATATGCAGGGGAATGATGTTAATTCTTAGAAAAAGGGAAGGGGGGTAGAGAGGGCGGAGGGAGATCAGACCAGCTACTGTGTGAGAATAGACTGTAAGGGTGGAAGGAAGCAGAGAGGGAGACCAGTTAGGAGGCTGGTGCGGTAGCTCAGGTGAGAGCCAACAGTGGCTTGAACAAAAAAGCGATATTAATAAGGGTCTAAAATAGGCTGTAGTATATAGATTGCTCTTGCATTTCATTTGATTCTCACCATGTTCTGAGTTAGGTAGTGTAGGAATTCTTCTCTTAGGTATAAATTGAGTTGTCCAAGGTTTTAAAAATGAGTATTGATAGAGAGTAGGACTGTAAATTCCAAATGCATGGCATATAGGAACAGAATTTATTGTTGACATTATGTGAGCTTCTTTGGAATACTACCTTTTTTCTCAGCCTTTTTTGTTGTTGTTGTTTTAGTGTATTAAAGTAATAAAACTTAAGAGTTAAAACAGTAACACTGCGTAATGTGAAATGAAATGAAGGTAACTTGCAACCCAGAAAGGTTCTTAAAAGTCCAAGAAACTGAGTAAAGTGCTCTTTAGAAATATATAAAGCCAGGTGTACTTACCTATGTGTCACCTCTCAGTCATGATCACTGTAACACTGATTGAGGATTAAAATAAGGCAAAACTGAGAACCAGGGTAGAGGCAGGTACAGAAGCAGTTGGAAACCAGAGCTGGGAAGTTTGGAAGCCAGGATTGTCCGAAGCTAGGAAAGCAGGATCAAGGCTTGGGTGAGCAGTAGCCTGGCAGGTGCAGGAGCCTGCTGTGTACCCGCTGGTGAGGCAGCCCAGCTCAGGGCTGGCTGGCAGGAACTCCCTGACTGCGGTGGAAAGTGTGGACGCAAAGAGATGAAATCATCAGTTTACATGGTAATTGTAAAGATTGTAATGTTTGTATTATGAGCCATAAAACTAATACACTGCACAGTATAGGGATGCTAGGGCAGTTCAGTAAATGCAGTGGTTACCGTTAAGTAAACTGGTGCTCAGCAGTTGGCCCAGAAACTGCTGACATCTCCTGTTTATTTGGAATATATTGAAATCAATATGTCGATATTAATCGCTTTCTGAAATATGCTGCTTCTGTCAGATGCTTTCTTGGTCACTTCCCTCTCCCTCTAATATTTTAACAAGGACAAATCATTTATCGACAGTTTGATAGCATAGTTTTAACACTTTTAGCCTTCAGTAATGCATTTCATTTGTTCTAAGTTGCCTATGTTTTCACACTTTTAACAACTGCAATTGAGATGGATCTTAACAACTGGTAGAATCTTAGATTGGAGGAAAAACAGTACTCAGTGTCGGTGGTGTTTTACAGGTTTCCTCTGAGGAATGTTTACATGAAGACCGAGTTTAATTTTTTTTTAATCATACTTTTTCTACATCGACCTATCATGCTGTCAAATAAGTTGCAATTTAAATTGATAATACAAAAATGATGGGTCTTAAAATACAGTTTTAATCATAACCCCTAATCATGAGCTCAAGAATATTTCTCCTGAGTAAAACATTCTTAGAGGTTTCTAAAGAAATAACTTTCGGAAGAATCCATGTAATTTCCTGAATGCACAGTAATTCCCTGAAGTCTCTAAATTACTGTGTGTGCATGTGGTGGGGAGAGGGATGAGAGGGATGGTGGGTGGTAAAGCTTTGCTTAATAGTTGGCAGTCTTACCTTTGTGATAGTGAAGAGTGTGGTAGGTTTTATCATAGTCTCCTTAGGCTCTTGGGAAGATAGTTCATGGGAAGTGCAGAAATATTGTGTGTATGTATGAGTTTACTGTCTAATGGCTCACATGTCCATTCTATAAGATAGTGATGTGGTATTTTTCATTAGCAAAAAGTGCAAGTTATATAGAAAATTGTTAGTTATATAGGCTATAAACAAAAGATTAATATTTTCTGAAAACCTCATGCAAACTGACAGCAGTAGGGCCCTGGTGTTTACAGTACATTCAAATGATAGGCCAACTCACCAAAGTGGAAATAACACTGATAACTGTGGGAAAATGGTCAAACTGTGTAATCAGAAGAAATACAAATTAGATCTACAGTGAGGTTCCTCATTCATATCAGTAGGAATTTTTTTTTTTTTTTTCAAGTATCCAAAGCAAGGGTAGGAAATCAAAATGTCATGATTGGTAGCATTATACCCTAATGTGCCCCCCACCTTCTTTAGGAAGCAATTTAGCATTGTACATGGAGCCGTGAAAGTGATCTAACCTTTTGGCTTAGTCATTCCACTTCCGAAGATCTTTGCTAAGGAGATAAAACCATTATTTTAAAAAACTATGTACATGAAGATTTTCCTCATAATATTTTAAGAATAGAACTTTG